>NC_091065.1:120547290-120858636 GCF_000393655.2 Nicotiana sylvestris
GTGATCATGCAATTTATGCAGAGAAAAGCAGCAAATTCAAGATGGTATTAGTCAAAAGTACCTCATCCGCAACTGCATCAGGTTTTAAAAAAATGTTTGCACATGCCCCGCACCCGCCCCGCAATCGCATAAGCCTAAACCCACCCCGCCCAACATAAGCTTAAACTCGCCCCCTCCCGGACCCGCCATGCCCCATTGCCATTTCTACATGCGGGGGGTGATGCATATATGTGGTGACGAGTGTATATGCATGTGCCAGTATTAATCATGCTCGAGGGTAGATATTATGATTATTTGTGCTTTGTTGGAATATGTGACCTTTTGGCTTCGTGTTTACTTAACTTCTAGAGTAATATGAATATGAAGTTAAATGCAAGAAACCATGATTTCGCTTATTAAAACTTATTAAAATTTGACTGATTTTTATGAAACTATTAATGTGCTAAATTCGGTCATCACTATACTTAATCACAAATACATCGCTACGGCCATTATTCTTGAGATATTGGATTCTATACTTGATTTGAAAATTATTTATTTTAGATTGGTTAAGATACTTGAACAATGATGTTCTTGAGGTTTGTTGAATTGTTATTGGCTTGAAAGTTTTGATTTATCTTCATTTGAAATATTCGCTCAATCACTCTCATTGATAATTCATGTTATTAATATACATGTGCTTGGCGAGGAAGAGTGCAAAGCATTAAGGGTGATGCCGTGCCATTTCATATACATTACAATGAGGGGAAAAGTGTAAATCATGAAGGGTGATGCCATGCCATTTTATTTACATTATCATGTGAGGATTAGAGTAAAAGCACGAAGGGTAATGTCATGCCATTGTTTGTGTATTATCATGTGTTGATGGCATGAAGAGTGTTTTCGTGCAGGCGAGTACGAGAGACATGAAATATATTGTGATGTCTTTTCCTTGTGTATACATTTATGCCTTTATCTTGAGTTACTACTATTGAACCTATGTTTTCTATGTGACTTGTCGTTGTTGTTCTGTCTTTGTCCTCTACCTAAATTATTGTTATATTATCCATGTCTTCTATTTGTTTAGCTTATAAAGATTATGCTTTCGTTCTTTTTTGTTATATCTACATCTATGCCATTTTTCATTTGTTGCGCTTTCGTATAAGCCTTCTAGCATGTTAGTCATCCATGCCTTCTATTTTGTTTAGCTTATAAAGATCATATTTTTCGTCGTGTGATATATCTGCATGTCACGACCCAAAACTCAACATGTCGTGATGATGCCTATTATAGTACTAGACAAGCCGACAATCAAAAAATAACTATGCACTTTAAATTAAAAGCATGATGCAATAAGTTTAACAATGAAAAATATCATAAATCACCAATAAGAGCAACTCTGACTCAATTGAAAAATCCCCTAAAATTCGGGTGTCAACTGAGTACATAAGCTACTAAGTATCAACACAGTCTAAATTTCTAATACAACTGTCTAGAAAAAATAGAACAGTACTGAGTAAACTGAAAAGAAGGAGAGTCGAGGTCTGCGTGCGTCATAACATCTACCTCAATAGTCTCCTAGCAGATATTGTTCCAAGTCTAGCAATTACCGGGTCAAGATCTACCTGAATCTGCACACGAAGTGCAGATTGTAGTATGAGAATAACCGACCCACTATAGTCAATAAGTAACAAGACTAACCTTGGGATGAAAGTAGTGACGAGCTCAAAAAGGTACAGTCCAAATCCAGATAATAAGAGTACATATATAATAGGGAAATGATAGTAATAACTTAGAGAAATCACATAATCAATTCATATACAATACAAAAATGTAGGCATGCTTTCAAGTTCAACAATAAGCTCAATACTGATTAAATATGCCAAGTATAGCTAGTATGAGGAATGTTACATCTCTATGTCTATATGTCAAATGTGCATGTCACATGTAATGCATGACAATGATAAACCCATGTACTCACACTGTCAGAGTACTCAATCTCACTGTCCCACACTCCCACTCATCACTCTCAATCACTCAACACACTCAATCACTCAGCACTATATGGTACCTGCACTCACTACTGGCATGTCAAACTTTGGAGGGGCGGATCCTCCCCAAGGGCTAATATAAAGCCAATATGGCCTACTATATTGTGCAACCCGATCCCATAAAAATAGATAAAGCCTATAAGGACTGCTGTGGCGTGTAGTCCGATCCATAATAATAATAATATATATAAAGCCAATAAGAACTGTTGCAGTGTGCAACCCGATCCACAACATAGCTCACAACATGACTCTTAGGCCCCAACTCAGTCATCAATCTCTTCAGCCTCACGGGCTCACATATCTCATGCCACTCAGCCCGAACAATGATAACATGATGTAACAGTAAATAACAATAGAGACTGAGATATGATATGCAAATGAATGGATATGATTGAGTACATAGTTGCAATTTAAGCAAATAACTCAACGACAGAAATGACTTCAGTGGGTCCCAACGGAATAAACATATAGCCTAAACATATTTTCTAACATGGATCACAACCTAATTATTCTAACACGTAGAAATTTCATGCCATAGAAACAAGATTAGACCCACACACCCGTCACGGTACCATAGAATCAACTAAGTAATAATCATAGAATCAACTACATGGTACCATAAAATCAACTAAGTAATAATTACCGCGATGCACACCCACACGCCCGTCACCTAGCATGTGTGTCACCTAAACACCAACCATATAACACGTAATCTAGGGATTCATACCCTCAATACCAAGTTTAGAAGTATTACTTACCTCAAACCGCGTAAACCATAACTCCAAAAAGCCCTTGCCTCGCAAATCGGCCTCTTATAGGAATTGATTACATACAATAAAGCTAAGTTCTTTAACCAAAGTTAAAAAGTCAACCCGAAAAGTTAATTTCGGGCCCATGTCTCAGAACCCGACAAAATTTATAAAATTAGAACACCCATTCAATAACGAGTCCAACCATACCAAAATCATCCAATTCCGACCACCGATCGACCCTCAAACCCTCAAATCTCGCTCTCTAATACATGGGTAAAAATCTCCAAATTCTAACTTTGATTCATGATAAATAGGCGAAATATTCAATGGGTATTCAAAATACATGGACTAAAGTGATAAAAAATCAATTAACTCTTCAATCTAGGTGAAAACTCGTCCAAATATTGCCTCAATTCGAGCTCCCGAAGTCCAAAAATGAAGAAAATACTCTAATCCTTGTTTATATCTATTCTGCCAGGCATCTCGCACCTGCGATCACTCTCATCGCTTCTACAGTCAAAAATCCACATTTGCGGAAGTCACATAAGGGCCTACCAACTGCATCTGCAGTCCCAAGCCTGCACCAGCGGATGCGCTTCTGCGCAACACCATCCGCTTCTGCGGACCTAACACTGTAGCCCCTCTTTCGCTTCTGCGACCACCCTTCCACATCTGTGAGCTTGTAGGTGCGGAATCTTCCTCGTACCAGATCTGAACACACCAGCAATTCACAAGTGCAAAATTCAATTTCGATTCAATCCGAATCACACCCAAGGCCTCCGAAACCCCATACAAGCATACTAACCCATCCTAAAACATCATACAAAATTAATCGAGGCTTTAAAACACATCACATAACATAAAAAACACGAATCACACCCTAATTCAAGCCTATTGAAACTAATGGATTTACAACTTCTACAATCGATGCCGAAACCTATCAAACCAACTCCGATTAACCTCAAATTTTGCACACAAGTCATAAATGATACAACAAACCTATTCCAAATTTTGGAACTAAAATCCGAGCCCTGTATCAACAAAGTCAACCCTCGGTCAAATATTTCAACTCTCCAAATGTGAACCTTTTCAACTTTCGCCAATTCAAGCCAAAATCACATACGGACCTCCAAATCGATATCCAGACACACTCCTAAGTCCAAAATCACCATCGAGAGCTATCAGAACTATAAAAACTTCATTTTGGAGTGGTTTTATCATAACTCAACATCCGATAAACTCTTTCAACATAGGCTTCCAGCCTTGGGACTAAGTGTCCCAATTCATATCGAAACATCCCTGGAACCAAACCAACTACCTCGTAAGTCACATAACAACAAACAAACATAGAATGACCAATAAATGGGAAAATAAGGCTAGAATACTCAAAACGACTCGCCGGGTCGTTACATTCTCTCTCTCTTAAACAAATGTTCATCCTCGAACGGGTATAGAATCATACTTGGAGCCTCAAATAGGTATGAATAGCTGCTCTACACCTCCCACTTGGTCTCCCAAGAATCCTACTCGATTAGCTGACCTCTCCACTGTACTTTCATTGAATCTGTATTATTTTATCTCAACTTTCAAACCTGTCAATCCAAAATAGCCACTGGCTCCACATCATAAGTCAAATCTCCATCTAACTAAACCATTCTGAAGTCCAAAACTTAAGATGGATCACCAAAATACTTTCAAAGCATGAAAGCATGAAACACTGGGTGAACACTCAATAGACTAGGTGGAAATGCAAACTTGTAAGCCACCTCTCCAATCCTTTCAAGCACCTCAAAAGGCTAATATACCGATGGATCAGCTGGTCCTTCTTCTCGAACCTTATAACACCCTTCATGGGTAAAACTATGAGCAATACCTTCTCTCCCACCATGTAGGCAACATCACGAAGCTTCCGATCGACTTAACTCTTGTGTCTAGACTATGTTATGCGAAGCCGATCCTAAATCAACTTGACCTTGTCCAAAGTATCCTGACCAAATTAGTTCCAAGTAATCTTGCCTCCCCTAGCTCAAACC
This sequence comes from Nicotiana sylvestris, assembly GCF_000393655.2. Lineage (NCBI taxonomy): Eukaryota > Viridiplantae > Streptophyta > Magnoliopsida > Solanales > Solanaceae > Nicotiana > Nicotiana sylvestris. The sequence goes on from NC_091065.1 coordinate 120,552,106, forward strand.
ATCCAACTGGAGATCGGCACTGCCTCCCATATATGGCCTCATACGGAGCCAGCTGAACACTCGATTGGTAGCTGTTGTTGTAGGCAAACTTTGCAAGCAGTAGAAATTGATCCCAAGAACCCTCAAAATCCGTAACATAAACACATAGCATATCCTCCAATATCTGAATATTGCGCTCAGATTATCCATTCGTCTGAAGGTAGAATGTTGTACTCAACTTAACCTGTGTGCCTAACTCTCGTTGCACTGCGATGTGAACCACATGCCCCAATAAAAAATAATGGATACCGGCACACTGCTAAGGCGAACAATCTTGTAAATATAGATCTCAATCAACCGCTCCAAAGAATAGGTTGTCCCAAATGGAGTGAAATGTGCGGACTTAGTCAACCGGTCCATAATCACCCAAATAGCATCAAATTTCTTCAAAGTTAGTAGGAGCCCAACTATGAAGTCCATGGTGATACGCTCCCATTTCCACTCAGGAATCTCAAGCATCTTAAGCAAACCACCCAACCTCTAATGCTCGTACTTCAACAACTGGCAGTTCAAGCACCAAGCTACAAACTCCACTATATCTTTCTTCATTATCCTCCACTAATAGTATTGCCTCAAGTCCTGATACATCTTTGCGGCACCTGGATGAATGGAATACCAGAAACTATTGGTCTCCTCAAGAACCAACTCATGCAACCCATCTACATTGGGCAAACAAATCTAACCCTACATATGCAACACCCTATAATATCCAATAGAAACCTCCTTGGCATCATCGTGCTGAACCGTGTCCTTAAGGACAAGCAAATGAGGGTTGTCATATTGACGCTCTTTGATGTGATCACATAAAGAAGACCGAGAAACCACGCAAGCTAGAACCCGACTAGGCTGCGAAATATCTAGCCTCATGAGCTGATTGGCCAAGGCCTGAACATCTGATGCAAGCGGCCTCTCATCAATAGGAATAAATGCAAGGCTACCCATACTCACTACCTTTCTACTCAAGGTATCTGCCACCACATTGGCTTTTGCGAGATGATACAAAATGGTAATATCATAATCTTTTAGCAGTTCCAACCTTTTCCGCTACCTCAAATTTAGATCTTTTTGGTTGAAAAAGTGTTGAAGGCCCCGATGATCAGTAAATACCTCAAGGGATACGCCATAGAGAAAATGCCTCCAAATCTTCAATGCATGGAAAATGGTTGCTAACTCTAAATCGTGAATGAGGTAGTTCTTCTTATGGGTCTTCAACTGGCGTGAAGCATAAGCAATCACTTTACCCTCCTGCATCAACACACACCCAATACCAATCCGAGAAGTATCACACAACACTGTATAAGAACCCAATGCTGAAGGAAAAAGTAGAACTGGAGCTGTGGTCAAGGCAGTCTTGAGCTTGTGAAAGCTCTCCTCACACTCATCAGACCACTTGATTGGGGCACTCTTCTAGGTAAAACTAGTCAAAGGTGCAGAAATGGACGAGAAAACCCTCCATGAAGCGACGATAACATCTAGCCAAGCCATGAAAAGTCTGAATCTCAATAGCTGAAGATGTCCTGGGCCAACTCTGAACCGCCTTGATCTTCTTTGGATCCCCTTGATTCCCTCACTAGACACCACGTGCCCCAAGAATGCCACTGAACAGAGCCAAACCTCACACTTGGAGAACATAGCAGAAAGTTTCTCTTCCCTCAACATCAGTAGTACAATCCTTAGGTATTTTGCATGATCCTCCTGGCTATGTGAGTACACTAGGATATTATCAATAAATACTATGAAAAATGAATCAAGATATGGATGGAATACACTGTTCATCAGATGCATGAATGCTGCTGCGGCATTGGTAAGTCCAAAAGACATGACAAGGAACTCGTAGTTTCCATAGTGGGTCCTGAATGTTGTCTTCAGAATATCAGAGTTCAAATCTTCAACTAGTAATACCTAGGCCTCAAATCAATCTTAGAAAACACTCTAGCTCCCTGAATCTAGTCGAATAAGTCATCAATGCGCGACAAAGGATACTTGTTCTTAATTGTAACTTTGTTCAACTGCCTATTGATATGTAGCTTAAAGTACATACATATACATATACATATACATATATACATATATATACATATACATATACATATACATATATACATATATATACATATACATATATACATACATATATATACACACACACACAGACACACACACACACACACACACACACATATATATATATATATATATATATATACCTCATGTTTTACTCGTATTTCATGGATTTTGGATGTAAAATGTATTGATTTATATTAATTCATGGTATTTTTATGTGTAGAAATCATTCGGAAGCAATTGGGGGTGAAAGGTGCAAGATTAGAGCCAAAACGGAGAAAAATAGGAAAATGTTGAATTCCAGCTCCACAAACAGCGCCCCAAGCCACATGTAGCACCGTTTATAGAATACTCAAGCAGGCCAGGGCCAGTGCCCCACACTGCCCTGGACGCTGGTGACAGGAATTTCTCTATCTTTTTCTGGTACAAGGTTATTTCAGCCCTAGACCTACCCAATACGTATAAAACCAAGACTAAGCTTATTTTAAGAGGAGAGACGCCACTTTGAAGGAAAAATACACACGAGAAACATTCGGGAGCAAGAATATCTCAATTTTCTTCATCTTTTCTTAGTATTTTAAATTATCCAACACTTATGAAATTATTTGATACTATCATGAGTGGCTAAACCCATAGTTCTGGGGTTGTGATTTAGCCATGAATATTATTGTTTAATATTGATTTAACCTTAATTAAAATTCACCAATATATGGTTGTTTCTTCAATTCTATGATTAATTGCTTAATTGTCTGGCCAACAGTTAGGTTCTATTTACTATCTATGCTATGCTTAGGAAAGTCATGTTTAGATTAGAGAAGAATTAAAGAGATACAATCTTAACTCTTAGGGGGGCGGATTTGTGGTTAGGATAGGAATATACCTAGTCACCGTGCTTAATTAAATATCGTAATCTTAATGTGTTCTTAATAAATTGATTTCATAGGAATATAGGTGTTAGTCTATTTTGAATAGGCTGGAGAAGGTTATAAGAAAAATTATTTGATTAATTAGCAACCATGAGTGAAATGTATTAAAGGGTGAGTTAACTAGAACGCAATAGGATTGGTGAATCAATCACAACCCTGGAATATTTGACTTTATTGAATACACAACAACCATTTTACTGTTTGATAATTTAGTTACTAGTTAGAATTATTGTTTAGCATGATCACACTTTTGAGCTCGGATTAGCTCGACTGAATAACAATCTTGGTGAATTTAGTGGGTAGTTAATACAAGTCTCTGTGGGTTCGACACTTGACTTATTATTTTATTACTTGTGTGACCACGTATACTTGCATGTGCGTTTGGGAGAAATAAGTTTTTGGCGCCATTGCTGGGGACTTGAATATTGACTACTTTCTAGTTTTTGCTTTAATTATTTTTTTCGTCAAGTCTAATGTTTCTTATTTGTTGCTCTGCTCTCAGGAACTTTGATTGAATGTGAAGGGTCAGAAGCCAGAATAGACTTTAAGGTTCTGACCCCGAACCTGAACGAACACTTCATATGAGGTTGAGGGAAGCGAGGGACACACATAATCTTCAGGCACTTGTTCAATTTCTTGTGAACATGGCAGAGGAACAACATATGGTTGTTCAAGAGGTGGCGATGCCCAGCAATGCTAATGTCACCTCCAGCATTGTGAAGCCCAGAATCACTAGGCACTTTGAGCTGAAACAGAGCATGATCAAGCTACTACATGCGAATGGGTAGTTTATGGGTCTTCCATACGAGGATCCACAATAGCACATCCTGAACTTCTTAGAGATTAGTGATACTTATATTACTAATAGAGTCACTCTAGACTTTGTGATGCTCACACTGTTCCCGTTCTCTCTATTGGGCAAAGTAAAGCAATGGCTGAAGACAGAACCAACTAATTCTATTACATTATGAAATGATATGGTAAGTAAATTTTTGGCAAGGTTTTTCCCTTCAGGCAAAAATGCAAAGATCAGAAGTGAGATAGTCACCTTCAAACAAGAATCAGGGGAGTCCTTATACTCAGCTTGGGAGAGGTTCAAGGGGCTGCTCAGAGACTGTCCTCATCACAATCAGACAAACAAAGTGTTAGCTCACACTTTCATAGAAGGGCTACATCCTGAGACAATGATTGTGGTAGATATTGCAGCTGGAGGTCAAGTGTTGGAGAAAATCTTTAATGAGATACATGCATTATTGAACAAATTCTCCAAAAGCAATTTGATTGGCAAGGAGAGATGGGCAGACACATAGTGCAAAAATCTGTAGGGTTCTCGAGTTAGATGTCGTCTCTGCATTATCAGTGCATATATCCACATTGACCAACCAAGTCAATCAGATGATCTTATTTATTAACAAGCAATAAGACCATCCAGTGCAACAAGTTCAATTGTTTTATGAAGTATGTGGAGAGGGTCAGACGAGCGACTTATGCCCAGTTAATCTAAGGTCTGTCAGTGTTGTGGGTAATGCAAATAGGGGCCAGACAAACCAGTATAGGAACACTTACAATCCTAACTGGAGGAACCACCCAAACTTATCTTGGGGTGGAAACTAAGGTGCTCAGAATCAATACAGGCAACAAGCACCTCAACAACAATATAAACCACCTCAGGCTGAACAATATGTGTAACGACCCGGCTGGTCGTTTTAAGAATTAACGCCCCGATCTCCTATTAACTCTTTCCCCGTGTTTGTTTGTCCTATTGTGAGTTGTCGGGAAGATTCATTTTAAGTTTCAGAGTGTTTTGGGACACTTAGTCCCTAAATTAAAGCTTAAGCTTTAGAATTTGGACCGTAGTCAGAACAGTGTGAAGACGTCCTCAGAATGGAATTCTGTCAATTTCTTTAGCTATGTTGAGTGATTTCGGGCTTAGGGGCATATTCAGATTGTGTTTTGGAGGTCCGTAACTTATTTAGGTTTAAAGTTAAATTTTTTAAGTTTCCGGATCGATAGTGAGATTTTTATATCGGGGTCGGAATCTGATTCTGAAAGTTGGAATAGCTCCCTAGTGTTGAATATGACTTGTGTGCAATATTTGGGGTCAGTCAGACTTGGTTTGGTTGGTTTCGGCATCGGTTGTAGGATTCTTGAAATTTCAAGTTCTTTAGGTTTAGGTTGGAGGGTGATTCGTAGTTTTAGAGTTGTTTGATGTGATTCGAGGGTTGGACTAAGTTTGTATGATGTTTTAGGATTGTTTGGCATGTTTGGTTGAGGTCCCGGGGGCCTCGGGTGTATTTTGAATGCTCAACAGGTTCATTTTTGGGCTTAGAGAAGTTGCAGATTTTCTGCTGTTGTGTTGCAGAGAAAACCTTCATTGCGTTCGCAAGAGGCGCCTCGCATTCGCATAGAGAATTTGGGTGAAGCAGCTGATTTGTGCTCTGCGTTCATAAAGATGCCCCCTCGTTCACGAAGGTATGGACCCTTTAGCCTTCGCGACATAGTCCTTGCGTTCGCGTAGGGTCCGCCAGTGTAAGCTACGTTCGTGAGTGGACCCTTGCGTTCGTGAAAGAGGAAAAATTGGCCAGTGATTTTTTTGCATCGCGTACACAACAATGGACTCGCGTTCGTGAAGAAGAACGCGTCTGGGTATAACATAAATTTTAAAATCGAGGGTTTTGAGTTCATATCACAAATTGAATTGGGAGCAAGGTAGGAGGCGAATTTTGGAGAGATTTTCGGAGGAAGTTTGCGGGTAATGATTCCTAACTCTTTTTTGCTTATAACCCATTAATCTAAACATGAATTCATCATCTAATTTCGGATTTGGGGTGAGAAATTGAGTAAAAATTGAGAAAAGTTCTTAGGCCTAATTTTGGGGTTTTATTCAAGATTTTGGTATCGGATTGGAGTAATTTTGGTATGGTTAGACTCGTGAGTGAATGAGTGTTCATAATTCGTAATTTTTACTCGATTCTGAGACATGGACCCGGGGAGGATTTTTGGGCATTTTTCTATTTTTTTGCCTTAGCTTCGATTTCATTAGCTAAATTAGTTGTTTAGAGTAGAATTCAAGTTTATCCACGAATAGAATTGTAGATTCTTTCTTGATACTGTTGTTTGTTTACTTTGGGACTACGGGACGATATCCCGAGATATCCCCTTGCATGTTTACTTTGGAACTACAGATCGGTATTCTGGGAGACCCCCCTGCACGATTATATTTGGGACTATGGGACGACACTCGGGAGATTTCCCTGTACTAGGTATTTACTTTGGGACTACGGATTGGTATTCCAAGAGATCTATGCACTTTTACGTTTGGGACTACGGGATGATATCCTGGGAGATCCCCTGTTGCTATCTTTGTGTACTGAGTTACATTCCTTCTTTTATTTTGTTCTTTATTAACTGTTAGTGCTTTAATTATATTGTCACATTTCATACTATTTACCCTGTTTTATGTATATAACCAGTAGGGCCCTGACCTTCCTCATCACTACTCGACCGAGGTTAGGCTTGGCACTTACTAGGTACCGCTTTGGTGTACTCATGCCCTTTCCTGCACATATGTTTCATGTGCAGATCCAGGTTGTTCAGCTCAGCCATACTATTAGTGAGGCGAGGCGATCTTCTGAGACTTCGAGGTATCTCTGATGCGTCCGCAGACCAAAGAGTCCCTCTCTATTCTCTCTTTTAGCTATAGATCTTTTGTACTTTCTTTTGATTAAATATTCTGAAGTTAGAACGCTATATAGTATCCACTGCTTGTGATTTCATGAGATTCCGGGTTTTGGGAGTTGATTAAATTTTGAGAATGTGTATTTGTATATGCCGAGAGACATCTTAAACGTTTTTAGTATGTTTTATTTGTAGTTCTTGCTAGTTTCATATTTCGTTTCTTTTTCCGTAATTTATTAGGCTTACCTAGTCGTAGAGACTAGGTGCCATCATGACAGTTCATGGAGGGTAAACTTGGGTCGTGACAAGTTGGTATCAGAGCTCTAGGTTCATAAGAGTCATGAATTTACAAGATGGTTTATTAGAGTCTCGCAGATCAGTACGGAGACGTCTGTACTTATCTACGAGAGGCTATGTAAATGTTAGGAAAATTCCACTTCATTTGATTTCCTTGTCGTGCGAGATTTTTGCTATCATAATTTTGAACTTTTGTCTTCTATTCTCTCACAGATGGTGAGGACACGTGCTACCGGAGATGACTAGTCACCCGCGCCCCCTACTAGAGCCGTCAGAGGACGTGACCGGGGTAGAGGCCGAGGACGTGCACATGGTGTAGCCAGAGCACCTGCGCGAGCTACCACCGAGAAGCCACCAGCAACTCTAACCGGAGTCCAAGCACCTGATACGCCTACTGCAACTAATATTCTAGCTCTTCAGGAGACCCTTGCACAGTTCGTGAGCATGTACACCACTCTAGCTTAGGCAGGGTTGATTCCCCTTGCTGCAGCCACATCCCAGGCTGGCGGAGGAGCACAGACTCCCGCCGCCCACACTCCTGAGTAGCGGGTCCAGGTTGATCATATCCTAGAGGTTATACCGGTATAGCCTGTAGCCCCAATTCAGACCAAGGACAGGGGAACAACTTTCGAGGATGAGCAGCGGAGGCTTAAGAGGTTCAAGAAGTACAAGCCTCATGTATTCAGTGGTCTAGCATCAAATGATGCTCTGGGATTTCTGGAGGAGTGTTACCATATCCTCCGCACTATGGGTATATCAGGATTGAGTGGGGTTCCTTTCACTGCCTTCCAGCTTCGAGGAACAACCTATCAGTGGTGGCGTACTTTTGAGTTGGACAGTCCAGATGAGGTAGCTTCCCTTACTTGGACTCAGTTTTTAGATATGTTCTTGAGAGAGTTTGTCCCTCAGAGCCTCAGGGACGCATGGCGCGTAGAGTTTGAGCATTTGCGCCAGGGCACTATGACTGTTTCGGGGTATGCTATCCATTTTGCTGACTTGGCTAGGTATGCACCAGCCTTGGTTTCTACAGTTCGTGAGAGAGTTTGCTGGTTTATTGAGGGGCTTATTCCCAATATGAGGTCTAGCGTGGCTCGGGAGTTAGATATAGATATCTCTTATTAGCTGGTGGTGAGCATTACTTGGAGAGTAGAGGGTATGCATGCTCGTGATAGAGAGGAGAGGGAGGACAGGAAGTCTCGAGAGTCGGGCCATTATTCTAGTGCCCGTGCTCCAGCTGCAGTTCGTCATGTAGAGGTTATATGAGTCGCCACATTCATTCAGCTCTTCCAATAGCCAGTGGTATTCCAACTCCTCCTAGACCTCAGAAGCCTTATTATGCACCTCTAGTATCTAGTACGCCTCCTGCACGAGGTGCTTCTAGTGGTCAGACCAATAGACTTGGTCCGAGCCAACCACATCTGCCACGTCATCCCATAGCTTATTTTAAGTGTGGTGACACACGCCATATGGTGAGGGATTTCCCCAGACTTAGGAGGGGTGCACCTCCATAGACTTCTCAGCCACATCGTGCCTCGTAGAGTTCCCACGCTATGATTATAGCCCCAATTGCTACCCCACCTACTCAACCAGCTAGAAATGGAGGCCTAGGAGGTAGAGGTCGCCCTAGAGGGGGAGGCCAGGCTAGATATTATGCCCTTCCTGCCCGTACTGAGGCTATTGCCTCCAATTCTATCATCACAGGTATTATCCTGGTTTGTCATAAAGATGCATCAATTTTATTTGATCCAGGTTCCATTTATTCTTATGTGTCCTCTTATTTTGCCCTGTATTTGGGCGTATCTCGGGACTCTTTGAGTTCTCCTGTTTATGTTTCTACTCCTGTAGGAGATTCTCTTATTGTAGACCGTGTTTATCGGTCGTGTTTGGTTGCTCTTAGTGGTTTTGAGACTAGAGCCGATTTATTATTGCTCAGTATGGTAGATTTTGTTATTATCTTGGGCGTAGACTGGTTGTCGCCCCATTATGCTATTCTTGATTGTCACGCAGAAACTTGATGATGGCTATGCTAGGTGTACCGCGAGTCGAGTGGAGGGGTATTTTAGATCACACTCCCAGTAGAGTTATCTCTTTCCTTAAGACTCAGCAAATGGTTGAGAAGGGGTGTGATGCGTATCTAGCCTATATGAGAGATGTTAGTGTTGATACCCCATACAGTTAATTCAGTTCCAGTAGTGCGGGACTTCCCTGATGTGTTTATAGATGATCTTTCGGGTATGCCAACCGACATAGATATTTATTTTGGCATTGATTTATTATCGGGCACTCAGCCCATTTCTATTCTTCCTTATCGTATGGCTATTCCTGAGTTGAAGGAGTTGAAGGATCAGTTACAGGAATTGCTTGATAAGGGTTTTATTCGGCCTAGTGTATCACCTTGGGGTTCCCTTATCTTGTTTGTAAAGAAAAAGGATGGTTCTATGCATATGTGCATTGGTTATCGCCAGTTGAACAAAGTTATAGTGAAGAACTGGTATCCTTTGCCTTGTATTGATGATTTGTTTGACCAGCTACAGGGTGCACGAGTATTTTCTAAGATTGACTTGCATTCAGGTTACCATCAGTTAAAGATTTGGGATCCAGATATCCCGAAGACTGCTTTCAGGAATCGGTATGGTCATTACGAGTTCCTTGTTATGTCATTTGGGCTGACCAATGCCCTAGCAGCCTTCATGCATTTGATGCACAGTGTGTTTCAGCCATATCTTGACTCGTTCGTTATTATCTTTATTGATGATATTCTGGTATACTCCCGTAGTCGGGAAAATCATGAGAAACACCTGAGGATAGTGCTTCAGACTTTAAGAGAAAAGAAATTATATGCAAAGTTTTCAAATATGAGTTTTGGTTGGATTCCATAGCATTTTTGGGGCACGTGGTATCGAGTGAGGGGATAAAGGTGGATCCGAAGAAAGTTGAAGCAATACAGAGTTGGCCCAGACCATCCTCAGCTATAGAAATCCATAGTTTTCTTGGCTTGACGGGTTATTACCGTCGATTTGTTGAGGGATTTTCATCTATTGCAGCACCTATGACCAGGCTGACCTAGAAGGGTGCTCTGTTCCAGTGGATAGAAGAGTATGAGGAGAGCTTCTAAACGCTCAAGACAACTTTGACTACAACCCCAATATTGATATTGCCTATAGGTTCAGGGTCTTATACTGTCTATTGTGATGCCTTGAGGATTGGCCTTGGAGCGGTATTGATGCAGGATGGTAGGGTGATTGCCTACGCGTCCAGACAGTAGAAGGTACATGAGAAGAATTATCCTATCCATGATCTCGAGTTGGCTGCTATTGTTCACACCTTGAAGATCTGGTGTCATTATTTGTACGACTTTCCTTGTGAGATCTATACTGATCACCAGAGTTTGCAGCATCTGTTCAAGCAGAAGGATCTTAATTTGCGCCAGAGGAGGTGGTTAGAGCTGCTGAAGGACTATGATATCACTATCTTGTATCACTCGGGCAAGGCCAATGTGGTGGCCAATGCTTTGAGTCATCGGGCAGAGAGTTTGGTGAGTTTGTCTTATTTACCAGCAGCGGAGAGGCCCATGGCGATGGATGTTCAGGCCCTAGCTAGCCAGTTTATGAGATTGGATCTTTCGGAGCCCAGTCGGGTTCTAGCTTGCGTGATTTATCGGTCTTCCTTGTTTGATCATATTAGAGAGCATCACTATGATGACCCTCATTTGCTCGTCCTCAAGGACAAGGTTCTGCATGGTAATGCTAGAGATGTGACTATTGGTGATGATGGGGTATTGAGGATGCAGGGTCGGGTATGTGTACCCAATGTTGATGGGCTTCGGGAGTTGATTTTAGAGGAGGCCCATAGTTCGTGGTATTCCATTCATCCGGGTGCCGCGAAGATGTACCAAGACTTAAGACAACACTATTGGTGGAGGCGGATGAAGAAGGATATAGTTAGGTTTGTAGCTCGGTGCCTCAATTGTCAGCAGGTAAAGTATGAGCACTAGAGACCGGGTGGGTTACTTCAACAGATAGAGATTCCGAAGTAGAAGTGGGAGCATATCACCATGGACTTCGTAGTTGAACTCCCATAAACTTTGAAGAAGTTCGATACAATTTAGGTGATTATGGATCGGCTGACCAAGTCCGCGCACTTCATTCCTGTGTGTACTAACTATTCTTCAGAGCGGTTGGTGGAGATTTATATTCGGGAGATTGTCCGTCTGCATGGTATTCTAGTTTCCATCATTTTAGATAGAGGTACCTAGTTCACATCATGATTCTAGAGGGCCGTACATCATGAGTTAGGTACTTGAGTGGAGTTGAGCATGTCATTTCACCTCTAGATGGATGGACAGTCCTAGCGCACTATTCAGATTCTTGAGGATATGCTCCGTGCGTGTGTGATGGAGTTTGGAAGTTCTTGGGATCAGTTTTTGCCACTGGCAGAGTTTGCCTACAACAACATTTATCAGTCTAGAATTCAGATGGTACCATATGAGGCCTTGTATGGTAGGCGGTGTAGATCCTTGGTGGGTTGGTTTGAGCCGGGTGAGGCTAGATTATTGGGCACAGACTTGGTTCAGGACGCCTTGGAGAAGGTTAAGGTGATTCAGGATAGACTTCGCACAACCCAGTCCAGATAGAAAAGTCATGCGGACCGGAAGGTTCGTGATGTTTCCTATATGGTTGGAGAGCGGGTCTTTCTTCGAGTTTCGCCTATGAAGGGTGTTATGAGATTTGGGAAGAAGGGAAAATTGAGTCCGAGGTTTATTGGTCCTTTTGAGGTATTGAGACATGTTGGGGAGGTTGCCTATGAGCTTGCCTTACCTCCCATCTTGGCAGGAGTTCATTCGGTATTTCATGTTTCGATGCTCCGGAGGTATCATGGTGATCCGTCGCACTTGTTGGATTTCAGTTCAGTCCAGTTGGACAAAGATCTATCCTATGTTGAGGAGCCGGTGACGATATTGGATAGGCAGGTTCGAAAGGTGAGGTCAAAGAACATTGCATCAGTGAAGGTTCAGTGGCGGGATCAGCCGGTCGAGGACCGAGCAGGATATGCATAGCCGTTACCCTCATCTTTTCACTACTTCAGGTATGTCTCTATGCTTGTTCGAGGATGAACGAATGTTTTAAGAGGGGGAAGATGGAACAACCCGGCCAGTCGTTTTAAGAATTAATGCCCCAATCCCCTATTAACTGCTTTCCTATGTTTGTTTCTGCTAATGTGAGTTGCCGAGAAGATTCATTTTGATTTTCAGAGTGTTTTGGGACACTTAGTCCCAAAATGAGAGCTTAAGCTTTAGAATTTGGCCTTTAGTCAGAACAATGTGAAGACGGCAGAATGGAATTCCGTCGATTCTGTTAGCTCCGTTGAGCGATTTCGGGCTTAGGGCCGTGTTCGGATTGTGTTTTGGAGGTGCGTAGCTTATTTAGGATTGGAATGCCGAAAGTTGAATTTTTGAAGTTTCCGGATCGATAGTAAGATTTTGATATTGGGGTCGGAATCCGATTTCGCAAGTTGGAATAGCTCCATAGTGTTGAATGTGACTTGTGTGCAAAATTTGGGGTCAATTGGACTTCGTTTGGTTGGTTTCGACATCGGTTGTAGGATTCTTGAAATTTGAAGTTCTTTAGGTTAGGATTGGAGGGCGATTTGTGGTTTTAGCATTGTTTGATGTGATTCAAGGGTTGGACTAAGTACGTATGATGTTTTAGGATTGGTTGGCATGTTTAGTTGAGGTCCCGGAGGCCTCAGGTGTGTTTCGGATGCTCAACAGGTCATTTTTAGGCTTAGAGAAGTTGCAGATTTTCTACTGTTGTGTTGCAGAGAAAACCTTCATCGCATTCGCGAGAGGTGCCTCGCGTTTGCGTAGAGCATCTGGGTGAAGCAGCTGATTTTTGCTTCGCGTTCGCGAAGGTATGAACCCTTTAGCCTTCGTGTTCGCGACATAGACCTCGCGTTCGCGTAAGGTCTACCCGTGTAAGCTACGCGTTCGCGAGTGGACCCTCGCGTTCGTGAATGAGGAAAAACTGGCCAGTGACTTTTGTGCATCGCCTACGCGACAATGGACTCGCGTTCGCGAAGAAGAATGCGTCTGGGCAGAACATAAATTTCAAAATCGAGGGTTTTGAGGTCATATCACAAAATTAAATTGGGAGCTCGGTAGGAGGCAAATTTTGGAGAGATATTCGGAGGAAGTTTGCGGGTAATGATTCCTAACTCCTTTTTGCTTATAACCCATTAATCTAAACATGAATTAATCATCTAATTTCGGATTTGGGGTGAGAAATTGGGGAAAATTTGAGAAAAGCTCTTAGGCCTAATTTTAGGGTTTTGATCAAGATTTTGACATCGGATTGGAGTAATTTTTATATGGTTAGACTCCTGAGTGAATGAGTGTTCATTATTCGTAATTTTTACTCGATTCTGAGATGTGGGCCCAGGGAGGATTTTTGGGCGTTTTTCTATTTTTTGGCCTTAGCTTCGATTTCATTAGCTAAATTATTTGTTTGTAGTTGTATTTACGTTATGATATTAATTTGATTAGAATTGGGCCACCTGGAGTTGGATACTCGTGGCAAGAGTGTGATTTCAGATTGATTTTGAGTCGGTTCGAGGTAAGTGGCTTGCCAAACCTTGTGGGGTGGGGGGAGGGGGAGGGGGAGGGGACTTCCCTCAGGATTTTGGTATTGTCGTTATATAAGTGCCGCATACGTGCGATGACAAGGGCGTACACGTGCTAATTGTTGAAAAATCTCGTTTTTATTAAGTAAATACCTATGTTTTTCTTGTAATTGAGCAATACTTGTACTTAAAGCCTCTTGTTTAGCCTATGAAAAGCATGCTTATGTGCTCTAATTGTCTTACCTTCTTTAACTGCTAACTTGTATTTTGTGCAACATGTTTAGAGTAGAATTCCTGTTTATCCACGAATAAAACTGTTGTTTGTTTACTTTGGGACTACGGGACGATATCCCGGGAGATCCCCTTGCATGTTTACTTTGGGACTACGGATCGGTATTCCGGGAGATCCCCTTGCACAATTATATTTGGGACTACGGGACGATACCCGGGAGATTCCCCTGTACTGGGTATTTACTCTAGGACTACGGATTGGTATTCCGGGAAATCCTCTGCACTTTTACATTTGGGACTACGGGATAATATCCTGGGAGATCCTCTGTTGCTATCTCTGTGTACCAGGTTACATTCTTTCTCTGATTTTGTTCTATATTAATTGTTAGTGCTTTAATTATATTGTCACATTTCGTACTATTTACCCTGTTTTATGTATATAACCAGTAGGGCTATGACCTTCCTCGTCACTACTCGATCGAGGTTAGGCTTGACACTTACTGAGTACCGCTGTGGTGTACTCATGCCCTTTCCTACACATGTTTTTTGTGTGCAGATCCAGGTTCTTCGGCTCAGCCATACTATTAATGAGGCGAGGCGATCTTCAGAGACTTCGAGGTATATCTTCTACGTTCGCAAACCGAGGAGTCTCACTCTATTCTCTCTTTTAGCTATAGACCTTCTGTACTTTCATTTGATTAGGCATTCTGGAGTTAGAATGCTATGTAGTATTCACAACTTGTGATTTAATGAGATTTGGGGTTTTGGGAGTTGATTCAGTTTTGAGAGTGTGTATTTGTATATGCCGAGCGACATCTTAAACATTTTTAGTATGTTTATTCGTAGTTCTTGCTAGTTTCATATTTCGTTTCCTTTTCCGCAATTTGTTAGGCTTACCTAGTCGTAGAGACTAGGTGCCATCACGATAGTTCATGGAGGGCAAACTTGGGTCGTGACAATATGCAAACTCGACGAGTCACCTTGAGGAGATGATGAAGAAATTAATGGGTGACCAGCAGGCCCAATCAATAGAGATGGTGAAGAAATTAATGGCTGACCAGCACGCCCAAGCAGCGATGATGAGAAATTTGGAGCAACAAATGGGACAACTTGCTAGTGCCCAAAATACTCGACCAGTTAGAGCTCTTCCAAGCGACACTAGGCTAATCCAAAGGCATCTATTAATGTTATGTCATTGAGGAATGGGAGACAGTTAGAAGAAGTCCAGTCGAAAAAGAGAAAACAAGTGACCTTTAATGAGAGGCCGACCCCAGTGGAGGGAGAATCAGAAAAATCAAAGGAGTCAGAGAAGCCAGCTGAAGAGGGGGTGGCTAAGCAACCTCCACCATTAGTTGCGAGGCCACCACCTCTATCCCATCAATATTGCAGAAAATGAATGATAATGACACATATAAAAAGTTTCTTGATATTTTGAAGCAGGTGCAAATCAATATTCCACTAGTAGACATCCTACAAGAAGTGCCCAAATATGCTAAATACATCAAGGACACAGTGGCAAATAAAAAGGAGGTTGACCGAGTTCGAGACTGTAGCACCCACTAAGGAAGTAGCTCAAGAATTCAAAGCAAGCTACCTCAAAAATTGAACGATCCGGGTAGTTTCACTATCCAAATCTCGATTGGTAAGCATGAAGTCGGGAAAGTTTTGTGTGATCTTGGAGCGAGCACCAATTTGATGCCGCTATTTGTGTTCATGCAGTTGGGGTTGGGTGAGCCGCGCCCAACAACAATAATCTTACAGTTGGCTGATCGCTCCCTTTCTCATCCTGAAGGAGTGATTGAAGATGTGTTAGTTCAAATGGGTTCTTTCATATTACCTGCTGATTTCATTATCTTGGACTACGAGCCTGATCAGGAAGTGCCATTTGTTTTGGGGCGTCCATTGTTAGCCATGGGCTGAGCTATTATTGGTGTATGTGAAGGAAAGATGACAATGGGAATAGGTGATCGAGTGGAGGTATTCAATGTGTATAAAGCACTCAAATTTATAGCCCACTATGAAGAGCTACCTATGATTTCTGTGGTGGAAAGCGATGCTATGTCATTGGTGTCTTATATGATCCCCATAGATCCTCTTGAATGAGCTTTGACTGGGGATGAAAAAGACAGTAAAGATGAGATGATAGGAGATATTGATCAAGTACTTGACATGTCTTGCAGTTATGTCCATGGGTTTGGGAGATTTGAGGAGTTAGATAGGCCTGTCACTCTGACCCTTCCTAGGCCATCTATTGAAGAATCTCCAAAGCTAGAACTTAATCCCCTTCCAGCGCATCTGCGCTATGCTTATTTGGGGAACTCTGAGACATTGCCAGTGATTATCTCATCCAGCTTGACTAATGTACAAGAAGAAAAATTGCTCAGAGTACTTCGCGAGCATAGAAAGGCTATAAGGTGGACAATTGCTGACATCAAGGGAATCGGTCCATCATTTTGCATGTATAAAATCTTTCTGGAACATGGACACCACCCCAGTGTTGAGCAGTAAAGGAGATTAAATCCCATTGGGCAAGAGGTCATGAAGAAAGAAGTAATTAAGTGGCTCGATGCAGATATAAATTGGGTGATGACTGTGGTAGAGAAAGAGAAAAATTAGCTAATTCCTACTCGCACCATGACGGGGTGGATAGTGTGCATTGATTACAGAAAGCTCAAAATAGTAACCCACAAGGACCACTTCCCACTTCCATTCATAGACCAAATGTTGGACAGATTGGCGGGGCATGAATATTATTGCTTCCTTGATGGTTATTTGGGGTACAACTAAATTGTCATATGCCTAGAGGATCAGGAGAAGACCACTTTTACTTATCCTTATGGCACTTTTGCCTTCAAGCGAATGTCGTTTGGTCTTTGTAATGCACCAGCCACTTTTTAGAGGTGAATGATGGCCTTCTTCACCAATATGGTGAAATAAATTGTGAAAGTCTTTATGGATGATTTTTCAATCTTTGGGTCTTCTTATGATGACTATTTGAAATATTTGAGTAAGGTGTTGGCCCATTTTGAAGAAACAAATCTAGTGATGAATTGGGAAAAAGTGCCATTTTATGGTGCAAGAAGGTATCGTGTTGGACCATAGAGTGTCAAGGAGCGACATTGAAGTTGATAAGGAAAAGGTGGAGGCAGTTGAAAAATTACCTCTACCTATTTCTGTGAAGGGTGTCCGGAGTTTCTTGGGACACACGGGATTCTATTGATGCTTTATTAAGGATTTTTCAAAAATTGCTACTCCTTTGTGCAGGTTGTTTGAAAAGGATGTAACTTCAATTTTGATGACGCCTGCCTGAATGCATTTGAAGAGCTGCCTTACCATTTGAAGTTATGTGTGATGCAAGTGACCATACTATTGGGGCAGTGCTAGGCCAGAGGAAGGACAAGATGTTTTATTCCATCTACTATGTGAGTAAGACTCTTGATGATGCAGATCTGAATTACACCACCACTGAAAAGGAGTTGTGGGCCTTTCAGAAATTTTGAGCATACTTGATAGGAACAAAAGTCATAGTCCATATCGATCATGCAACAATCAGGTATCTATTTACAAAAAAGGAATCCAAGGCTAGATTGATACGCTGGGTTTTGTTGCTGTAGGAATTTGATGTAGAATAATGAGATCGAAAGGGCACAGAGAACAAAGTAGTTGACCATCTATCAAGGCTGGAAAATCATGAACACGTGGAGGAGGGTGGAAAAATTAAAGAGTCATTTCTTGATGAGCAACTTTTTGCTATCACCCAAGACTCTCCCTCATGGTACGCGGACTATATGAATTATCTTGTGAGTGGGGTACTTCCTCCTATAATTGAATTTGAAGCTAGAAAGAAATTCCTACATGATGTGAACTTCTACTACTCGGATGAGCCATACTTGTACAAACAGTATGCTGATCAGTTGATGAGGAGATGCATTCCAAAAAAGGAGGTGGAATTAGTGTTTTATGATTGTCATACATCACCTTATGGGAGCCATCATGGAGGCGATAGGACAACTGCAAAAGTATTACAATATGGGTTCTTTTGGCCAACATTATTCAAGGATGCCCATGCATTTGTTAAGAAATGTGACCAGTGTCAAAGAATAGGAACAATCACAAAGAGGCATGAGATACGTTTGAATAAAATCCTGGAGGTCAAGAATTTTGATGTCTGTGGGACAAATGTTATGGGACCATTCCCATTGTCCATGGGAAAAAAATACATCTTGCTAGCAGTTGACTACGTGTCAAAATGGGTAGAGGCGGTCGCATTGCCAACAAATGATGCCATGGTAGTAGCTGCATTTGTGAAGAAGAATATATTCTCGAGGTTTGTAACTCCACGAGCCTTGATTAGTGATGAAGGGACATATTTTACAATCAGTTGTTGAATAATCTTCTAGCTAAATATAAAGTCCGCCATAGAGTTGCCACGACATATCATCCGCAAACAAGTGGACAAGCTGAGGTGTTTAACAGAGAAATAAAGCAAATATTAGAGAAGACAGTGAGTGTGAATAGGAAGGAATGGGCTGCAAAGGTAGATGATGACTTGTGGGAAAATAGAACTGCATACAAAATACTAATTGGGGCGTCGCCGTATAAACTTGTCTATGGGAAGGCATATCACTTGGCTGTTGAATTTGAACACAAGGCGTACTGGGCCATTAAAAATTTGAATATGGACCTTGAAGCCGCGGACGAGAAGAGACTCTTCTAGTTGAATAAGTAATATTCAACTCTTATAAGCTTTACAAAGAGAAAATGAAAAGATGGCATGATAAGCGTATCAAGCCATGTCACTTCGAACCAGGCCAACATGTATTATTGTTCAATTCTATGCTTAAGCTGTTTCCTGGGAAGTTGAAATCGAGATGGTCAGGTCCATTTGAGGTTGTGAGAGTCACTCCTTATGGTGCAATTGAGCTGCACCTTTTACATGTTGAATGGAAAGTTTTAGTGAATGGACACAGAGTCAAGCACTATTAGGGAGTATCATTGATCGTGTGAAGACCAAAGTAGTACTCACTGATGAGTAAGCGAGGCCTTGCATCGTGCCGCGATATTAAATCAGGCGCTTGTTGGGAGGCAACCCAATTTTTATTGCTTTCATAGCTTAACTTTTTAGTTTTTTTAGTTAGAGTAGATTAGAGTTTGCATTTTATTTGTAGACATAGAATTTATAGGTAATAGAATGGTGTGGGCCATGTAAATTGGATATATAAAGGGCTCGGGGTATCCGGATGTTATCAAAAAGAAAGAAATCGCGAAGTAGCGCCCAGGTCAGTGCCCCACGCTTCCTGGGGTGCCCGTTACAGAATGTCGAAGCCCCTTAGGTGCCAGTCCTAGCATGGGGTGCTGGGCTGGGGGGGGGTGCAAGAGAGTTTAAATTTTTATTTTATTTTATATTTTGTTTTTGTTTTGTTTTTGGTTATTAAATTAATACCCATACCCGTAAAACCCGACCCTTATACCCATCTATACTAACATTATAACCCACCTTATAACCCATACCCATCCCCAACACAAATTAAAACATAACTCAAATTTACACCCCCTCCCAAACACGCGTCACTCTATCTCTCTCTCTCATGCTCTCTTCTCTAGCCTCGCCATTCTCCCTCCTCTCTCTCAAATTTGTAAAGTTTCTCTCTTGATCTCATCCTAAATACTACAAGTATGTTTTATTTTTCTTCTTCTTTCTCTTTTTTAATTCGTAGATGATAATAAACTATTACACCCCATATTTTTGTACATGAAAGTACGTCGTAAGTCAATTGGTGTAAGCTCAGAAATGAGATCCTATTTGAAAGTATATAAATTGATTTAATTTTGTTATACCCCATACTTCAGACGTCACTATCATTATAGGATTATCTAATGTAAGTTTAAAAAAGACGAAATCCTTCTACAAGAATAAGAAAGGTTTACCGAAGTTGTAAGTAAGTTAAGATGAATATGAGACTAGTTAACCATGATTTAAATGATTTAAAAGTCATTATATGACTATATATGATGTTTGGATATGAAATACAAAGTTTGGAAAAGTCGGATTAAAGTTTCAGAAAAACCGACTAAGGATTTGCCTTGCAACAGAGCTTTTTGAGCAATAAATTTCATGTGCAATATGGGGTATTATTGGGACATTATATACCAAATTGAAAGTCTTTAAATTTAGTTTTCAATGCTCTTAACCTTTCATTCATACGAGGTCCGGATAAAAAGATATAAGCATATGAAGAAGGGCCAATGCGAGGGTGCCAAGTAGCACCTTTTTGACTTTTTAAAAAATGGGATATTTACATCCCTTATCTCGTCTCTTTCTCCATTTTTTCAGAGAGCATGAACAAATAACACCCCTAAACTTACCCTTAATCTCTCTACAAGTGCTTCAAACAATATTATTATCGCGTGCACGAATCAAGTAGCGATAATATTAAAACGACCCAACATGTAAGTATCGCTATATCACCTCTCATTTTTTTGTATTTTGGGTTTTGGAAGGTATTTAATAGTTAAAAAATGCCTACTTTTTGTATTTAAGCTTTTCAATATCAATAAAGATTGATAAATTCATTTCCTAATAGTTAGAACTCACGCGACGGTAATCGAAAGCCATGAGTTTGAGTTATTTGACTTGTAGTGGACTGTTTTGTGGGCTGTTTCGTGTTGCTTTTGGGCTGTCTATCTTGCTGATATTTAATGGACTTTTTGGAGGAGAAATTGTGTGTAGGAAAACCACATAATGACGAAACGGTGGATTAGTCATTCTTTGTATTATTTTCGGAGTGTTTGACACTACTATAGTTTTCATTTTGGGTATGAAGTGATTGGGGTGTGTTGGGATGTTGTAAGCCAAATTTAACATAGATTTAGACTTGCATCCACTGTAGGAGGTAATTATATTGTGTTCTTGCATGTGCTTAATATTATCTTGTCATTGATTAAGTTAAATGGATGGAATAGACATGAACTAGTGAATAAAGTTGCTAATTGAGGATAATTGGAGTTGTGGATTATTTTCTTTGTTATAGATATATGGTATAAGGCTGGAATCATTGATGAATGACTTTATTATCATATTAATGATATTTTTAAGTTAAAGTAAGAAGTCTATAAGGGGTGATATGGGGGTATACGAATTCCAGTTGGTGCTTGCCGCTCATCGTGAAATAGTTGTGACTTATTGTTATTTTATGGTATATTGTTATTGATTGTTATGCATTGCTGCATTTCTCTGGTCATTGTTGTTGGTATATGATATTGTAGGAGGCTCTTGTTACAGGGGAAATACTGCCCAAATTTACATAAACGAGCTACTAATTTAAGTTGCTGACTTAGCCTTTACTCAACACTAATTTTGAATCTCCTTATGCTATGGTAGATTGAGTTGAGTTGTTTGAAAAATTGCTTGGAAGGTATTAAGGATTTAGTGGAGTTAATGTATGTTAAGGATATCCATTCTTTCTTTTTGGCATGATCCATATGATACAAATGAAACATGCAAATGCAAAACTTTCATAAATGAATCTATTCATAGAAGTACTAGGAGCGCCTATGTTCTTGATTACCCACGTGTCCGATTATTATATCTTTTGTTCATGGGTCTCAGAAAAATACGTAAGTTACTAAAGTTTATCCGAAGGTATATTGATCTTATGACATTCCAAGGGATCTTATTGACTTACTTAATTATGCATTGCATTCATTTATACTTGTCGTTTGACCCATAACCAGATGTCGTTATATACACTTATATTATATGTATATGGGGTATTGCGAAAGGTTATGGCGTTATATACGCTCCACCATCTGATCAACTGGTATACATTGATGATTCGCCCACAGTGGCTGAGGTGATATGATGGGATGACCACAGATGCTTGATGACGTTATGTATGCATATATATATGCATGGTATGATATTTATATGCATATGCATGACATTATAAATTTTTCATGATTCACAGAGATATTCAGAATTACAGGTTGAGTTCTTTACTCCATGTTTCTTTCATGTCTTTTATATACTACTTTCATGCCTTACATATTCGGTACTTTATTTGTACTGACGTCCCTTTTGCCTGGGGACGCTGCATTTTATGCCCTCATGTCCCGATAGAGAGGTCGAGAGTCCTCCTAGTAGGCTATCAGCTCAATAGAAGGTGTTTGTGCACTCCACTTGCTCCGGAGTTACCTATATGGTCAGTATGATTTAGATATGTATTGATTAGTATGGCGGGGCTCTGTCCCGACCTTTATGATATTTATATACTCTTAGAGGCTTGTAGACAAATATCATGTATATGGATACTTGTATGTCCTTGTCGGCCTATGTTTTGAGTATACAAATAATCATGTTGGCCTTATTGGCCCGTATATCACATGTATAAGTTTCTATATCATGTTGGGCCATCCTATGTCTAGTATTCCCTCATGTTTTATTCTAGTTATCTCACGACAGCCTTTTCGGCTCATTTACCTATGATAATATGATACGAAAGATACATTACGTTGGTACTCAATTGAGTAAGGTACCGAATGCCTGTTGCGGCCCATCAGTTAGGGTCGTGACATAAACAACCCCCTCCCAAAAGCCCTAATCCCCAAATTTTTTTCCTAAGTTGCTTCTTAAGACTTGTTCTATGGTGGGTGGCCTGAATGTGGGACAAAATTGGTTTGCGGTTGTATTGTATACAAAGAAGTAATCTAGAATTCCCTCTACTTCGTTGAAATTTTGGAGGGCCACTATATTCCACCATTTTTACACTAACTTGCACACAATTCATGCTCACAAGATGTTTGTTAAAATGTTTGAATGAATATTTTGTGCACTGGTGAAGTCTGAGTAACCGAGTGTAGTTGTATGTAATATCAGGCTAAGTGTGGGGTGTGTGGAAATGATTCGACAGACTTGAGAGCTTGGTTTCAATGTACACATGTCTCCCACACCATGTATCCTATATTATGTATGTTGTAGCACTTTGTAGGGTTAGCTAATTTAGTGTAGTAAGTATAATATGCCACTTGCTTGCATTGAGGTTAATTCATACCGCCATGATCAATCACTTCTTTGTGTGTCATCATTAGTGCCTTTTAGCTATTGTATGGCATGGGGAAGTCTTGAGTACCCATTGCCTTGTGGTGCAACACTTGCATTTTAAACCACAAATTGTGGGTATCATACATTGAGCCTTCGGTTTTAAGTGTAGGGTCATTTTTGACTTGCACGATAACCTTAGGCAGATTTCTCGATTTGTTCTCACATTCATGCTTATTTGTGTTGTAGGTTGCTATGGCTCGTGATAATCCAAAC
Source organism: Nicotiana sylvestris (assembly GCF_000393655.2). Lineage (NCBI taxonomy): Eukaryota > Viridiplantae > Streptophyta > Magnoliopsida > Solanales > Solanaceae > Nicotiana > Nicotiana sylvestris. The sequence goes on from NC_091065.1 coordinate 120,575,272, forward strand.
AAAGTCAAGGGAATAGGAAAGTCCTCCACCATTGCCCCCGTGCCCAAAAAGTGCAAGCAAGGATCACAATAGTTATCATTGCAACCGAAGCCTCGTTTGAAACTATATAGTAATGTTTCGATCGCATGGCATAAGGACTTCGTGCCGTATGGATGCTACGTATCTGAGATGGGCATTAATGTAATAGCTTTAGAAAAGAACTTCTGGTACGTGCTTGACCGGTTGCAAGAATTACACATGGACAAACTCATAGAATGCCCCTGGCAATGCAAATTTGAGCATGGTGTGGGAACTGTACGCCAACTAGAATATGGACTTGTTTAGGTCACATGTCCATGGTATAGATGTGCCACTGAATATGTGGGCCTTATGTGAATTTTTGGGGGTTGAGAACTCCGACTTTAGGAGGCTAAAGAAATCTGTCAAAAATTCAAGCTACACGGCGATACGTCACACTCTTTGTGGCATTGATTTAAATTCCAATTGGACTAGAAAGCAGGGCGATATCCATCTTCAGATGGTTTGCTCTAATTTTAACAAGACTGCTAAAATGTGGTAGAATTTCGTGCAGGCCCGACTCATGCTAGTTGAACACAATAGCGAATGCACTTGAGCTCGAGTGCATGTGATATTCTTTTTGATGACTGCAAGACCCATTAATGTAGGTGAGATCATGCTGGGGGAGATGGCCCGCACATGATTTGGGCTGCAGATTAAGAGGTTTTTCTTTGGAAACTTGCTCACACAGTATATGCTCTCTCGGGAGATGCCGGAATACCCCATGTATGACAAGGTAGTGGAGGCTCCTAAGGGGCTGTTTGACATCACATCCTTGTTGGAGACTACATCTAAGCTCACTCAAGAAGCACGGAACGAAAGAGACGAGAACTTCAACTGGTATCTTTATAACTCCTTAAATGTACTCATGAGCAGGATGGGTGTATCAGGCGAGGAGCGTATGCATTTATGTAATGATTTGTCTAGTTGTTCCAAAAAGATGTTGGGGATTGCACCTGGCAGCCCGTTCACTTGTCGAAGGACGCAAACACTTACAAAGGCTCTGACACGGAGGATGAGATTGGTGATGATGTCACATGCCACATGGATTTGGTGCCTCTAGGACCTGATAATGATGCGCTCAGAGCTGCGGATGGCGGGCATGCTGAGAAGGAGGACTCCGACTAGCAGAGAGTTTTCTTTTTACCCTACTATGCTTTACATTTTCACATGCATCAGGGACTACGCATTTGCTAAGTGTGGGGTTGGAGAACTACTGTTGTGATGTACAATGTATAACTTGTATCACTTTGTTTCTTTTTATTAGTTTTTACTTAGTCTAGTTTGTTTTAGAAAGAAAAAAAATTAGAAAAAGCTCGGACTTTTCATGATGACGGATCTGTTGGACAATTTTCTTGAGGGATGAAGTTTGATTAAAAATACCAAAAAGATTTTTTTAGGATGTGAGGTAGTATCCCTTGGTTTTTCCTTGGGCGCTGGTTCTTTTCCAAGGGTGTAGCTCGAACCTAGTACTTTATTATTATTATTATTATTATTATTGTATTTTTTTGAAGTAGGTTAGAAAGAAACTGAGTTGCTCTGAGATACCTAGTGACATGTTTGGTGCTGGCATATTATCTATCTTTCCGTACATTTAATTTGAATTGTGATGCCTGAGTAAAATAAATAGCCTACTTTGTGACTTTTTTTCTTAGTTGTTTGACATTTATTCCACATTGTGCAATAGTGCTTAAAATTTATCGATTATGTGTGTTTGATTAACTTAAGAGTTGAACATAACCGTCTTGATTGAGTCATGTGCAATGTGTGCATGAGGAATTCTGATTCTCTATGCTATCCTGTGTAGTCTAGAATATGCCCTGTGTGTTAATCGAAGCAAAATCATTAAGTGGTGCTAATCTAGGAGATGATGTAGGCATTTCTTGCTTGATCATAGATGTGCTTGTCACTTGAAGATAAAATTTTCCTTTGCTAGCCCCCTCGAGCCTATAGACCTTTTCCTTGGAACCCACATTACAAGCCATACGCCTATTTTGTTCTTAATTTGAGATTGTTGAACCTTTACCTCCTAAGGCACTTAGTTGCTAAAAGAAGTAAGGTGAGAGATTGGGGAGTAGCTTTCGAGTGGAACCATGGAAGGGCCCTTAAGGTACACTAAAGTTGTGGGGAAAACAAGTCACTAGCCGATGAACCTTAATATATAAAGTGTGTAGAAAAAAAGGAGAGAAAAATAAAAAGAAAAAGAATAGTCCAAATAATGTCGAAAGACACACAATTTCTAGTGGAAATATAAATGTCCTTAACTGAAAAGAGGGCTATGCTGTATATGGTTTATGGCGAGTGAATTGGTTGAGAAGAATATGTGCTCGATTTGTAAGTGTAGTGTATTAAAGTACTTAGGAGGGTTAGTCACTATTTCCTAAATGTATCTTACCCGTCCCTTAGCCTACATTAAAACCTTAAAGTCCTAATTGATCCTAGATTTGACTAGTTTAGATTAGTAGAGATTTACACTACGAGCAAGCTTATGGTATGACCACTGGATGCACATGAATTCTTTGTAAGAGTGAGTTAATTTTGTTCAATTGTGTGATGTCCTTAATTTATATTCAAAAACATACTTGAATGTGTAAACTATTCTATATTCACTCTTTTATTTGTTGGTGAGGGCACATGATCTCATGAAGGATTGGTAATGTGGTAAACGTCTTTTGTTGGGTGAGTCTGCGAGTTGAGGGTGCTTAGTGGTAATGAGTCTTCTCTTGAGGTAGGGTGGTGTTACAACCCATATCCACACGCGTTAGTTCATTCCATATATTAGTTAACATAAATTCAAGAAGGAATTACCTTTGAGATGATAAGAAGTTAATCCTATTGGTCTTAAGTGATACAAGGGTGTATAAAGGTGATTAACAAGTATTAGAAGTTAAACGAATCAAGGATGTTGTAACTCGTATTTTCAGGTAAACCTAGAGGTTCTTAATACACTCAAGGTCATGTATTAAGGTGTTTGAATCATATAATATCCGTATCATAAGTCTTGAAGTCAAACGAGTTATGAAACAAAAGTCGACAAACGTTGTCGCAACTTAGGTTCATAATTTTACTTAAACATTAGGTTAAATGTTTCTAAGCTTTTCTCCTAATTTACAAGGAATTACGGTGTTATCTACCCACCAAATTAAAGATATACGAGTCTAGTTTCCAACGCATTAAACCATTTGTCAATACGATCTCGGAGTATATAGATATTCATATTTTCGTAAGCCTGCGCAGATTGGTAGATGACAAGTAGGTGCATCACCTACTTGCCAAAATGATAGGACAAAATTAAAAGTCCTAAGTCGGCCAAGAGAGAACTTTTAAGGGGTTATGAACTCAGTTATTTCATCCATATTTCAGACCCTCAAAACCAAAGTTAACCCCTGCAACTCCTCCCCAAAAATCCCACACAAACTCTAATCGATTTTCCCTCTCTTTCAAGTTCTATTTGAAGGTAAAACCTAGCGTTTGAAGAACCAAGGGAAGGGATGAGTTATACAACAAGTAAGGTAAGTTACTGCCATATTTCATACATTTTTTCTCTGCTGTGAATTCATGGTAATTCGTTCTATACATGTAAGAACTCACGGGACGGTGATTGGAAGCCGTGAGTTCGAGTTATTCACTTGTAGCGGACTGTTTTGTGTTGCTATTGGGCTTTGTGTTTTACTACTATTTTGTGGAGTTTTGGAGGTGGAAGGGTGTGGAGAAACACCATATATATGTAGGGTTGTGGGATGATAGTTATTCGTAACATTTTCGGGTCGTTTGACACGACTAGGGTGGCCGTCGTATGCATGATGTAATTAGGTTGTGCGTGGACTATTTTGGGAGGCTCAATATGTTTATTATTGATGTTGTTTGGGCTGTTTGGTGATTCTTTTGAATGGTGTGAAGTCATATATATAGGAGAGGTGCTGTCCGTTTCAACGTAAAATAGGTTGTGGTCGATACATAATAGTTATGACGCTTAAATGATAACGATAGTATCGTTTCTCTTATTGTAGACTAAGGAGTTGTGACAATTGCATAGCTTGTGATTGGGGCAGTATATACAAGGTATGTGAGGCTATCCCTTTTCTTCTTTTGCACGACTCCGATTGTACATAATGTAATGAACGAGCTTCCAAAGATACTCTACTCTTAGAAGCTAGCAGTACTTACATTGCTTTCCCTCTTATGGAACGATTGATGTTAATGTTGCTTCTCTTATTCTTATGTTATCAATGTTGTTGGTACTTCCTGATTCTTATAAGGTTCATAATGAAGAGTTGGTCCTAATAACGTGTACAGAGGATACCGACCTTACGTCACTCCGAAAGGTTTAGAATGTGATTTCATGAGTCGAGCATGCATTATATATATGTATCTATTTTACTCTACCAAGCCGCGCTATAGTCGGCCGGGTACGACACATATTGTGCAACCACTGATCAATTGGGTTTTACCGAGCTCCACGTGGCCGGGTACGATTTTATCGAGCCTTATGACGGCCGGGTACGTTTTTACCAAGCCTATTAGGGCTGCGTACGATATGATGATGATGATGCCCACAGAGGCGTATGTTTTAAAAGTTTATGTATACATACATATGTATCATGCATTTCTTGTCAGTAGCCCTCAGAGGTACTCAGATGTTCCAGGTTGTATATTCTCTATCCCTGCTTACATTACTGTTCGTATTTATGGTTCCCTGCCTTACATACTCAGTACTTTATTCATACTGACGTCCTTTTGTTTGTGGACACTGCATGTCGTGCTGCAGGCCCTAATAGACAGGCAGGTGTAGCTCCCCCACCATAGTAGGTTGTCCAGTTCAATAGTGATTGGCGAGATCCCTTCTCCAGACTTACCGTGGTCTTGGTATGCATTTTTGTTATAGACATTATGGGTATGTCGGGGCCCTGTTCCGACTATGTTGCAGCACTTATGTTCATTTAGAGGCTCATAGATAAGTGTCGACTCATGTATAGTTTGGTATGCCTTGTCGGCTGGTTTTTGTTGTATAGTCTTTCATGGTAGCGTGGTAGCTCATACCTTATATATAGTTTCTTGATTGTCTGGTCATCCCCTGCTATGTATGTTCATGCCATCATATTTTATTGCTGGTTGTCCATGATCCAGGTCTACCATTTATATTGATCTCGTCAACCCTAAAAGATAATAAAAAAAAGGTTAGATAAAATGTACGTTGGTGCTCGGCAAGTATGGTCAGGTGCTAGTCATGGCCCTCCAATTTGGGTCGTGACAGGTGGTTACGGATAGGTTGTTTGAATTGATTGAATTGAATTAATGTATTTGGTCATGTTTAAAATGGTAAGAATGTTAATTTTTTATGTTCATGCTTGATTGCCGGTACCGATCATAGTCAAGGGTAGAGTGTATGGTTAAAAAATTATAGTGTTCCTCTCTAGTTGAGATGTGTACGCAGTTGGAATATAGTTGATAGTCTCGTTGCTCGACCACGAGCAAGATTCTAAGTGTAGGGTGTTGATATGTAGCTTAAAGTATATATATATATATATATCACCTCATGTTTTACTCGTATTTCATTAATTTTGGATGTAAAATGTATTGATTTATATTAATTCGTGGTGTTTTTATGTGTAGGAATCTTCCGGAAGCAATTGGGGGTGAAAGATGAGAGATTAGAACCAAAATGAAAAAAATGGGAAAATGTTGAATTTCAGCGCCACAAGCAGCGCCACCGACACCTATGGCACTGTTTACAAAATACTCAAGCAGGCCAACGCCAGCGCCCCACGCTGCCCTGGACACTGGTGATGGAAATTTCTCCAACTTTACCCAGGACAAGGTTATTTCGTCCCTAGACCTACCCAATGCATATAAATGCAATACTAAGCTTATTTTGAGAGGAGAGACGCCACTTTGAAGGAAAAATATATAAGAGAAACATTCGGGAGCAAGAATATCTTGGTTTTATTCGTCTTTTCTTAGTATTTTTAATTATCCAACACTTATGAAATTTTTTGATACAATCATGAATGGCTAAAACTTATAGTTGTAGGGTTGTGATATAGCCACCAATATTGTTGTTTAACGTTAATTTAACCTTAATTACAGTTCACCAATATATGGTTGTTTCTTCAGTTATGTGATTAATTGCTTAATTGTCTCGCTAGCAGTTAGGTTCTATTTACTATCTATGCTATGCTTGGGAAAGACATGTTTAGATTAGAGAAGAATTATAGAGAACACGATCTTAACTCTGGGGGGGGGGGATTTGTGGTTAGGATAGGAATATACCTAGTCACCGTGCTTAATTAATTACCGTAATTTTAATACGTTCTTAATAGATTGATTTCATAGGAATATAGGCGTTAATCTATTTTGAATAGGCGAGTAGTACTTCGGGAGAAGTCTACGATAGAAATTGTTTGATTAATTAGCCACCATGAGTGAATTGTATGAAAGGGATAGTTAACTAGAACACAATAGGATTGGTGAATCGATCACAACCCTGAAATATTTGTCTTTACTGAATACACAACAACCATTTTGCTGCTTGATAATTTAGTTACTAGTTATAATTATTGATTAGTATAATCACACTTTGAACTCAGATTGGCTTGACTGAATAAAAATCTCGGTGAATTTAGTTGGTAGTTAATACAAGTCGATGTGGGTTCGACACTCGACTTATCATTTTATTACTTGCACGTCCACGTATACTTGCGTATGAATTTGGGAGCACACCAATAGTCAATGAACATCCGCATAGTACCATCTTTATTCTTCACAAACAGAACTGGTGCATCCCAAGGAAACATACTAGGCCTCATGAACCCCTTATCAGGAAGCTCCTGAAGCTACTCTTTGAATTCCTTCAATTCTGCTGGTACCATGCCATGTAGAGGAATAGAAATGGGCTGAGTGCCCAACACCAAACCAATACCAAAATTAATATCCCTGTTTGGTGGCATACACGATAGGTCTGCAGGAAAAACATTCGAAAAGACTCGCACTAACAGAACATATTCAATGGTGGGAGTATCAACACCGATATCTCTCACAAAAGCCAAATATGCCAAACACCCCTTCCTAAATATCCGTTAGTCCTTCAAATATGAAATCACCCAACTACGAACATAGTACAGAAAACCTCTCCACTCGATGCTAGGTAACCCTGACATCTCCAATGTCACAGTCTTAGCGTGACAAACCAGAATAGTATGACATGAGAACAACCAATCCAAGCAATTCACAAGTCCAAAATTCAATTCTGAATTTAATTCGAATCACACCCGAGGCCTCTAGAACCCCATCCAAGCATACCAACCCATCCTAAAATATCATACGATCTTAGTCAAGTCTTTAATTCACATCACATAACATCAAAAACATGAATCGCACCACAATTCAAGCCTACTGAAACTAATGGATTTCCAACTTCTACAATCGATGCCGGAACCTATCAAACCAACTCCGATTAATCTCAAATTTTGAACACAATTCATAAATGATACAACATACCTATTCCAACTTCCGGAGCTAAAATCCAAGCCCGGTATCGACAAAGTCAACTCTCAGTCGAACTTCTCATGTTTCCAAACTTTAACTTTTTCCAATTTTCACCAATTCAAGCGAAAACCACCTACGTACCTCCAAATCAATATCTGGACACACTTCTAAGTCCAAAATCACCATACGGAGCTATAAGAACCATCAAAATTCCATTCTGGAGTCGTTTACTCATAAGTCAACATCCGATCAACTCATTCAACTTAGGCTTCCAACCTTGGGATTAAGTATCTCAATTCATCCCGAAATATCCTCGTAACCAAACAAACCACCCCAGAAAGTCATATAACAACAAACAAACATAGAATAAGCAATAAATAAGAAAATAGAGCTATAATACTCAAAATAACCGACCGGATCGTTACACGACATTTATGCCATTTCTGATTTGTTGCACCTACGTATAAGCCTGCCACTATGCTTGTTCATGACATATATGTCCTCCTATCTTAATTGCTATCATTACTTCTATGACTCCCACCTAGTTTGTTACTGTTGTCCATATGTACTGCCTTGTTCGTTATACCTACTTGTGTATTTTCCACTTTGTTGTTACTGTTATTAGCATTTCTTTTACTTGGTTGGTACTGTTATACATATAGTTGGTGAGGATGAGATAAATGCACGAAGGGTATTTCAGTGCCATTTGATTTGATATGTTTAGTACATTTCTCATACTATGAAAGTTATGGATTTACTACCATGGTTTGTTGGTCATCACTTTATGGACATGATTGGTTGTGATATTGAGAAATATTGACCGTGATTTCTTCTATTAATCATTTACTGCTTTGCACATTTATTCTTGTAGTCTTTTCTATTTTATTCTAGTATTGTTTCTATTGTAATTCTACTGCATGGGTTATATCACTGAGTATCTTTTAACTAAAAAGTCTCGTCACTACTTCACTGAGGTTAGAAAAGATACTTACTGGGTACATGGGGTTGATAGTACTCATACTACACTTCTACATCTCACGCGTAGATCTTGAGCTGAGATGCGGTGGATGACGGGAGCTGACATTGAAGATGTAATTGCCTTCCGGATGTAACTACCACTTGTCCCTTGGTAGTTTTAGAGTTGAATTCTATTTATGTACATTCTAAATAGAAGTTGTATTTATTTCACATTAGTTTTTGCAAAAAATTAGTCTCAATAGCTCATGACTTGTACTACCAGTTCTTAAGTTATTGTATAAAAGTTCAGTTATTTAATCATTTATATCTAATTAATCTCATTTGGATTATGTTGACTGTTAGTTGACTTACCTAACGGGTTGGATTAGGTGTTAACCCGACTAGTGGACTTTGGGTCGTGACAAAAGTTCTGGAGCATTTTTGCATAAATAGTTTAAATCCATGGATACTTCTATAGTAAGAGGTGAAACTTTACGCCGTGAAATGTATCCAAAGATTGAAAATAAAAAAAAGACACGTCTTGAGTTCCGTATTCAAGTTCTATCAGGAGCTTGATGTACTCTATGATGTGTACTCGCCGAGAAATTTATTATGTCGTAGGTCTAGTTAGCAGGTATCAATCCAATCCTAGAAGAGATCATTAGAAAGCTGTAAAGAGAATTTTCAGATACCTAAAGGGAACTGCAGATTATTCACTATATTATAGTAGATATAATTTATACTTGAGAGGATATACAGATGTTGATTGGGCTGACAACCGGAATGATAGAAAATCAACATTTGGTTATGCTTTCTTACTTAGTAATGGTGCTATTACATGGAAAAGTAATAAACAAACTTGTACAACCCTTTTGACGATGGAAGCTATGTTAGTGGCTTGTGCTTCTGCAATACAAGAAGTTGTTTGGTTGAAGAGATTCTTTGAGCACTTGGATATTGTAAAAAAGTTAAGCGGATGTTGACTTATGTGAAAAAGGGCTCGAATATGAATTCCGATGGTTTGGATAGCTTCAGGAGGTGATTTGGGACTTAGGAGAGTGATTGGAATGTGTTTTGGAGGTCCGGAGTAGATTTAGGCTTGAATTGGCGAAATTGAAATTTTAGCATTTTCCGGTTGATAGGGGAGATTTTGATATAGTGGTCGGAATGGAATTCTGAAAGTTGGAGTAGGTCCGTTGTCTCATTTGTGAGGTGTGTGCAAAACTTTAGGTCATTCAGACGAGGTTTGATAGACTTTTTGATCGTTAGAGGAATTTGGAAGTTTTTGGAATTCTTAGGCTTGAATCCGATGATGATTTGGTGTTTTGATGTTGTTTTGAGCGTTCCGAGGGTTGGAACAAGTTTTAATGATGTTATGGGATATGTTGGCATGTTTAATTGAGATCCTGAGGGATCAAATACTTGTTTTGAAAGTTGCAGATTTGCTGTTGTTGTGTTGCAGAGTTTTGGCCTTCACGTTCGCGAGAAGGCTCTCTCGTTCGCGAAGGGAAGAGTTGTGAGGCAGTCAATTTGGCCTTCGCGTTCGCGATGTTGGTTCTGTGTTCATGAAGGGTGAGGTTCAGTGTGCTTCGCGAACGCGATGAGGTTCCCGCATTTGTGTAGAGTAATTGGAACAGCTGGGGTCCTAGCCTTTTGTGCTTTGCGTTCGCGTTAAGGGGGTCGCGTTTGCGATGGTCTGGAAAGCGGAAGCTCTGCGTTCGCGAGCTGGAGGTCGCGTTCGCGAAAGAGGGATTTATGGTCAATGAATTTTTGTGCTTCGCGAACGCGAGGCTTTGACCGCGTTCGCAAAGAAGGAAAGGGGTCACCTGGGTAGAATATTTAAATAGCCATTATTCGCGATTTTGTGTCTAACTTCCACCATTTTTGAGCGATTTTGGAGCTTTTTTAGAAGAATTGAAGTGGGAATCAAAGGGAAACACTTGGAGGTAAGCTTTATGGACTTAATACTCGATCCTATTATGATTGCTACCTAATTAAACATGAAATTTGTGGAATCTAAAGCCAAAAATTGGGGAGTTAGGGCTTGAAATTTTAGACTTTGATATGAGGATTTGAGGGGTCGTTTGTTGTCGGATTTTGATGTATTTTATATGTATGAACTCGTAGGAGTGTAAGGATTCTAGTTTTGTGATTTTATTAGAATCTGAAACATGGGCCCGGGGGTCGGGTTTGACCAATTTCAGGATGTAAATTGGTTATCTTCGAGTGGGCTTCGTTCCCTAAGCATATTTTTATGGTATAAATCTGTTTTTGGTTAGATTTGGAGCATTCGGAGGCCGAGTCAAGAGGCAAAAGCATCGCGGGCTAGAGTTTGGACCGGATCGAGGAAAGTAATGATTGTAAATGCTGTATTGAGGGTATGAAACCCAGGATTTCACATCATTGTGCTACTTTGAGGTGACACACACGCTAGATGACAACCGTGGGGTCATGCACCGTTGGGGATTGTGACTTAGTCCATCCCGTATGATTGTTAAGTCGCGTATTTGATTGAAAACTGTTTGATATCATTGTGTTTTGGAAATTATTACCATGTTTTGGGCTAAATACCATATTTGGGTCTCGTGCCAACTATTTAGGACCCTTAGGGGAGTTTTACTACTATTCATCACTGTTTTGACTTCATATTTGTACTCAGTCATGCTGTATTCTACTGTTTTCATAACTCAACCATATTTACTCCGTTTTGATATTTTAAATGATATTTTGGACTGAGCATCATGTTTTACTGTTGCCCGAGTGGCTTGAGAGATTTCTGACTGAGTGAGGCCGAGGGCTTGTGTTGTGAGGATATTATGGGATCGGGCTGCGTGCCGCAGTAGTATTGTACTGATATATGATTATGAGGCCGAGGGCCTGATTTGTTACACCACGAGGTGGCTTGTTATGAGGCCGAGGGCCAGTTTGATTATGCCACGAGATGGCTTGTTATAGCACTTGGGTGTAGGAGCCCCTCCAGAGTCTGCACACCCCTAGTGAGCGCGGGTACCCAGTGTGAGATGTGATATTGCCTGAGGGGTTGTTGTTGTTCCATGTTATTGCCCAAGGGGCTGATACGAGTGATTATAAAGTAGCCCGATGGGCTGGTTCTGCTGATATTATGCCCGAGGGGCGGTTGTGGTATATGTTTTGCCTGAGGGACTGTTTTTTGTGTCTACCCTTCTTTTTCTTACCGTTTTCATCACTCGTTAGAAACTATTGTAAGATGTTTTAAAAAGGTTTTCTAAACTGAGGTGTTTTCACCTGTTTTACTGCCTTAGTGCATTGTTTTGGATTTATACTATTTTGTTGTAGCGTTATGCTGTGGTTTACGTGTTTTCTTATTGCTCAACCGCCTTTACTTTTATTACTTACTGAGTTGGCGTACTCATAATACTCCCTGTACCCTGTGTGTAGATCCAGGAGTCTCGGGTCATGCTAGCGAGTTGATTATCTTCCAGCAGGCTTTTCGGAGTTGACTAGGTAGCTGCTTGGCGTTCGTAGCCCAGTGCTTCTCCTTCCAATCATTATTCCACTTTGTAGTAGCTTTGTTTCAGTCTATGTTGTCATTTCATATTTTTAGACGAGTTGAAGTTGCTCATGATTGGTGACACCCCGATGTCGAACTATTTTGTGTTTCCGTACTATTCTATTCTACCTTATATTTTGTGATTTTTAGCTATTAATGACATTTAAATGACTTATTATAATTGTTTGGTTGGTTTGGTGTTTGTGTCGGCTGTCCTAGTTTCACGATAGGCACCATCATGACCGGGGCCATTTTAGCGTTGTGACAACTTGGTATCAGAGCCTAGGTTACATAGGTCTCACGAGTTATGATCTGGTTTAGTAGAGTCTCGCGGATCGGTACGGAGACGTTTGTATTTATCCTCAGGAGGCTGCAGAACCTCTAGGAAAACATCATATTCTTGTATTCTTGTCGTGCGAATTTGTTGATCCGAGTACTAAACTTCTGTTATTCTATTCTCTCACAGATTATGAGGACACGTGCTATCGGTCAGGATGGACGACCACAAGTACCACCAGCTGGGGCCACTAGAGGCCGAGGATGCTGTCGAGGCCGTGGTAAGGGTAGGGGCGTAGCTAGGGAAGCACCTGCAGATCCACCAGCCGCCCCAGTTCATGATCAGGTCCTAGTTGTGGATGCTCCAGCAGTACCAGCTCAGGCACCAGCTATGCCTATTGTGATTCCAGGCCTTCAGGATGCCTCGGCCCAGATTCTATAAGTGTGCACTAGCCTGGCTCAGGCAGTCTTAGTTACTACAGCCGCAGCTACTTCTCAGGCCGGGAGAGGTACTCAGACTCCCGCCGCTCACACACCTAAGCAGGTCGTGTAAGGACTTCAAACACTCGGGGCACCTCTAGCCCAGCCGGTTGTAGCTGCTCAGAACTATATAGCTCCTGTTATGCTAGAGGACGAGCAACACAGATTAGAGAGGTTTGGTAGACTTTAGCCTCCGACTTTCAGTGGTATAGAGGGCGAGGATGCCAGGGTTTATTGGACAAGTGTCAGAGGATTCTTCGTACAGCAGGTATTCTGGAGACCACCAGGTAACATTTACTACTTTTTAGTTTTCTGGAGCTGCCTTCACTTGGTGGGAGGCTTATGAGAGGCGTAGGCCTGTTGGTGCAACGCCCCTTACCTGGCAACAGTTCTTCGTTCTCTTTTTTGAGAAGTATGTGCCATAGTCTCACAGAGAGGAGCTGCACAGGCAATTCGAGCAGTTGCGTTAAGGAGATATGACTATGACACAATATGAGATGAGGTTCTTAGAGTTAGTTCGTCATGCTGTTTGTTTGGTTCCTACGGATAGAGAGAGGATCAGGAGGTTCGTTGATGGCCTCACATATCAGATTTGGATTCTCATGACCAGGGATAGGGTGTCTGGTGCTACTTTTGAGGAGATCATTGACATTGCTCGTGAGATTGAGTCAGTTCGCCGCTAGGAGCGAGATGAGAGGGAGGCCAAGAGGCCTCGGGGATCTGGTAGTTTTGGTGGTGCCCCGTCGAGAAGTCAGTTTCAGCACGGCAGAGGCCGTCCATTCAGTTATGCTCAGTCAGCTCGCCCAGGTTATCGTGGGACATCATCGGGTCATGATTCTCACAGTTCTCATCAGGGCCATTCATCACTCAGCGCCCTTCCAGCCCAGAGTTAGTTCGGTGCTCTATCAGTTCAGGGCTCTTCTATGCCAGGTGCATCTGCTAATCATCCCGGTGATAGGGGTTCCCTTCAGTCCCTGTCTCCAGCACCAGGGAGTTGTTATGAGTGTGGAGAGTTGGGTCACATATGGAGGCAGTGTCCTCGTCGTCTTGGGGGTTCATCTCAGCAAAGGAGTCAACTATCGACTTCAGCGCCAGTTACTTCACCACCACCCAGCTAGCCAACTAGGGGTGAAGGACAGTCAGCTAGGGGTTGCCCAAGAGGGGGAGGTCGATCAGGTGGTGGTCAGGCCCATTTCTACGCACTCCTAGCTAGACCCGATGCTATTGCTTCAGATGTTGTGATTATAGGTATTGTCTCAGTCTGCCACAGAGATGCCTCTATATTATTTGATCCTGGTTCCACTTTATCATATGTGTCATCATATTTTTCTCGTTATTTGGATACGCCCCATGAGTCACTTATTTCATCTGTTCGGGTATCTACGCCGGTGGGCGATACTATTTTTATGGACTGTATGTACCGGTCATGTGTGGTGACTATTGGAGGTCTGGAGACCCGAGTGGACCTGCTGTTGCTTTATATGGTGGACTTCGATATGATATTGGGCATGAATTGGCTATCTCCATATCGTGCTATTTTGGACTTTCATGCTAAGATAGTGACGTTGGCTATGTCGGGTGTGCCACGGATTGAGTGGCGAGGTTCGACTGATTTTATCCCCAGTAGGGTGATTTCATTCTTGAAGGCCCAGCGGATGGTTGGGAAAGGTTGTCTTTCATACTTAGACTTTGTGAGGGATGTCAGTGCAGAGACTCCTAGTATTGATTCTGTTCTTGTAGTGAGGGATTTTTCCGATGTGTTTCCTGTAGACCTGCCGGGCATGCCACCGGATAGGGATATTGATTTTGGTATTGAACTGGTGTCGGGCACTCAGCCCATTTCTATTCCACCGTATCGTATGGCACCAACGGAGTTGAAAGAGTTAAAGAAGTAGCTTCATGAACTCCTTGATAAAAGGTTTATTTGTCCTAGTGTGTCGCCTTGGGGTGCACATGTTCTATTTGTGAAGAAGAAGGATGTCACCATGAGGATGCGCATTGATTACATGCAGTTGAACAAAGTAACAATCAAGAACAAGTATCCTTTACCTCATATCGATGATTTATTTGACCAACTTCAGGGAGCAAGAGTGTTCATCTAGATTGATCTTCGTTCAGGGTATCACCAGCTGAAGATCAGGGACTCAGATATTCTTAAGACAGATTTCAGGACCCGATACGGTCATTATAAGTTCCTGGTGATGTCTTTTGGGTTGACCAATGCCCCAATAACATTCATGCATTTGATGAACAGTGTGTTTCGACCTTATCTCGACTCGTTTGTAATAGTTTTTACTGATGATATTCTAGTGTATTCACATAGTCAGGAGGAGCACGTAGAGCATTTGAAAGTTGTGTTGCAGAGATTAAGGGAGAAGAAGCTTTATGCGAAGTTCTCCAAATGTGCATTTTGGCTCAGTTCAGTGGCTTTCTTGGGTCATGTGGTGTCTTTGAGGGTATTCAGGTTGATCTGAAGAAGATAGAGGCGGTTTAGAGTTGGCCCAAACCGTCCTCAGCCACAAAGACTCACACCTTTCTTGGATTGGTTAGTTATTACTGTCGGTTTGTTCAAGGATTTTCATCTATCGCATCAACCTTGACAAAGTTGACTCAAAAGGGTGCCCCATTCAAGTGGTCAGATGAGTGTGAGGAGAGCTTTCAGAAGCTCAAGACTGCCTTGACCACAGCTCTAGTGTTAGTTCTGCCATCAGCTTCAGGTTCATATACAATGTATTGTGATGCTTTGAGAGTTGGTATTGGGTGTGTGTTGATGTAGGAGGGTAGAGCTATTTCTTATGCTTCTCGTCAGTTGAAGCCCAATGAGAAGAACTACCCTATTCATGATTTGGAGTTGGCTGCCATTGTTCACGCGTTGATGATTTGGAGGAATTATTTGTATGGTGTGTCTTGTGAGGTGTTTACTGATCATCGTAGCCTCCAACACTTGTTCAAGAAGAAGGATCTCAATTTGAGGCAGCAAAGATGGTTGGAGCTGCTAAAGGACTATGACATCACTATTTTGTACCAACCGGGGAAGGCCAATATGGTGGCCGATGCCTAGAGTAGGAAGGCGGTGAGTATGGGGAGTTTGGCATATATTCCTGTTGGGGAGAGACCTCTTGCGGTTGATGTCCAGGCCTTGGCCAATCAGTTTGTGAGGTTAGATATTTTGGAGCTCAGTAGAGTATTGGCTAGTGTGATTTCTTGGTCTTCCTTATTTGATCGCTTCAGAGAGTGTCAGTATGATGATCCT
This sequence comes from Nicotiana sylvestris, assembly GCF_000393655.2. NCBI lineage: Eukaryota > Viridiplantae > Streptophyta > Magnoliopsida > Solanales > Solanaceae > Nicotiana > Nicotiana sylvestris. The sequence continues at coordinate 120,591,309 of NC_091065.1, forward strand.
CATTTGCTTGTCCTTAAGGACAGAGTTCAACACGACGATGAAGGATGTTATGAGATTTGCGAAGAAGGGTAAATTGAGTCCTCGGTTCATTGGGCCTTTTGAGGTGATTTAGAGGATTGGGGAGGTGGCTTATGAGCTTGCTTTGCCACCCAGCTTATCGAGTATGCATCCGGTATTTCATATTTCTATGCTCTGGAAGTATATTGGCGATCCTTCTCATGTTTGGATTTTAGCACGGTTCAGTTAGATGGTGATTTGACTTATGATGTGGAGCCAGTTGCTATTTTGGAGCGTCAGGTTCAAAAGTTGAGGTCAAAGGATATAGATTTAGTGAAAGTGCAGTGGAGAGGTCGGCCCGTAGAGGAGGCTACCTGGGAGACCGAGCGGGAGATGCGGAGCAGTTATCCTCATCTATTTGAGACTTCAGGTATGTTTCTTGACCCATTCGAGGACAAACGTTTGTTTAAGAGGGGGAGGATGTAACGACCCTGCCGATCGTTTCATGAGTTACCGCTCTGTTTCCCCCATTTCTGCTTCTTATTGTCTTGTTTAGCTGTATTATGTGATATCGGGTTGGTTGATTCGGGTTCGGAGAGGTTTTAGAAAGAAATGAGACACTTAGTCTCTTTTGAGTAAGTTTATGTTAAAAAAGTCAACCGAATGTTGACATATGTGAAAAAGGGATCGGATGTGAACTTCGATGCTTCGTATAGCTTCGGGAGGTGATTTGGGACGTAGGAGCGTGATCAGAATGAGTTTTGGAGGTCCGGAGTAGATTTATGCTTGAATTGGTGAAATTAGAATTTTGACATTTTCCGGTTGATTGGGGAGATTTTGATATAGGGATCGGAATGGAATTCATGAAGTTGCAGTAGGTCCGTTGTGTCATTTGTGATGTGTGTGCAAAATTTCAGGTCATTCGGACGAGGTTTGATAGACTTTTTGATCGAAAGCGGAATTTGGAAGTTTTTGGAATTCTTAGGCTTGAATTCGAGGATGATTTGGTGTTTTGATGTTGTTTTGGGAGTTCCGAGGTTTGGAACAAGTTTGAATGATATTATGGGATATGTTGGCATGTTTGGTTGAGGTCCCGAGGGCCTCAGGTGAGTTTCGGGTGGTTAAACAGATCAAATCCTTGTTTTGAAAGTTGCAGATTTGCCGCTATTGGTGTTGCAGAGTTTTGGCCTTCGCGTTCGCGAGAGGGATCTCTCATTCGCGAAGGGAAGAGATGTGGGGCAGTCAATCTGGCCTTCGCGTTCGTGATGTTGGTTCCGTATTCGTGAAGGGTGAGGTTCAGTGTGCTTCACGAACGTGATGAGGTTCCCGTGTTCGCGTAGAGTAATTGGAGCAGCTGGGGTCCTAGCCTTTTGTGCTTCACGTTCGCGTTAAGGGGGTCATGTTCACGATGGTCTGGAAAGCAGAAGCTCCGTGTTCGCGAGCTGGAGGTCGCGTTCGCGTAAGAGGGATTTATGGTCAACAGATTTTTGTTCTTTGCGAATGTGAGGCTTTGACCGCGTTCGCGAAGAAGGAAAGGGTCACCTGGGCAAAATGTTTAAATAGCCATTGTTCGCGATTTTGGGTCTAACTTCCACTATTTTTGAGCCATTTTGGAGCTTTTGAGAAGAATTAATGAGGGAATCAAAGGGAAACACTTGGAGGTAAGATTTATGGACTTAATACTCGATCCTATTGTGATTTCTACCTAATTAAACATGAAATTTGTGGAATCTAAAGCCTAAAATTGGGGAGTTAGGGCTTGGAATTTGAGACTTTGATTTGAGGATTTTAGGGGTCGTTTGTGATCGGATTTTGATGTATTTTATATGTATGAACTCATGGGAGTGCAAGAATTCTAGTTTTGTAGTTTTTATTAGAATCCGAGACATGGGCCCCGGGGTCAGGTTTGACCAATTTCGGGATTTTTGATGTAAATTGGTTATTTTCGAGTGGGCTTCGTTACATTAGAATATTTTGATGGTATAAATCTGATTTTGGTTAGATTTGGAGCATTCAGAGGCCGAGTCAAGAGGCAAAAGCATCGCGGGCTAGAGTTTGGATATTGAGGTAAGTAATGATTGTAAATGCTGTCTTGAGGGTATGAAACCCGGATTTCTTATCGTTGTGCTACTTTGAGGTGACGCACATGCAAGATGATGTGTGTGGGGTTGTGCACCATTGGGGATTGTGACTTAGTCCGTCTCGTATGACTGTTAAGTTGCGTATTTGATTGAAAACTGTTTGATATCATTGTGTTTTAGAAATTATTACCATGTTTTGGGCTGAATGCCATATTTGGGCCTCGTTCCAACTATTTTGGACCCTTAGGGGATTTTTACTACTATTCCTCACTATTTTGGCTTCATATTTGTACTCAGTCATGCTGTATTCTACTGTTTTCATAACTTAGTCATATTTACTCCGTTTTGATATTTTAAATGATATTTTGGGCTGACCATCATGTTTTACTGTTGCCCGAGTGGCTTGAGAGATTTCTGACTGAGTGAGGACGAGGGCCTGTGTTGTGAGAATATTATGGGATCGGGCTACGTGCCGCAGTAGTGTTGTACTGATTTATGATTATGAGGCTCATGGCCTAATTTGTTATGCCACGAGGTGGCTTGTTATGAGGTCGAGGGCCAGTTTGATTATGCCACGAGATGGCTTGTTATAATGCTCAGGCGTAGGAGCCCCTCCAGAGTCTGCACACACCCAGTGAGCGCGGGTACCCAGTGTAAGATGTGATATTTCCCAAGGGGTTGTTGTTGTTCCATGTTATTGCCCGAGGGTTTGATACGAGTGATTGTGAGGTAACCCGAGGGGTTGGTTCTGCTGATATTGTGCTAGCGGGGTAGTTGTGGTATATGTTTTTCCCGAGGGGCTATTTTACGTGTCTACCCTTCTTTTTCTCACTCGTTTGAAACTATTGTAAGATGTTTTTAAAAGGTTTTCTGAACTGAGGTGTTTTCACGTGTTTTACTACCTTACTGCATTATTTTGGATTTATACTGTTTTGTTGTAGCGTTATGCTGTGGTTTACGTGTTTTCTTACTGCTCAGCTTCCTTTGCTTTTATTACTTACTGAGTTGGCATACTCACAATACTCCTTGCACCCTGTGTACAGATCTAGGAGTCTCGAATCACGCTAGCAAGTGCTAATTGTCTTCCAGCAGGTTTTTCAGAGTTGACTAAGTAGCTGCTTGGCGTTCGCAACCTAGTGCTTCTCCTTCCTGTCTTTATTCCGCTTTGTATTAGCTTTGTTTCAGACTATGTTGTCATTTCATATTTCTAGACGAGTTGTAGTTTCTCATGACTTATGACACCCTGATGTTGGGCTGTGTTTTGTTTCCGCACTGTTCTATTCTACCTTACATTTTGGGAATTTTAGCTATTAATGACTTTTAAATGACTTATTATAATTGTTTGGTTGGTTTGGGGTTTGTGTCGGCTGGCCTAGTTTCACGATAGGCGCCATCACGACCGGGTCTGTTTTAGGGTCATGACACTTGTTTGAGAAACATGTTATGGCTCTAGATTTGCAAAGACTATGAACATATTTATGTATTGTAAAATTACTTGATTATTATAATATGCTCATTAATATTTGACTCTTGAATTTATGCTTATATGTAATATGCATATGATGATAATTTTAAAGTGTGTCAAACAAGTCATGAGATTCGCTCTCTCACATGAGCAATCACCTCTTATGTTAAGAATCATGAAGATATGAGACCTTATATAACCTTAGATAATGCAAGATTATATTTACTTGTAAAGGTTGGTAGTGACAACTAGTCACCCTTACGAATTTTACCATTCGATTATGATTTATTTTGTAAGCCAGATGCGAGAGTCTCCAAAAAGTTGGATTTGAGGATTATTGAAGTAAAAAACTCGGGTTACCCATTTGAAGATGTGAAAATACCTAAAATAATAAGATACACGTGCCAATATAAGGTGAAAATATTGTAACTTGTGTTTCATATCACGTGTGCTATCGACTAGTGGGATTATGGAAGAATGAATCCCAGCTTCTTCATTGTATGAGATCGCAAAGAAGTTATATTAACTTTTATTGGAATATCCTTTGACCTTTTACTATCTCTTAAAATGTCAATCAGTGTTGCTACTTTAGCATGTCACTTATAGTCATGAGTAATTCGGGAGTGCAGTGCATGTCTAGAAAAATAGTTGATTTGGAATTGAAAGATTCGAGTAGAAGGGGAAGACAACTAAGAAATTTATTAATTTCACTTGTACTCATAGGTCGACCATTACACTTACTATGAGGGTATCAGTGTAATTATGGATGTAAAATTAAATATGAACTCGAATTTACCTCTTTCGAGGATGAGGGGTTGAATAAGTAGCTACTGGAGTAGCGGGTGATGTCTGGGATATAACGAGTAATAAGATCCCCACGTTTGTAGGGAATCCTTTCCGAATGTGATCAAATTTCTACATAGAGCTCTAGAATATCCTTAATAGGTTTGAAATATATTATAGCTCTTGATGCTCGCAGTTCGCACGAACTACTTATCTATATGAATTAAGTGTGTTATTTATTCATATACTAGTTTGAGTCCAGTCCATCATGAGCAAAATGGGATATGTTGTGTATTGAATTCGAATACCGGGTCGCTCTATATGGGCTGACCCAGCCCATTTAGGGAGAAATAAAATTTGGAAATAAAATAACTTCTTTGAAGAGGTTACTACACGTTTAGATAGAGTTGAGAGCAGTTTTCCCATAGCAGTTAATTCCTTTTTCTTTAAAAAAAATTGATTTAGTCTTCTTCTTTAGATTGGTAAGAACAAACAACAAAAAAGAATTACTCTCCCTTCCTCCTTAATCTTCTTCTTCCTTAATAGAGAAGATTTCTTTTCTTCTTTTTGCAAAATACACAAAAAAGAAAGGCATTTAGTTTGTGGAACTACATTTTGTTTTTCAAGAGAATCAAAGTTGGACTTAGGGGTAATCTTTCTGGGTTGTGATTTTACTCTATTGCATAACAGGTATAAATACTAAATGTTCTTACTGTATTTTATTAACACTTTTTGTGGCATAGATTCTGCTTAGAGTATAATATGTGACAGTTGGAACCTGACTCTTCCATGCTAGGCTTTTTATCGTTTTCTTTTAACTATCTTTCAGACAACATATACATAAGATGATGGAGAAAAAGAAGGAAAATAGAGAAGAAAATAGTGGAATTTCGAAGAAAGGGTTGAGTGAACCTTTTACGTACAAAGATTAGGCAAATCTCGCTAAAGATAAAACAATCAATAAGTCGTACAATATCAATTCCAAAAAAATATTAGCTAGATTATAAATCTTGACTCCCTTCTCTTATTTTTTCCGTTGGATCTTTCCATAAAAAAGCCTCTTCTTCTCACAAGGTTCAACCACAGAAGAAAAGAAAAGATAGAAAAGACCGCAGGCTCAATGCCTAGACAAGTAGAAATTATAGTGGTCAAAATACTAGTCTCTAAAGTGGAAAAATAGAACTACTAACTCATCTTAGACTAAAACCTCCAAAAGAATGGCAATATTTTTAAGCCTTTTGGACAAGTGTCTTACCCAAAACCATGTGACAACCTTTCTAGAAGCCATAAGATAAATGAAAAAATGCTTTTAAAAAGGAGCAATCGAATTTTCCACGTTCTTACCCCTCAGCTTGATGGATCCATGCACATGTGCTTATAAGTAAGCTTTCAACTAGATAAGAACATCATCATTAGTAAGAAAAAGAAACCATTCTGCTTCTTTCCTTCTAATTTTATTTTTCACCAGCTTTCCTTTATTGTCTTTCTTTTCATTTTGGTAGTCTAATTTCTCTTGTTTTCCTATTTTAAAATAACTAGGTTTGTAATTTAATATTTATCGATTTCTGTATCCTCTAAATAAATAGAGGTAAGTGTATTTAATCCTGGGGAAATATTTCACACTGCTGAAATAGTTTCTTAGGACAGTGCCCAGCATGACTCAAGCCAATTCGTCTATCTGCTTACAAATAATATTACAACATTGTTATTGTTATTTTTACTATGTTATATTACTACAATATAAGAAATTATGGCAAACAACACTGATGCTGAAAATACTACTGATACTGCCAATATTGGCGCTACCTCCGCTAATCTAGTCCCAGTTACATTATCATATGTTATAACGACCAGATCATTTGTTTTGATACCTAGCACATCGTTTGGCGGTTTAAAGCCTTGAGTAGCTTCACTTTATATTTTATGACTTGTAGGCGTAGTCAGAATTGAACTTTGGGAAATTCGGAGTCGATTTGGAAGGAAAATTCTCAATTCGGAAGCTTTAAGTTGGAAGAGTTGACCAACGTTTATCTTTTGAGTAAACAACCTTAGAATCAGGATTTGAAGGTTCCAATAGGTTTGTATGACGATTTTTGACTTGAGCGTATGTACGAGTTGGGTATCGAATAGTCTGGTAACGTTTCGGTGCTTAATGTGGAAAGTTGGCATTTTGAAACTTTAAGAATTTCCTAAGCTTGATTTGAAGTGGCCTTTGATGTTATTTATGTCAGTTTGGGATTCTGAGCCTTAAAAAGGTTTGTATAGTGATTTGTGACTTGTACATAAAGTTTGGTGTCATTCCAGAATGTTTAAGTTTGATTCGGACATATTCGTCGAAGTTTGAAAGTTTGAAAGTTGAAAGAAGGATTTTTATTGCCGATTCATGATGTTAATATTATTTGTGGTATTTCGAGACTTTTGATAAGTTTGGTTAATGTATTGGTGTTTGTTGGCATTATTAGATGGGATTCTAGGGGCCTCGAGTGTGATTCGGGGTGGTTTCAGCTGGGTGAAGTTGTTCTTCGCGATCGCGTATGGAGGCTCACGTTCACGGTGTTTGGTCAGTTGGTTCATTGTGTTCACGTGGAAGGAGTCGCAAACACGAAGTTTTAGCGAGGTGGACTGGGTTTGGAAGGTAGTTTTATGCGATAGCAGGGATTGGTTCATGATTGCGTAAGGTGTTGATCTGATCCATGAAGGTTTGGCTTTCGCGTTTATGGAGCTAGGCTCGCGTTCGCGTGGGTATTTCAAGCAAAGGTTTGCGATCGCGCTTCATTGGTCACGTTCACGTTGAGTATTTCTGGGGAAAGGCTAACTTGGACTTCGCGATCGCGAGGGTACTTCCGCGATCGCGAAGAAGTAGGACCGGGGCAAACTTGATTTTTGTATGGGATTTGGTTCATTTCTCTCTCATTTTCACTTGGTTGGGAGATTTTCGGAGCTCTAGGATGGGATTTTTCATAATCTATTATGAGGTAAGTTATTCTCACTTGTTGTAAGTTAAATACATGAGTTATATATGGATTCAAACATGGAAATTTGTAGAAATTATCGAATTTTGAAAGAAAATCTATGTCACGACACAAGTTCGCCCTCCGTGAACTGTCGTGACGGAACCTAGTCTCTCCGACTATGTAAGCCTAACAATTACGGAAAAAGAAAACAAAATGCGGAAAAACTAATAAAAACTGAAGATAAACAAATATAGAAGTGTTTAAGATGCCGCTCAGCATATACTAATACAAGATGTCAAAAACTGAACAACTTCTTAAAACCCAGAATCTCATGAATTCACAAGCTATGGATACTACATAGTGCTCTAACTCCAGAATGTCTAAATCAAAGAAATACAGAAAGGCTATAACTACAAGAGAGAATGGAGAGGGACTCCTCGGTCTGCGGATACGGTAGATATACCTCGAAGTCTTTGAAGATTCGCCTCGCCTCAAGGATAGTAGGGTTAAGCCGAAGAACCTGGATCTGCACATGAAAAACATGCGCAGGAAGGGCATGAGTACACCACAACGGTACTTAGTAAGTGCCAAGCCTAACCTCGGTCGAGTAGTGACGAGCAAGGTCAGGGTCCTACTGATTTTAGCTAAATACGAGGTAAAACAGTATAGAATATGACAATATAATTAAATGCTAACAGTATGAAGTAACACGGGATAATAAGAATAACAACAAATATAACGGAGAGAAAATTACAGATAAGAACGTAACTCCACGCAGAGATAGCAACTGGGGATCTCCCAGGATACCGTCCTGTAGTCCCCAACTACAAAAATTCTAGTGGATCTCCTGGGTGTCGTCCAGCAGTTCGACTCATACTGCGCGGGGATCTACCGGAATCCCGATCCGTAATCCCAAACGTAAATACCCAGTACTGGAGGAATCTACCGGGTGTAGTCCCATAGTTCCAATATAAATGTCCGGGGGGATCTACTGAAATATCATTCTGTAGTCCAAAATAAACAGGCAAGGGGGATCTACCGGGATATCGCCCATAGTCCCAAAGTAAACACACAGCAGCAACACGAAGAGTATTCAATTCAATCCAATTTCATACCAAGGTAAAACAAGTATTTCTAACCTAGCATGCTGCACAGAATTCAAATAAAGCAGTTTGAGCAAGTAAAGCAATTAAGTCAATTAGACATACTTCCCTAAGCTAATAGTAGGCATAAATTGCAAGTAGTATAAACAGAAACACAGTTATAGCTACTTAATGAAAATAGGATTTCCAACAATTAGCATAAGTACGCACTCGTTACCTCATGTACAAGGCATTTCATATATCAACAATACCAAATCCTAAGGGGAGTTCCCCCACACAGGGTTAGGCAACCGAACTGGCTCAAAAATCAACCCGAAACCATGCTCTTGCCACGAGTACTCGACTCCAAATGGCCCAAATCTATTCAAATCAATTGCATAATGTAAATATGACTTCAAGTAACTAATTCCACTAATGAATTCGAAGCTAACATGCGAAATTAAGAAAATTGCCCATAAGGTCCCCCAGGCTCACCTCTCGGAATTGGGTAAAAGTTACAGATTATAAACCCCCATTCACTCACGAATCTAACCATATGAAAATTATCCAAGTCTGATGTCAAATTCCCAATCAAAACTCGAAAATTATGCCTAAGAACTTTTCCAAAAGTTTCCCCAACTTCGCACCCCGAATCCAAATTAGATGATGAATTCATGTTTAGATTAATGAGTTATAAGCAAAAAGGAGTTAGGAATCATTACCCAATTGATATCTTTGAAAATCCCTCAAAATCTTGCTCAAATCCGAGCTCCCAAACTCTAGTTTTGATAAAAATGGATAAACCCTCGATTTTGAAATTTTATAAACTGCCCAGGCAATTCCTTCTTCGCGAACTCGTAAGGCCCATCGTGTTTGCGAAGCACAACTTCGCTTGGCCCAGAATTCCTTCATCGCGAACGCGATGACCCTGTCGCGAACGCGGTAGCAGCTTTCTCCCTCCTATGCGAACGCAGGACCCTCTTCGCGAATGCGTAGGTATATGACCTTACAACTTTGCGAACACGGGACCATCATCACGAACGCAAAGTGTTAAGCTTCCACCAGCCCCAGCTCCTTTTTTCGAACGCGACACCCCACTCACGAACGCGAAGAAGGAAACCAGAATTCTAGACTTGCTGCATTTTCTGCAATTCTCTAAGTCCAAAAATGACCCGTTGAGCATCCGAAACACACCCGAGGCCCCTGGGACCTCAACCAAACATGCCAACAAATCCTAAAACATCATTCAAACTTGTTCCAACCTTCGGAATGCTCCAAACAACATTAAAACACCAAATTAACATCGGATTCAAGCTTAAGAACCCCAAAAACTCCCAAATTCCGCTTTCGATCAAAACGTCTAACAAACCTCATCTGAATGACCTAAAATTTTGCAAGCACATCACATTCAACACTACGGAGCTACTCCAACTTCCGGAATTCCATTCTTACCTCAATATCAAAACACTATCAATTCGGAAACTTCAAAAATTCAACTTTCGGCATTTCAAGCCTAAATAAGCTACGAACCTCCAAAATACAATCCGAACACGCCCCTAAGCCCGAAATCACCCAACAGAGCTAATGGAACCCACATAATTCCATTCAAAGACCGTCTTCACACTGCTTTGACTACGGTCTAAATTCTAAAGCTTAAGCTCTCTTTTAGGGGCTAAGTGTCCCGAAACACTTCGAAATTCAAAACAAATCATCTTGGAAAATCAAAATAGCAGAAACACTTACGGGGAAAGCTGTTAATAGGGGATCAGGGCGTTAATTTTTAAAACAACTGTCCGGGTCGTTACATCCTCCCCCTCTTAAAACAGTCGTTCCTCCTCGAACGAGCATAGAGACATACTTGAAGTGGTAAAAAATGAGGGTAACGGCTGCGCATATCCTGCTCAGTCTCCTAGGTCGCCTCCTCGACCGGCTGACCTCGCCACTGAACCTTCACTGATGCAATGTTCTTTGACCTCAGCTTCCGAACCTTCCTATCCAATATTGCCACTAGCTCCTCAACATAAGATAGATCCTTGTCCAACTGGACTGAACTGAAATCCAACATGTGCAACGGATCGCCGTAATACTTCCGCAGCATCGAAATATGAAATACCAGATGAACTCCTGCCAAGCTGGGAAGTAAGGCAAGCTCATAAGCAACCTCCCCAACATGTCTCAATATCTCAAAAACGACTATTAAACCTCAGACTCAACTTCCCTTTCTTCCCAAATCTCATAACGCCCTTCATAGGCAAAACCCGAAGCAGAACCCGCTCTCCAACCATATAGGAAACATCACGAACCTTCCAGTCCGAGAAACTCTTCTGTCTAGACTGGGCTGTACAGAGTCTATCCTGAATCGCCTTAACCTTCTCTAAAGCATCTTGAACCAAGTCTGTGCCCAATAATCTAGACTCACCCGGCTCAAACCAACCCACCAGGGATCTACACAGCCTACCATACAAGGCCTCATATAGTGCCATCTGAATGCTAGACTGATAGCTGTTGTTGTAGGCAAACACCGCCAGTGGCAAGAACTGATCCCAAGAACCTCCAAACTCCATCACACACGCACAGAGCATATTCTTAAGAATCTGAATAGTGTGCTCGGACTGTCTGTCCATCTAGGGGTGAAATGTTGTGCTCAACTCCACGCGAGCCTAACTCATGTTGTAAGACCTTCCAGAATCGTGATGTGAATTAAGTATCTCTGTCTGCAATGATGGAAACTAGAATACCATGTAGGAGAACAATCTCCCATATATAAATCTCCACCAACCGCTGCGAAGAATAGGTGGTACACACAAGAATGAAGTGCGCAGACTTGGTCAGCCGATCCACAATCACCCAAATGGCATCAAACTTTATCAAAGTCCATGGGAGCCCAACTACGAAGTCCATGGTGATCCGCTCCCACTTCTACTCCGGAATCTCCATCTGCTGAAGCAACCCACCCAGCCTCTAGTGCTCATATTTCACATGCTGACAATTGAGGCATCGAGCTACGAACCCAAATATATCCTTCTTCATCTGGTTCCACCGATAGTGCTGCCTCAAATCCTGGTACATCTTCGCGGCACCCGGATGGACGGAATACCGCGAACTATGGGTCTCATCTAGAATCAACTCCCAAAGCCCATCAACATTGGGTACACATACCCGACCTTGCATCCTCAATACCCTGTCATCACCAATAGTCACATCTCTGGCATCACCGTGCAGAACTTTGCCCTTGAGGATTAGCAAATGAGGGTCATCATGCTAACGCTCCCTGATATGATCAAATAAGGAAGACTGAGCGACCACACAAGCTAGAACCCGACTGGGCTTCGAAAGATCCAATCTCACAAACTGGTTGGCTAAGGCCTGAAAATCAATTGCCATGGGCCTCTCCGCTGCTGGTAAATAAGCCAAACTCCCCAAACTCTCCGCCCGGATAGTTAAAGCATCGACCACCACATTGACCTTGCCCAGGTGATGCAAGATAGTGATATCATAGTCCTTTAGCAGCTCTAACCACCTCCTCTAGCGCAAATTAAGATCCATTTGCTTGAACAAGTGCTGCAAACTCCGGTGATCAATATAAATCTCACTAGGAACACCGTACAAATAATGACGCCAGATCTTCAAGGCGTGAACAATAACAGCTAACTCGAGATCATGGACATGATAATTCTTCTCATGTACCTTCAATTGTCTGGATGCGTAGGCAATCACCCTACCGCCATGCATCAATACTGCTCCAAGGCCAATCCTCGTGGCATCACAATAGACAATATAAGACCCCAAACCTATAGGCAATATCAAAACTGTACTATCTTAAGCTTCTGGAAGCTCGCCTCACACTCTTCCGTCCACTAGAATAGAGCGCCCTTTTGGGTCAGCTTAGTCATAGGTGCTGCAATAGATTAAAACCCCTCAACAAATCGACGGTAATAACCCGCCAAGCCAAGAAAACTACAGATCTCTATAGTTAAGGATGGTCTGGGCCAACTCTACACTACTTCCACTTTCTTCGGATCCACCTATATACCCTCACTCGATACCATATGACCAAGAATGCCATGGAATCCAACCAAAACTCACATTTTGAAAACTTTGCATATAACTTTTTTTCCCTCAAAGTCTGAACCACTACGCTTAGGTGCTGCTCATGATCCTCTCGACTCCGGGAGTATACCAGAATATCATAAATAAAGACAATGACGAATGAGTCAAGATATGGCCAGAACATACTGTGCATCAAATGCATGAAGGCTGCTGGGGCATTGGTCAGCCCAAATGACATAACAAGGAACTCGTAATGACCATACTGAGTCCTAAAAGCACTCTTCAGGATATCTGGCTCCCGAATCTTCAACTGATAGTAACCTGAACGCAAGTCAATCTTAGAAAACACTAGTGCACCCTGTAGCTGGTTGAACAAATCATCAATACGAGGTAAATGATACTTGTTCTTTACTATAACTTTGTTCAACTGGCGATAATCAATGCACATACGCATAGAACCATCCTTTTTCTTCACAAACAAGATAGGAGCACCCCAAGATGATACACTAGGCCGAATAAAACCCTTACCAAGCAATTCCTGTAATTGCTCCTTTAACTCAGGAGGGGCCATACGATACAGAGGAATAGAAATGGGATGAGTGCCCAGCAACAGATCAATGCCAAAATCAATATCTCTATCGGGTGGCATACCCAAAAGATCAACTGGAAACACATCATGGAAATCCCATATTACTGGGACTGAATCAACTATGGGGGTATCAACACTAACATCTCTCACATAGGCCAGATACACGTCACATCCCTTCTCAACCATTATCTAAGCTTTAAGGAAAGAAATAACTCTACTGGGAGTGCGATCTAAAGTACCCCTCCACTCTACTCGAGGTACACCTGGCATAGCCAGCGTCACGGTTTTGGCGTGACAATCAAGAATAGCATAATGGGGCGACAACTAGTACATGCCCAAGATAACATCAAAATCTAACATGCTGAGCAATAATAAATCGGTTCTGGTCTCAAAACCACTAAGAGCAACCAAACACGACCGATAAATGCGGTCCACAACAAGAAAATCCCCCACAGGAGTAGAAACATAAATAGGAGAACTCAAAGAATCCCGAGATACGTGCAAATGCAGGGCAAAATAAGAAGACACATACGAATAAGTGGAGCCTAGATCGAATAGAACCGATGCATCTCTATGACAAACCAGGACAATACCTGTGATGATAGAATCAGAGGTGACAACCTCGGTACGGGCAGGAAGGGCATAATATCCGGCCTGTCCTCCCCCTCTAGGGCGACCTCTACCTCCACAACCTCCACCTCTAGCTGGCTGAGCAGAAAGGGTAGCAACTGGTGCTGGAATCATAGCCTGGGAACTCTGCGTGGCACGCTGTGGCCAAGAAGTCTGTGGAGGTGCACCCCTCCTAAGTCTGGGGCAATCCCTCACCATATGGCATGTATTACCACACTCAAAACAAGCTCTAGGAGGACGTGGTGGCAGTGACTAGCTCGGGCCAGGTCTACTGGACTGACCACTGAAAGCACCCCCTGCAGGAGGTGCACTAGATACTGGAGGTGTATAATAAGGCTCCTGAGGTCTAGGAGGAGCTGGAATACCACTGGTTGCAGGAAGAGCTGAATGAATGGGGCAACTCATATAACCCCTACCATGACAAATTGCAGCTGGGGCACGGGCACCAAAGGACCGACTCTCAAGGCCTCTTGGCCTCCCTCTCCTCTCTATCCCGAGCATGCATACCCCCCACTCTCCTAGCAATGCTCACCACCTGTTGATAAGAAATATCCATCTCCAACTCACAAGCCAAGCTAGACCTGATGCTGGGAATGAGTCCCACAATAAACCGGCGAACTCTCTCACGAACTGTAGCAACCAAGGTTGGTGCATGCCTAGCCAAGTTAGTGAAACAGACAGCATACTCCGAAACAGTCATAGTGCCATGGCGCAAATTCTCAAACTCTGCGTGCCATGCATCCCTAAGGCTCTAAGGAACAAACTGTTGGCCCAAGAATAGGTGAAGTTTTGAAGAATGACAAATGAACTCAGTCATGGACCAGGTCCATCTTGTGAAGCACTATCATGATCAACCTACACATGTGAGATGCATGTGAAGGAGATAAGTCCTACTGATCAAGTAGAAATATCTCCTGATCTGATCGAAAATGTTGCATATTGGATAAGGGGAGAAAGTCTCCTTATAGGAAGAAAACACAATCCGGATAAAGAGAGTGTTAGAGTTTGATATCTTCAAGGACTCAACTGCAATAGAAGATCAGAAATTGAGTCCCAATCAAACTCTGATTTCTAACCTATTAAATGATAGTGATTGATCTCTTTTATAGGTATTGCACAAACACAAAAGTTAAACTAAATTGAAAGCAAAAGAGCAAGGCAATTTTGCAAGCAATTTGTGTGAGATTTGAGTGTGCACTCCTGAAGCTACTTGAAAGAGATAGAAGAACTAATTCCATTGTACTTTTTCTTATTCTAGTTCAATTGTAGTAGGTGGTTTAAAGTTGTACCTTTCAGTTTTCATAGAAGCAATTGTATTAGGTACTTTAAGTGTTCAAGTTATAAGGTAACTTGAAGTTGTCACAACAGTTGAGGATGTCTGTCACAACGGGATTAGAGTTAATCCTTAGGTTTACAAAGTGTTTTTGTAAATGCTGTTTTGGCTCAGTGATTTTAGTGGAAGTTTGGGAAAATCCTACTGAGTAGTAGGTCGTGGTTTTTTCACCTTTTGATCCAGGTGTTTTCCACGTAAAAATCTCTGTGTTCTTTATTTTATGTACTCTTTATTTCGCAAACAGTAGTAGTTAGAATACCTAGAAGAACCAGGTTCTTCTAGAGAAAAAATTGGGTACCACACAAATCACCCCCCTCCCCTCTTGTGTGGTATTGACGTTTAGAACATCAATTGGTATCAGAGCGGGTTATACTTGAAGAGGCTAACACCTTAGGAAAAGATCAATATGATTGCACCACCTGGGAATTGGGAAGGGCAATCCACTGCTAGGCCTCCACTTTTCAATGGTCAGTACTATTTTTGGTGGAAGAATAGGATGAGGGATCACATCATAGGAGAAGACTATGAAATCTGGGACATAGTCTCTGATGGTCCTCTAGCAACTACTAAGAAGAATGCTGAAGGAGTGGATGTGCCAAGGACAAGAGCTAACTGCACTGCTGAAGACCTGAAGAAGTGGGAGAAGAATGCCAAGGCCAAGAAATGGCTTGTGTATGGACTAGGTCCAGATGAGTATAGTAGAATTCAAAGTTGTACCACTGCTAAGGAAATCTGGGACACTTTGCAAGTGGCTCATGAAAGAACTCCTCAAGTGAAGAGGTCCAGAGGAACACTTCTGTATTCTTAGTATGAGAATTTTACCATGAAGGAAGGAGAAACCATCCAAGAGATGTATACAAGGTTTACCACACTAACAAATGAACTTAAGTCTCTTGGAAGGATTATTCTTGAAGAAGACAAAGTTGAGAAGATTTTGACAAGGGTTCTGCCAGTCTCTTGGGAAAGTAAAATCACTGCTATTCAGGAATCAAAGAACATTGCTACCCTCAAGCTGGATGAACTAATTGGAAACCTTACTGCCTATGAACTAAGAAGGCAAACCATGAAAATGGATGCACCAAAGTAGGAAAGAAGTCTGGCTCTTAGAATTGCTGAAGGTTTAGATCTGGAGGATGATGAAATGGCTATGATCACAAGAGATTTCAAAAAGTACATGATGAGAGGAAAGAGTTCTTCAAGAGGTAAAACCTTCAACAAACCAAGGGCTCTTGAGAAACAGACTAATGAGGGTTGCTACAAGTGTGGTAAGACTGATCACATGATCAAGAATTGCCCTTAATGGGAAATTGAGTGGAAGAAGAAAAGGGCTGAACGAAGGAACGGGAAAAAGGAATAGGTTCAACCAAAAAGAAACAAAGGATCAACAAAGGCTATGGTTGCTGTCTGGGGAGAAACATCAGATAAGGACTCAGAAGGTGAAGCTGGAGATGAACAAGCACTTATGGCTATCAGAGAATCAGATGATGAACAAAAGGTAAATCTTCTTCATCTCAATAACAACATTAAATTCCTGTCTAAAGAAAGGTTGTTTGAGCTACTGCTAGACTTCATTGATGAGTCTTAGATAATTAACAATGAGAAGGAAGAGCTATCTAGGGAATGTATGATCCTAAAAGCCAAGTGCAAAAATTTCGAGACTAGGGCTAATGAGAGTGAGAGTGAAAATACTGAGTTGAAGAACCAGGTTCTTGAACTTGACACTAGTGTCCTAGAACTTAGATCTGAGAACATAAAACTGAAACTAGGAACAAGAAAGAAGAAAGCTGATCATACACATCTCACCCAGGAAGAAAACTTAGGAAAAATGAAGGACGAGCTGTATAGGAAAGATGAACAGATAAGAGTATTAAAAGAAGATCTAGGGAAGGTAAAACATGAACTAGACAGAACTTGCAAATGGAACAAGGCTTCTAATGCACTCTCCTGGCTACAAAAACATCACAATAGCAACAAAATAGGACTTGGTTATGGGACTCAAGCACCTAAGTGGGATCCTAAAAGCAAGTACCTCACTCTTCCTGAAAACAAAATTTGCACACACTGAGGCAAGACTGGCCATTACAAAAATTAATGTAAAGCAAAAGAAAAGGCCAGTCAAAAGAACAAAACTTTTGTTCAAGAAAAAAATAGGCTACCTGGGTGGGCTAGAAGGAATCTGATTTATCCCTTTGCCCATAGAAAGGGACTCAAACTAGTTCGGGTTCCTAAGACTAACCCCTGATTTCTTTTTGCAGGTCCAAGTGAAGGGAAGCATCCAAATATGGTACATAGATAGTGGCTGCTCAAAATATATGACTGGAAGCAAGAACCAGTTCCTTTCACTTGAGGACCTAAGGGGAGGCAATGTCTCCTTTGGAAATGGGAAGAAAGGTGAAATCATTGGGGTTGGAAAGGTAGGTAAGACAGACTCTCACTTCATTGAGAATGTCTACTTGATAGATGGCTTGAAATACAGTCTGATGAGTGTGTCACAACTATGTGATAGAGGTAACCTTGTAGCATTCACCTCTACTAAATGCTTTGTGATTAACCTTACCACTGACAAGATTGTTTTGTAGGGAAAAAGAGTTAACAATATTTATATTGTAGATTTGTATACTCTATTAGAAAATGAACTAACCTGCCTAAGTGTGATGGATAATGATCCCCTCTTTTGACACAAAAGACTTGGTCATGCCAGTCTGAATCAGCTAAACAAATTGGTTTCTAAGGACTTGGTGATAGGGTTACCAAAGAAGACAAAGTTTGTGAGGCCTGTGCAGGGGGAAGCAGGTAAGATCATCTTTCAAAAGCAAGAAAATGGTAAGCACAACCAAGTCGTTGGAACTGGTCCATATGGATCTCTGTGGTCCAATGAGAACCATGAGTAGAGGAGGAAAGAAATATGTAATGGTACTTGTTGATGATTATTCTAGAGTTACCTGGGTACTATTTCTAACATCAAATGTTCACTGCCTTTGTTAGAAAAACTCAGAAACAATTAGGAAATCAACTTGCATCAATCAGGTCTGATCATGGAACTGAATTTGAAAATGCTAAGTTTGCTGAATTTTGTGATGAAAATGGTATAGTTCATAACTTCTCTGCCCCTAGGACCCCTCAACAAAATAGTGGTTGAAAGAAAGAACAGGACTCTTGAAGACATGGCTAGGACTATGCTTCTTTCTAGTAAACTGCCCCATAGCTTCTGGGCAGAGGCCGTAAACACTGCATGTTACATTATCAATAGATGCATGACTAGACCTCTTGTAGAGAAGACTCCCTATGAGTTACTTAAAGGGAGAAAACCAAATATATCCCATCTTAGGGCATTTGGATGCAAGTGCTTTTTGCACAATAATGGAAAAGACTCCCTAGGTAAGTTTGATCCTAGAAGTGACGAGGGAGTATTCTTGGGATATTCTTCACATAGTAAAGCATATTAAGTGTTCAATAAAAGAACTTTGTGTGTAGAAAAAAGTGTACATGTAGTACTTGATGAAACTAACATTCTTTCTGAGAGACAGGAACATGAAGATGAAGCCATTGGATTGGTAAAGGATTTGACTGAGGCCTCAGCACAAGTCAAAGTGGCACCAAAAGAAGGAATAGGTTATGGTACAGGTTCTTCCATCTTGGGCAACCTGACAAGGGGAACTGATCAAAGAAGAATTGAAATAAATTCCCTAAAAGAACCTGTTCATGACTCTGTTCCTCAGCAACAGAACATGGGAGAAACATTTAGCAGAAATCAGTTGGTTGTGAAACCTCACAAGTATCAAAGTTCTCATCCTATTGAGAACATTATCACTGATCCAACATCTGGAGTCAAAACTAGATCACAATTAAAGAATCTATGTGCTTTTGATGCCTTTTTATCTCTTATTGAACCTAAAAATATTGTTGAGGCTTTGCAGGATGCAGATTGGGTAAATGCAATGCAATATGAACTCAATCAGTTCGAGAGAAGTCAAGTTTGGCATCTAGTTCCAAGACCCAAGGACAAATCAGTTATTGGTACAAAATGGGTCTTCAGAAACAAACTTGATAAAGATGGAACAATTACAAGAAAAAAGGCAAGACTGGTGGTCCAAGGTTACAGCCAAGAGGAGGGCATAGATTATGATGTGACTTTTGCTCCAGTTGCAAGACTAGAGGAAATCAGACTCCTCATAGCCTTTGTAGCACACATGGAATTCACTCTTCATCAAATGGATGTCAAAAGTGCCTTCCTAAATGGCTACCTGAAAGAAGAAGTCTTTGTAAAACAGCCTCCAGGGTTTGAGAGTAAAGAATGTCCTGAGCATGTGTACAAGGTAGACAAGGCTCTCTATGGACTCAAGCAGGCCCCAAGACCATGGTATGAACGACTGTCCAAATTCCTACTGAAGCATGGTTACAAAAGAGGTAAAATTGACAGTACCTTATTCTTAAGGGAAAAGGTAAGGATCTCCTGGTGGTACAAATATATGTTGATGACATAATCTTTGGGGCCACCACTTATAAGCTAAGTAAGGACTTTGCAAAATTAATGGGGAGTGAGTTTGAACTGAGTATGATGGGTAAGCTTAACTTCTTCTTAGGCTTGCAGATCAAACAAAGTCCTAATGGAACCATGATCCATCAACAAAAGTATGCAAAAGAGCTTATCACAAAGTTTAAAATGGAAGAATCAAAAGAAATAGACACCCATTGCAACTTCCACTAAATTAGACATTGATGAACCTGGTTCATCAGTTGATCAAATGTTGTATAGGGGTATGATTGGTTCACTCTTGTATCTTACTGCCAGCAGACCTGACATTATTTTCAGTGTAGGGCTTTGTGCTCGTTTTCAGGCAAATCCAAAAGAGTCTCACTTGACTGCTGTCAAGAGGATACTAAGATATCTGAAAGGCACCACTGATTTGTGTCTTTGGTACCCCAAAGGTAGTAATTTCAATCTAGTAGGATATGTTGATTATGCAGGTTTTCTAGTAGATAGGAAGAGCACCTCAGGTATGGCTCACTTTCTTGGTTCATGTCTTGTATCCTGGGCCACTAAAAAGCAAATTTCAGTGGCCTTATCCACTGTTGAGGCTGAATATGTTGCTGCTGCATCTTGTTGTGCTCAATTGTTATGGATCAAACAGTAGCTGGTAGATTTTGGCATTGAAGTTGGTTGCATTCCTATATTCTGTGATAATACTAGTGCTATAAGTATGACAAAGAACCTTTTTCATCATAAGAGGACTAAGCACCTAGATGTTAGACACCACTTCTTAAGAGATAACTATGAGAAAGGATTGATCTCTATAGAATTCTATGCTACTGATAAGAAAATTGCTGACATCTTCACTAAAGCACTGAGTAGAGAAAACTTTGAAAGGAACAGGTTGGAATTAGGGATGATTAAGATCACCTAATAGGTCCAGCTCAGAATGCACAATGAAAACAAAATGAATTTTTTTTGGCTAGTAATTCTGAACCTATATAAATATCTAGATTAATTCTTACTCAGCTTCATACTTTTATTAGTATACTCCTGTGACATGTGTATTGTCATGGGCTGCTTTCCAGACACGCCCCATGACCCTTTGGCCGCGCCCCATGGCGGCCTAGCAAGACTCACAATGCCTAGCGCCATGGTCGGCCCCGCGGTCTTGGCTACGCCAAGTGACAAGCGTGCATGCACCTCTATCGCCCCATTGATGCCTCTTGACAGCGCCCAAGGGCTGGCCAATGACAACAGCGCCGCACGCCCTGACAATGCCGCACGTGCAGATCCTGATGCCTCGCCAGCACCCAGCTGCAGGCCCATTCATGCAGCACCTCGCGCACAGACCCTAATGCCAAGCACCAGCACCCAGCCTCAGGCCAACACAGCAAGTGTCGCGCGCGCCCACAACAACACGCGCGCAGACCCTGACCTGCAAGACTAAGTTGCTGCCATCAGAATTAGTTCTACATTGTAATAAACTAAGTCCTTTTCATTGTAATTATAGGCTAGTTTACATCATTTTCATTGAGTGTGCTTCTATAACTTTATTAGGACTAGTCATGTACTGTTGGTTTATTTTTTTTAAGCATTATTAAGGGGGACCAAGCAATCAAACATTTTCAACCAAGCAATTTTCTGTACTGGTGTCTCTCCCCCCCGATACCGCATCTTTTGTAATCAGCATTTCAGTCATCAATGAAATCATCATCATCATTCAAAACCCAATTCTCTCTCAGCTTCCGCAATTGCTCGTGACATTAGTTTTCCCGCACGGCACTAACAATCTAGTCTAGCATGCGGAGGGGACCTCATTGGCGGACAGTAACCGCACTGACATCGGTTGCTTAGCCTTACGTCGCCCTTCCAAAGAACATCAGGAATGCGTTGCGTAACAGTTGGTATCAAAGCCTAGGCTCGACATCGGACGAGGGAACACATTTACCATCATCACCATTTCTGACCATGATGAATCATGGGGAGCGTCTAGCATCCCTAGAAGAGATGGTTGACCGATTACGACCCATCGTGGATACGGTGACTGATCAAAACAACAACGTAGTGCAAAGGTTGGACGACCTGGACCGCCGAATGTGGCAGGCAGAAAATGACATTGCAAACATCAGTCGTGACTCTAAGGATGACCGACAAACGGCAACCATCGAAACTGCCAATATTCATGGCAAATTTGAGGACCTCCAATAGGAGCGTGCCGACGATTTAGCCCATCGGCAACAAAAGGCAGATAGACTAACTGTCATGCAGCAAACCATAGACGACTTGACAGACAAGCTCAATGTTGTTAATGCTGCCCTATAGAGCCTGCTTCGAGGAGGCAATAACCACATCAGGGGTACAACAAACCTCACCCCCATTCCACAAAAGCTTAAGATACCGGAGCCAAAGCCATACGATGGATCCCGAGATGCTAAAGAAGTGGAAAACTTCATCTTCGACATCGAACAATACTTCGATGTCGTGGGCCATTTGGAAGAATCCAAAAAGGTAGCGACTGCTTCCATGTATCTTTAGAGCGATGCTAAGCTTTGGTGGCGGGTCAAATACGAAGCCATCAAGGTCGGTGAAGATGCTCTCCAGACATGGGATAAATTGAAGGTAGCCATACGCCTGCAGTTCTTCCCCGAAAATGTGGAATACAATGCAAGGAGAAAGTTACGGGAACTCTGCTACACCAAATCAGTATGGGAGTACGTGCGCGAATTCTCCGCACTCATGCTAAACATACGCAACATGGGGGACAAAGACAAACTCTTCACATTCATAGAAGGTTTGAAACCTCATGCCCGTATGGAACTAAAGAGACAACGGATAGACACCCTGCCCAATGCCATTCAAGCTGCAGAATGCCTTGGCGATTATAATTTGGGAACTCAGAACGACAGGCCCCAGCCGTCTGTCCGAGGGGGATTCAACGAGAACCATCCCAGCAATGGTGGCCCAAGCAAAAGTGGGGGATATCGGAGTGCATCCAAAACTAAGACACCTCTCTCCAACAACAACAGTGCTGCATCCATCAATAACAATCAGGGGAGAAATCCTCCCTCTGAAAGCCGTCATTGCGGCTGGGCACATTGGAACAATGAATGCCCAAACATAAAGTTCAATGCTCATCAGACTGTCGAGGATGAGTTAGATGCATCAGACATATCAGAAGAAGACCAGGTAGGCGCCTTCAATGCAATTGTTGGCTCTATCCCCCATGCCTTAGCGGGGACCAGTGCATGTCCTCCTAAGAAAACATTCGTCCCAATCACCAAGAAAGGGAAGGAAAAGATGGACGAGAGGCCTCCTAAACAAGCGAGGACCCTAATGTTCATCGAATTGAAAGTGAATGGCAAGCCCCTTTATGCATTGATAGACACGGGTGCTACCCACAACTGCTTGGCTTCAACTCAAGTAGAGCACCTGGGTCTCGTCGTGCAAAAGAGCAAAGGCCGCGTCAAGGCTATCAACTCACCACCCTAGACATTGGGTGGAACAACTACAAATGTCCCGGTGAAACTTGGCCCATACAAAGGAAGCATCAACCTGTGCATCGCAATCATAGATGGCTTCGACATCATAGATGACTTCGACATCATAGTGGGTTTGGAGTTCATGAGGCAAACCAACACCATACCGGTACCATATACCAACATGCTCCTGATGATGGGAGAAAACGGGGCCAAGCCCTGCACCATACCATGCTTTCCCATAAAGATGGCCGCTAAAAACATCTCGGCCATGCAGTTGGAGAAGGTAGTCAACATACATGAACCCCTGGTTCCGGCTACCCTTCGCGGCAACAATCAACCATCATGTCATCGGCCTCAAAAGACTGGTGATGCTCCTCAGCGTGTGAAGACTTGTCAGCCATACCACAAGGACAAGTTGGATCACTCATCACAGATGGGACCCTTGCAGCCATTATATGTCCCATAGAGACCATGGGAAAGTGTTTCCCTCAGATTCATCACGGGATTGCCCCAAGTCGGTAATCTTGCATCCATCATGGTTGTCATAGATCAATTTTCAAACTATGCAACCTTCATAGCAGCCCCGCAAAACGCATCAACAGAAGATACATCTCAACTCTTCTTCTCGCACATTATCAAACATTGGGGCCTGCGCAAAGACATTGTTAGTAGGCACGACTCACGCTTCACTAGCAACTTTTGGACCCATCTCTTCAGGTGCTTTGGGTCAACATTGAGTCATAACTCAGACATCCATCCACCATCGGATGGCCAGACAGACCGGTTCGATGACATGCTGGAGGAATATCTCTGCAACTTTGCAACTGGATTACAGAAGCATTGGGTGAAGCTCTTGGATGCTGCTCAACTGTGTTTCAATTCTCAAAAGAGCCATCATAACAAAAAAAGCCCTTTTGAAATTGTTACCGGACAACAACCACTTCTCCCACAAACGGTGAATGCATCAACCATGCCGAAATCTCCTCGAGCTGCCAACTTCTCGAGCGAATGGGAGCGCAACATGGGGATAGTGCGGAGCTATCTAGTCAAAGCCCAAGAGCGGACAAAAAGATTCACCGAACAAAATCTTTGCTTTGCCCAACATCAAACAGGGGACAAAGTAATGCTATGCATCCCAAAGCGGTACTTGTTTGCAGAGAGGACCCATGACCCTCGCCTGCAACAAAAATACATCGGGCCCCTACCTATTGAAAAACGCATTGGGAAGTCTACATACCAGGTGAAAACTCCATCCTGGTGGAAGATCCATCCAATCTTCCATGTCAGCCGCATGAAATCATTGCGTCGCTACAATAGCAAGCTCACAGAACAGAGGGGCGCATGTCTCCCATCCAACAACTATCATCATCATCATAATCATATGGCTCCGAGGACGGCGCCAACTCAGGTGGGGGAGAATGTCATGGGCTACTTTCCAGACACGCCCCATGACCCCTTGGCTGCACCCCATGGCGGCCTAGCAAACCTCACAATGCCTAGCGCCATGGTCGGCCCCGTGGTCTTGGCTGTGCCAAGTGACAAGCATGCATGCGCCTCTGTCGCCCCACCGATGCCTTTCGCCAGGGGCCCAAGGGCTGGCCAATGACAACAGCGCCGCGCGCCCTAACAATGCCGCACGCGCAGATCCTGATGCCTCGCCAGCGCCCAGCTGCAGGCCCATTCTAGCAGCGCCTCGCGCACAGACCCTGATGCCAAGCACCAGCGCCCAGCCTCAGGCCAACACAGCAAGTGTCGCGCGTGCCCACAGCAACGCGCGCGCAGACCCTGACCCGAGATAAAGTTGCTGCCATCGGACTTAGTTCTACATTGTAATAAACTAAGTCCTTTTCATTGTAATTATAGGCTAGTTTACATCATTTTCATTGAGTGTGCTTCTACAGCTTTATTAGGACTAGTCATGTAATGTTGGCTTATTTTTTTAAGCATTATTAAGGGGGACCAAACAATCAAATATTTTCAAGCAAGCAATTTTCTGTACTGGTGTCTCTCCCCCTCGACAACGTATCTTTTGTAATCAGCAGTTCAGTCATCAATAAAATCATCATCATCATTCAAAACTCAATTCTCTCTCAGCTTCCGCAATTGCTCGTGACTTTGGTTTTCCCGCACGGCACTGACAATCTAGTCTAGCGTGCGGAGGGGACCTCATTGGCGGATAGTAACCGCACTGACATCGGTTGCTTAGCCTTACGTCGCCCTTCCAAAGAACATCAGGAAGGCGTTGCATAACAGTATATGTGACTCATTGATCTCTTACAACATTTTCTCTATTATGGCATTTGAAGCGTGTTCAAGAGAGTTCTATATGAAGAACCTGATTCATCAGTATGGGTTCATATGAAAGCTCAGGTATGTTTTCTATACTCTGCACAATTAGAAAGATTAATAATTCAATCATGATCAGAAGTCCTATACTTGTCAAATTCCTAGAAAATTCTATCCGTTGAGCATTGAACCAGTTCCGTTCATCTAGAACTCTAAACTGTGATTTTTGCCTAATATCTAGGGAAGCCAAATCTATCATTAAAATTCTGGAATTTTAGTTTGATTAGACTTCTCTTTGACCCTTGAAAAAGCTGTCGTTACTTACTTAATATCTAATTCGCTTTAAATACACACTACATCTCCAGTCTTCTTCATAATTCTAAAACCGTCAAAAATTATTCTTCAATACTAATTGCCCTCTTCTCCAAAATTCCCAAATTCTCTCAAGAAACGAAGAATCATGTCTAAACCCCAAGATCATCCTGACAGTCCTCCACCACCATCTCCCTCAAATTCATCCTCATCTACTCCACCCAGTAAATCTCCAAAACCTAGGTTTCAAAGGCAGAAAATGCTAGCTCGAAAAATTGTAGCATCTGAGGCTCTGAGGAAGGTTTTAAATAAAAGGTTGAAAGCTAGCCAAGTAAAAGAAAGCCTAGCTCTAAAGTTTGATTCTAGCTTTGAGTCTGAATCCTTTCAATCTGTGACTGAGGGAGATGGACATGGGTCTTCTGGCTCTGAATAGACTCAAGAATCTCCTTCTGATGTAAGTTCTTCTGTGGTTGAAAACTTAGAAACTAGGTTTGTTCTGGTTGGACCCATTAGGGATGTTTAGTTGCCTGAGATGAGTAGGAGTGGAGGTAAAAAGAAGTCAGAAAAAGAAAAAGAGAGAGAGGGTGCATGTGGTGAAGAAAGGGGAAAAGGGAAGGGGCAGTTCTTGCTATATGTGGGGTTGCACAAGATAGGTTAGATGAGAGTGGCATGAAGTCAGGGGGAAGTACTTCTGGAGAAGCAGCTGAGGGGTTGGTTCATCTAAGCAAACAAAGAGATGAACCTATTTCATCTACTGAAGAAACCTTGGCTGACCTACTGTAAAAGGTTGGAGCAAGTTATGACCCAAAGAAATGCAAAGCTACTACACCAAAAGCCCCAAATGTTCCCAAGCCGTCCAAGAAAAAAAAGACTCATCCCCAACACCTACTGCCTCTTTAGTGCCTAGGGGTAGATCCACAAGAAGTAGGGTAAAACAGAGTGAAACTGATCTACAAAAGGCTTTAGAAGAAAGTAAGAAAAAGAATAAGGGAAAGGGAAAGGTTGCAGAATCCTCAGAGGCTATTGAGGAAGAAGAGATGTAACTGGTCCATCAAGAGAGGGGTACAACAGTGGAGGTTCCTACACCCAAGCCTAAGAAACCCAAAACTTCCTCCAAGAAGTCCTCCTTTGTGCCTGTAGCTGCTGAACCCACACTAGCCAAGAGGACAAGATCTGCAGTGAAAGCTAATCAAACCAAAGTTTCTTATGATGATGATGATGATGATTGGAGTGGAGAAGAAGAAGAAGATGATGAATCTGAGAAGGAACAGGATAAGCTTGCCATTTTTGGCAGAAGAAAAATCTTAAAAGGTAGATTGTTGAAGAACCTGGTGGAACCAGGGATGATGAGATTGGTGGACTCTTTAGCTGCTCAGGGATGGAAGGACATGGTCCTTCAGATGGAAGGTAGACTAGCTAGAAATGAGTTGATTGAATTTATGGCAAATACTGTTGTTAAGGATGGAGTTGTCAGTAGCCAGGTGAAGGGAGTTCAAGTGCAGTTTGATGCTGTGAAACTGGAGGAGATTCTGGACATACCCTCTGAAGGGTTTGATGACTATACTAGGCAAAGGTGGCCATGCCTGGACTCCCCCCCCCACTGCCCTTGAAATCACCAAAAGGTTTTGTGATTCAAAGAATGTGAATGAAGCCAGAGCTGTGCAGAAAAGTGAGATGAGGCCTCAGCACAAGGTGGTGTTTGAGTTTGTCAACAAGTGCTTATTGCCAAGACAGGAGAGAAGGCACACTGCCAACTACATGGATCTGGTTCTTATGGAATACCTGGAGAGAGGAAAGCAAATCAACTGGTCTGCCCTCATAGTCAAACTGCTAGACAGGGTCATAAATGGTTCCAAGGCTCATGCTACCCCATATGGCTTCATACTAACCATAATTCTGGACAGGCCCAATGTGCCTCTGAATAAATGGGAAATGGCCTCAAGCAAAGAACACTTTGGCATCAAAACTCTTCTTGCTTGTGACTATCCAGTCAATGCCATCCCAGTTGAACCTGGTTCATCCTTGAGGACACCCATCAATAGCAAGGTTAGGACTTTGGTTCAGGAATGTGCAACTAAGGATGCTGAAATTGCTAGGCTCAAGGCTTGTGTGGTTGAAGTGGAAGCTGAGAGGGATGGTCTCAGAATTGAGCTTGCAAAAGAAAAGGAGAAGAATGATGGAATTATTCAAAACATACTGAATCTTCTCAAAACTCAACCCTTCAGTTCCTTCAAGCCTTAGGACTCCTAGTTTCTGTCTCCTGAACTAGTTCTAGTACCCCCCCCCCAGTCACCCAGATTAGGGACTTTTATATTTTTTTGCTCATGGTTTGGATGTTTTTCTTTCTTTTTATAGATTGTTAGTGGCAACATATCTCTCTCAATGACAACTGCTATTTTCTCTTGTTCAATGATTATTCTGACCTTGATAGTTTAAATATGTTTGTTTGATTACTGATGATTGCACCATGATTGCACTTGCAGTTGCCCCAGTGGGAAGAGATATTGTGCTTTACACATTATTCTGAAATAAGTGATATTTATAACCTAATTAACCGGGTCCTTGATGAAAAGAAAATTTTCTAAGTTTAGTGTTGATGGTTAAGCTGAGTTCTTACAGGTTTTTTGATTAGTAAAAAGCACAGAGTTTGTCATCATCAAAAAGGGGGAATTTGTTGGCCCAAGAACAGGTGAAGTTTTGAAGAATGACAAATGAACTCAGTCATGGACCAGGTCCATCTTGTAAAGCACTGTCATGATCAACCTACACATGTGAGATGCATGTGAAGGAGATAAGTCCTACTGATCAAACAACAATATCTCATGATCTGATCGAAAAGGTTGCATTTTGGATAAGGGGAGAAAGTCTCCTTATAGGAAGAGAACATAATCCGGATAAAGAGAGTGTTAGAATTTGATATCTTCAAGGACTCGACTACGATAGAAGATTAGAAATTTAATCCCAATCAAACTCTGATTTCTAACCTATTAAATGACAATGTTTGTTCTCTTTTACATGTATTGCGCAAATGCAGAAGTTAAACTAAATTGAAAGCAAAAGAGCAAGGCGATTTTGCAAGCAATTTGTGTGAGATTTGAGTGTGCGCTCCTAAAGCTACTTGAACGAGATAGAAGAACCAGTTCCATTGTGTTTTTTCTTATTCTAGTCAATTGTAGTAGGTGGTTTAAAGTTGTACCGTTAAGCTATCATAGAAGCAATTGTATTAGGTACTTTGAGTGTTCAAGTTATAAGCTAACTTGAAGTTGTTGCAACAGTTGAGGTTGTGTGCCACAACAGGATTAGAGTTAATCCTTAAGTTTACAAAGTATTTTTGTAAATGCTGTTTTGGCTCAGTGATTTTAGTGGAAGTTTGCGATAATTCTACTGAGTAGTAGGTCATGGTTTTTTCACCTTTTGAGCCAGGTATTTTTCACGTAAAAATCTCTGTGTTCTTTATTTTATGTACTCTTTATTCCGCAAACAGTAGTTGTTAGAACACCTAGAAGAACCAAGTTCTTCTAGAGCGAAAATTGGGTACCACACAAATCACCTCCCCTATTGTGTGGTATTGACGTTTAGAACATCACAAACACTCTTAGGAACATATATGAAAACTGAGTCACCACTAGTAGGCGATTCCTAAAAGCTGGAAGGCAGTAAAAGAAACCCAGCTCGATCTTGATATACCCATAGTGCGGAGGATACAGTGACACTCCTCCAAAAATCTCAGGGCATCATATGATGCTAAACCACTGAATACATGAGGCTTATACTTCTTGAACCTCTCAAGCCTATGATACTCATCCTCTGAAGCTGCTGCCCTGTCCTCGGGCTGATCTGGAACTGCATGTGGTACCGGTATAACCTCTGGGATATGACCAACCTGGAATCACTGCTCAGGAGTGCAGGCGGCGGGAGTCTGTTCTCCTCCTCTGGCCTGGGATATGGCTGTAGCAAAGGGAATCAGCCCTGCCTGAGCTAGAGTGGTGTACATGCTCACGAATTGCGTAAGTGTCTCATGAAGTGCTGGAATAGTAGTAGCAGTAGGCGTATCTGGTGCCTGGACTCCGGATGGAGCTACTGGTGGCTCCTCTGTGGCAGCTTGCGTGCGTGCTCTGGCTGCACCACGGGCACATCCTTGGCATCTACCCCGACCCCAACCCCTACCTCTGACGGCTTTAGGAGGGGCGCCGATGTTGGTCATCTCCGGTAGCACGTGTCCTCACCATCTGTGAGAGAATAGAAAACATAAGTTTAGAATTGTGATATCAAAAATCTCGCACGACAAGGAAATCAAATGAAGTGAATTTTTCCTAGTAGTTACATAGCCTCTCGTAGATAAGTACAGACGTCTCCGTACCGATCCGCGAGACTCTATTAAACTGGCTTGTGATTCATGACTCCTATGAACCTAGAGCTCTGATACCAACTTGTCACGACCCAAGTTCGCCCTCCGTGAACTGTCATGACGACACCTAGTCTCTACGACTAGGTAAGCCTAACAATTGCGGAAAAAGAAAACAAAATATGGAAAAACTAATAAAAATTGAAGATAAACAAATATAGAAGCGTTTAAGATGCCGCTAGGCATATACTAATACAAGATCTCAAAAATTGAACAACTTCCCAAAACCCAGAATCTCATGAATTCACAAGCTATGGATACTACATCGTGCTCTAACTCTAGAATGTCTAAATCAAAGAAATATAGAAGGGCTATAACTAAAATAGAGAATGGAGAGGGACTCCTCGGTATAAGGACGTGGCAGATATACCTCGAAGTCTCTAAAGAATTGCCTTGCCTCAAAGATAGTAGGTTGAGCCGAAGAACCTGGATCTGCACATGAAAAACATGCGCAGGAAGGGCATAAGTACACCACAACGGTACTCAGTAAGTGCCAAGCCTCACCTCGGTCGAGTAGTGGCGAGGAAGATCAGGGCCCTACTGATTTTAGCTAAAAAATGAGGTAAAACAGTATAGAATACAATAATATAATTAAATGCTAACAGTATGAAGTAACACAGGATAATAAGAATAACAACAAATACAATGGAGAGAAACTTAAAGATAAGAACATAACTCATCACAAAGATAGCAATCGGGGATCTCCCAGAATAGCGTCCTGTAGTCCCCAAATGTAAAAATTCCAGTGGATCTCCCAAGTGTCGTCCTGTAGTCAGACTCATAGTGTGCGGGGATCTACCGGAATCTCGATCCGTAGTCCCAAATGTACATACCCAGTACTGGGGGAATCTATCGCGTGCAGTCCCGTAGTTCCAATATAAATGTGTGGGGAGATCTACCGGAATATCAATCCGTAGTACAAAATAAACAGGTAAGGGGGATCTACCGGGATATCGCTCGTAGTCCCAAAGTAAACACACAGCAGCAACACGAAGATTATTCAATTCAATCCAATTTCATACTAGTAAAATAGGTATTTCTAACCTAGCATGCTGCATATAATTCAAATAAAGCAGTTTGAGGAATTAAAGCAATTAAGTCAATTAGACATACTTCCCTAAGCTAACAGTAGGCATAAATTGCAAGTAGTATAAACAAGGAAGGAAACACAGTTATAGTTACTTAATGAAAATATGATTTCCAACAATTAGCGCAAGTACGCACTCGTCACCTCACGTACAAAGCATTTCATACATCGACAATACCAAATCCTAAGGTGAGCTCCCCACACAAGGTTACGCAAGCCACTTACCTCGAACCGACTCAAAAATCAACCTGAAACCACGCTTTTGCCACGAGTACTAGACTCCAAATGGCCCAAATCTATTCATATCAATTGCATAATGTAAATATAACTTCAAGTAACTAATTCCACTAATCAATTGGTCCGCAAAAGCAGGACCACAGATGCGTTCCCAGGGCTGCAGATGCAAAAATGCCTGGGCAGAACACATAAATAGTTGCCTTTGCAAATTTGAGCTATTCTTTTACCATTTTCATCCAGGTTTGAAGCTTTTGAGAGAGGTTTTTGAGAAAAACAATGGGAATCACTTTGAGGTAACATCCTTGACTTCATAACTTATTTTTATGTGATTAAAGACCTAATTAGTGGTGAAAAATTAGGAAAAAATGGGTAACTAGGGCTTGAGTTTAAGAGACCTTTAAATGAGGATTTGAGGGGTCATTTGGACTCCGATTTCAGTGTTCTTGTTATGTATAGACTCATGAGAGTACGAGGTTTCTAAAAATGTAAATTTCACATGATTCCAAGATGTGGGCCCGATGAGCGTTTTGGTCATTTTACATAATTTCGCGTATTAGCTTAGACTTTAATTGTAGAATCAGTTACTTGAAGCGTTACTTACATTATGCAATTGAATTGAATAGATTTGGGCCATTCGGAGTTGATTACTCGTGGCAAAGATGTGGTGTCGGGTTGATTTTGAGCTGGTTCGAGGTAAGTGGCTTGTCTAACCATGTGTGGGGGACCTTCCCCTTAGGATATGATATATTTGATAATTGAAATGCCTTGTACGTGAGGTGACGAGCACGTACTTGAACTAATTGTTGAAAATTCGATTTTTCCTTAAGTATTTCATTTGAGTTCTTTTTCCTGTTTTATTCTACTTGCGTATTTAGCATGTTGCCAGTTTAGGAAAGCATGTTTAGTTGGCTTAATTGCTTATTTGCCTGAACTGCCTTAATTGCATTACGTGAAGCATGTTAGGCTAGAATTAACTGTTTACTTGGTACAGAATTTAGCTTAATTGGGTATTCTTCTGTTGCTACTATGTGTTTTTACTTTGGGACTACGGGACGACATCCTGGGAGATCTACTGTATGTATTTATGATCTGAACTGAGGTGCGGGATACCAAGAGATCCCTGGCACGTATAATTGAGAATACCAAGAGATTCTCGGGGTACTAAGAGATCCCTGCACGTATATTGAGGATACCAAGAGATCCTCAGGATACCAAGATATCCCTAGCATATATTGAGGATACCAAGAATTTCTCGGGATACTAAGATATCCCTAGCATATAATTGAGGATACCAAGAGATCCTCGGGATACCAAGAGATCCTCGGCTATCATCCTGGTTATGAGTGGTATTTCCTAGTGTTTGCCTTAATTTTTGTTTCTGTTATTGTACTCTTATTAACCTGTATAGATCCTTACTGTAGATTTTCAATTGTACTACTTACCTTATCCTATCAACTTTATATTTATTAAACCTCAGTAGGGCCCTGACCTTTCCTCGTCACTATCCAACCGAGGTTAGGCTTGGCACTTACTGAGTACCACTGTGGTGTACTCATGCCCCTTCTGCACATGTTTTTCCTGTGCAGATCTAGGTACCACTACTCAGGCCTATCATCCTTGAGGAGGCGACTGCTCTAGAGACTTCGAGGTACATCTGCCGCATTCGTAGACCGAGAAGTCCCTTTCTATTCATGCTTTTAGTATTTAGCCCTTCTATATTTTTCTGTTCTTATTAGACATTCCAGAGTTAGAGCTATGTAGTATTAATCTTAGCTTGTGATTCGTGGGTTTCTGGGTCTTGGATCTATGTATCGGATAGTCAAAGTTAAACATGGTTTATGTCGAGCGACACATTTAAACACTGTTATTACTTTATTACTGTTTTAAAATATTTCACTTCCGCAAATTTTGGTTTTCTTCCGCAATTTAGGCTTACCTAGTCATGGAGACTAGGTGCCGTCACGATGGTTCATGGAGGGTGAACCTGGTCATGACAAGTTTTGACCAAGCAGGCTCGGGGTCGATTTTTGACTTTTTGGGAAAAATGTTGGGAAACTTGTAATTATGCATTGGAATTGATTTCTTTAGCGATAATTGATATTATTAAGTTGATTATGACTAGATACGAGTGGATTGGAGGTGGAAATGAGAGGTAAAGCGGTAATTGAGGCTTGATTTTGGTCGTGGAATCGAGGTAAGTGTTGTGGCTACCTTATCTTGAGGGATTAGGTATTGTTGCCTTATTTTCTACATGCTTAGTTGTTGAGTACGATGTATAGGTGAGGTGACAAGTATCTATACGTTGTTGTCGAGTCCTATCATGCGAGTGAGTCTTATACTTGTGACTGTTGTATTTCTTTATACGTACTGTTTAAACTGGTTATTCTTCATGTTAAACAAGTCTTGTTATGTTTTCCTGGTATTGGATATTTTCTGAGTATTGACTCAATTTGAGATTTATATTGTGACATTAAATGTTGAAACGAGTTTGTTTATTGATGATTCCCTTGTTGGGTAGTTATTGTTTCTGCTGTTTGGGTGAGGAAGAGTGTAAAACATGAAGGTTGATGTCGTGCAATGTTTTGTGAGTGAGTGATAAAGCACAAAGGGTGATGCCGTGCCATATTCTGTGAGTGTTAATGCATGAAGGCTGATGTCGTGCCATATTCCGATATTGATAATGCACGAAGGGTGATGTCGTGTCGTATTCCAATATTGATAATGCACGAAGGGTGATACCGTGCCATGTTATGAGAGAGTTAATGCATGAAGGGCGATGTCGTGCCGTTTCTGTTGTTTCTTATGGTGAGGACGAGAGTAAAAGCACGAAGGGTGATGCCGTGCACATGTTGATATGTTATTATTTCCATTGGTTCAAAGCATGATACTTACTGAGTTTCTGTACTATACTATTTTCAGAATTTGACATCCCCCCTCAGCATGTTTTCCCTCTTCCCGTTATTATCTGGTAAATTTCTGTTACTATTATTTTCTTGTATATGATTTAACTGCACAGGTTCATGTTGTTTGTCGTGTCCTAGCCTCGTCACTACTTCGTCGAGGTTAGGCTCGGCACTTACCAGTACATGGGGTCGGTTAAACTGATACTGCACTCTGCACTTTCTGTGTAGATCCCAGTACTGGAGTTCGTTGATCAGAGTTTGGCTTGCCGCATTCAATCCATAAGAGACCCAAGGTAGATCTGCCGGCGTTCGCAGACCCTAGAGTCACCTTCCCCCTATCTTAGATTTCCTGTCTCTTTTCATTTCGAGAACAGATGTATTTCTTTTAAACTAGTATTTGCAGAAAATTCTTAGAAGTTCGTGGATTGTGACACCAGATCTTTTGGGCAGTTTCGTATTAGTGTTTTAAACTGTTATAAAATATTCGCACTTCATATTTGCTTAGTCTAAATTACTGCTAATTACTATTTTGATTAATGATTAATGTGTTAGAACTGTATCTGTTGGCTTGCCGAATATTCTAGGAGTTAGGTGCTATCACGATCCCGATGGTGGCAAATCCGGGTCGTAACAGAAAAATAGGTCCTAAAATTGTTAATTGCATGCTTATTAGATATGATGAATATAGTGCTGCATATAGATTTTTGTTTTAAAAAGTAATATGCTTGATTAGAATATTATAATTGAGACAAAGAATGCTGAGTTCTTTGAATATACTTATCCTCCGTCTGATAAAATTTCTCATACACTTGTTGAAACAAATAATAAAATTACCTCTAATGAGAAATTGAGAAGGAGCAAAAGGCCTAGAAAAAAATATTTTTCTTATGGAAATAATTTTCAAACTTTTCTTGTCGATTATGAACCATCAAATTATTTTGAAGCTATATCTTCTTCTGATGCTGAGTGTTGGAAAGAGACAATAAAAGTTGAAATTGATTCTGTCATGAAAAATAATACATGGGTTTTAACTGATTTACCTCCTGGTGCAAAACCTATTGGTTGTAAATGGATTTTCAAAAAGAAATTTAATCCAGATGGATCTTTAAATAAATATAAAGCTTGGTTAGTAGTAAAAAAAAATTCAAAAATAAAATATAGATTATTTTGATACATTTGCACCAGTGACTAGAATTTCTTCTATTCGAGTTTTAGTTGCCTTACCTCAATCCATAAACTTTTTATCTATCAAATGGATGTTAAAACAACTTTTTTAAATGGTGATTTAGAAGAAGACATTTATTATGATTCAACCTGACGGCTGTGACACTTCTGGTCAAGAAAATAAAGTTTGTAAATTAATTAAATCTCTTTGTGGCCTTAAACAATTTTCTAAGCTATGGTATGAGAAATTTGAACAAGTCTTACTTAGTTGAGGTGAATAACTATGTTTATACTAAAGTGGTAGATAATAATTATGTGATAATATGTCTATATGTTAATGACATGCTTATATTTGGTACAAGTTTAAATATTGTGCAAAGTACTAAATTATTTTTGAATACTAATTTTGATATGAAAGATGTGGGTAAAGTAAACACAATATTGGGAGTTAAAGTTATAAGGAGTGAAGATAGCATAATGTTATCACAAGAACATTATGTTGAAAGACTTCTAAAGAAATTTGAATATTTTAATGTCACACCTGTGAGCACTCCTTTTGATGCTAATGCTCGGTTGAAAAAAAGAACAGTGATGACCTAGTTGCTCAGTCTAAATATGCTCAGATTATTAGGAGTATGATGCATTTAATGAATTTTACAAGGCCTGATATAGCCTATGTTGTATGTAGATTGAGTTGATATACTCATAATACCAACAGAGAGCATTGACCTGCATTAGTTAGACTAATGAAATACTTGAGAGGAATATTGAATTACAGCATCCTATATAGTGGATTTCCTTCTACTTTAGAAGGGTACAATGATACAAACTGGACCTCTGATTCATATGAGGAAAAATCCACTAGTGGTTATGTATTCACCCTTAGTGGTGGTACAATATCGTGGAAATTAGCTAATCAGACGATCATTGCTAGTTCGACTATGGAATCAGAGTTTGTAGCTTTGGAGTTAGCTGGTTTTAAGGTTGAGTGGCTAAGAAACTTCTTAGCTGTCATGACCTAAAATCCACTAGTCGTGATGACACCTAACCCAACCCGCTAGGTAAGCCAACTAATAACTATCCAATTTTAATATTGCCAATAAATCAATTAAACAAAATAAATTATCTGGATCTATTACATTTCCCAAGGACCAGTAGTACAAATCATGAGCTTCTACGAATAGAGTGTATAAAGATGATATGAAGAAAAGACATCTTCTGTTTGAAAAGTACATGAACAGAATTTTATAATCTAAGGCTACCGTACACAAGAGGCAGCTACAGCAGGAATGCGAATACGCCTTCAAATCCAGCAACCATCGAACGTAGAAACATCGGCATATGAGATCTACACGCAGTGTGCAGGAAGTGCAGTATGAGTAAAATCGACCCCATGTACTCAAAAAGTAACAAACTTAACCTCGGGTTGAAAGTAGTGACGAGCTGGAATATTGGTCGAGTCCAACACCAATGACCAATAGCAGTTCATACAACATAGAGCATATAAACAAGGAAATAATCTAATAAATAAAAATGTGTAGCTTTTATATAGTTTTCCGAAAATAGTTCCGCTTTTCAAGGATATCAGTGAAAACCCAAATCCTTTATCGAAATCATTGAATTTTTTTTGAGATAGTTTGAAAACTGTAATTTTTCCTAAAAATCCTTTCCACAATAAATAAAAATATTTCATTTCCTTTCCAAATAACAAGTGTGAAATACCACTCTATGCCCACATATCAATGTGTAAGAAAAAGTCATGAATAATGTGATACCGTACATGTCACGACACCCAAATACCCCGGTCGTGATGGCGCCTATCACAGTAATAGGCAAGCCAAACCAACATCTACCACATCGAATTCTTTTTTATAAAAATCATTTTCTAAAACCGATTAAGTCTCAAATTTTTCATATATAATACATAAATCAACAGAAATATGCGAAAACCAGTACAAAATATACTAACACAGCCCGAATCCGGTGTCACTAGTCATGAGCCTCTAAGTACAACCAAAACATTGTCTGAATAATACAAAATAGCCTGAAATAACAAAAATACTAAGATAGGAAGGAGGAAGGCAGGGTTGCGAACGCCGTGCAGCTATCTTGGGATCTCCGGATAGACTCTGAGAGTACTGGAAGCTCTCACTATGATGCTCGGGCACCTGGATCTGCACACAAGGTGCAGGGAGTAACGTGAGTACGCAAACTCAGTAAGTAACTAAAGTAAATAAAGTCTGAGTGCAGTGACGAGCATTTAAAATCATATAAGGAATCTCAGCAGAAATATCAAGTCAAAATCTACAGCTCAATAGCCAGTTATCTCATAAAACTTCCATTTCAATTAAAATACTTTGAAAACATTTATTCAACATTTTTCAACAGAGTCTCTATATAAAAAAAAGAGTGAAAGCAGAAAAATGTCATAAACGGGCCCCTCGAGAAAGGTATCACTCATAAGTATAGCCTCTCGGGCAAGCCTCTCAGTCACTCGTAACTCAGCTCTCGTCAATCAGTACTCATACTCAGCACTCCGGCTCAATAGATATCTCATAATAATAGTAATAGTAATAACCGCTACGGCGTGCAGCCCGATCCATAGTTTATAGTCGACTACGCTCACTGGGGGTGTACAGACTCCGGAGGGGCTCCTACAGCCCAAGCGTCATATTGCTGCGGCGCGCATCCCGATTCAATATATATTGTTGTAGCATACAGCCCGATCTATATGTCTATCGCTGCAGCGTGCAGACCGATCCATATATATAATATCGCTGCGGCATGTAGCCCGATCCATAACATATATACATAATCCTCACCATTAGGTCCTCAATCTCTCTCAGTCATTAACCTCACGACCACTCGGGCATATCAGTGAAAATTAGGGAAACTCCGCCCAACAGTTTTCATATATTAAGAAATAGGGTGATGAAATCGGATTTAAACAATAAACATGTAAAACATGACTGAGGATATGATTTCAAGTCAAATAAAGTGAGGAAAGTAGTAAAAATACCCCTAAGGGTCTAAACAGGTCGGCGCAAGGGCCCTAATCATGGCATTCAGCCCAAGTTATCAAACCAATTTCTAAACACATGGATATCATATACAATATATCAAAATATGCAATTATATAGTCGCCACGGGACGAACCAAGTCACAATCCCTACGGGTGCACGCCCACATGTCTGTCACCTAGCATGCGTGTCACCTCATTTATCAAAATAGTACAAAATTTCGGGGTTTCATACCCTCAGGTCTACATTTATAATGGTTACTTACCTCAATCCAGATGAAATACTACTCTGCGATGCCCTTGCTTCTCAACTCGCCCTCAACGCACGTCGAATCTTTCCAAAAACAGAATTATAACATCAATTTATGCTAAGGGAACGAAGCCCGTGCGAAAATAATCAAATTACATCAAGAATCCCAAAATTGGCCAAACCCGACCCCCGGGCCCACATCTTGGATTCCGATAAAAATCACATCAATAGAATCCTTATACTCCCACGAGTGTATTCATACCAAAAGCATCGAAATCGGACCTCAAACGGCCCTTCAAATCCCCACTCAAAGATCTCCAATGTCAAGCCCTACTCCCTAAAGTTTCTTCCTTGATTTTCACTAATACCATTATTAAACAATGGGAAAATGGTCATAAATACAAGTAATGAAGCTTAGGTAGCTTACCCAACTGATAATATTCGATTTCCCCTTGAAAATCATTGCCATAGCCTACTTCCCGTCTTAAAAATGGAGAACTTAGCAAAAATTCACGAAGGAAACCTTATATACTTTCTGACCCAGGGATTTCGCACCTGCGGTCATCTCTCCGCTCCTGCGGTACCGCTTATGTGGTTTTCACTTAAGTTCCAGGGATCGCACCTGCGCCTCACTTTCCGCACCTGCGGTTCCACAGGTGAGTTACATTGCCCGCACCTGCTACTTCTGGCTTTCTCCCATATGGCCTCATCTGTGGCTTCCCCAACGCTTCTGCGATCACGCACCTGCGGTCCCCAATCCGCTAGTGCGGTTATGACAGGAATTCAGCAGTTGAAGCTGCACACTTTTAAGCCAAACCTTTCCAAAAATCTTCCAAATCCCTCCTGAGGCCCCCCGTACCTCAATCAAAAGTGTGAACAAGTCACATAACACTATTCAAACTTATACCAACCTTCGAAACACTCAAAACAATATCGAATCATCAAAACACCCTCGGATTCAAGCCTAAAGTTTCCAAAATTTCCAAATTCCACTTTCGATCAAAAAGTATATCAAACCTTGTTCGAATGACTAGAAATTTTGCACACACGTCCCAATTGATACATATGAAAAAGTGGAACCAGGATCAAATAACACAGAGGCATCTCTATGGTAGACTAAGACAATACCTGTAATCACAGCATCTAAAACAATAGCATTTGGTCTGGCAGGAAGTGCATAGAAACCGGCCTGACCACCACCTGATCAACCTCCCCCTCTGGGGCGACCCCTAGCTAACTGAGCCCCGCCCCTAGCTACCTGAGCGGGTGGTGAAGTAACTAGAGCTGAAGTCAAGGGCTGACTCATCTGCTGAGATGGACCCTCAAGAAGACGAGGACACTGCCTCCTCATATGTCCAAACTCTCCATACTCATAATAACTCCCTAGTGCGAGGAACGGGGACTGAAAGGAACTCCTTTCACCGGAATGACCAGTAGAAGGACCTGGCATGGAAGAACCCTGGACCGATGGAGCATGGGATGAACTCTAGGCTGGTAGGGCACTGAGTGATAAGTGGCCCTGATGTGAGCTGTGAGAACTATGACCCGATGATGCCTCCCGATGAACTGGGTAAGCTGACTGAGCATGTCTGAATGGATGGCCTCTGCAGTGCTGAAACTGACCTCTCGAAGGAGCTCCACAAAAACTACCTGACCCCCGAAGCCTCTTGGCCTCCCTCTCATCTCGCTCCGAGCGATGAACTGACTCAATCTCGCGAGAAATGTCAATAAACTCCTCAAAAGTAGCACCTGACACCCTCTCCCAGGTCATAAGAATCCAAAGCTGATATGTTAGACCATAAACAAACCTCTGAATCCTCTCTCTATCCATAGGAACCAACCAAACAGTATGATGAGCTAACTCCAAGAACCTCATCTTATACTGGGTCACAATCATATCTCCCTGACGCAACTGCTCGAACTGCCTGAGAAGCTCCTCTCAACGAGATTGTGGCATATACTTCTCCAAAAAAAGAATAGAGAACT
Organism: Nicotiana sylvestris; assembly: GCF_000393655.2. NCBI lineage: Eukaryota > Viridiplantae > Streptophyta > Magnoliopsida > Solanales > Solanaceae > Nicotiana > Nicotiana sylvestris. Next base: position 120,631,875 of record NC_091065.1, read on the forward strand.
GCTGCTAGGTAAGGGGTGCTGCATCAATAGGCCTACGCCTCTCATAAGCCTCCCACCAAGTAAAGACGGCTCCAAAAACTAAAAGATAGTAAATGCGACCCCACTGGTCTCCAGAATACCCGATGTACGAAGAATCCTATAACACTTGTCAAAGAAACCCTGGGCATCCTTTTCCTCTGTACCACTGAAAGTCGGAGGCTAAAGTCTACTAAACCTCTCCAATCGATGATGTTCGTCATCAGGCATAACTGGTACCACATAAACCTGAACTGGTGCAACCGGATAGGCTGGAGGTGCCCCCGGTGTCTGAAGTCCCTGCATGACCTGCTCAGGCCTGAGAAGTAGTTGCAGCAATAGTAGCAGAGACCGCCTGAGCTAGGCCAGTGCACACTACGAGACCTGATCGTGAATTGGGGCGGTTGGCGAATCTGCAGGTGCTGCCCTAGCTGTTGTGTGGGCTACACCCATGCCCCTACCACGACCTCGACCACGTCCTCGATTTCTAGTGGCCCCAACTGGTGGTACTGGTGGTCGTCCATCCTGACTGGTAGCACGTGTCCTCACCATCTGTGAGAGAATAGAATAACAAAAGTTTAGTACCAGAATCAATAGATTCGCACGACAGGAATTTCAAGAATGTGATGTTTTTCCTAAAGGTTTTGCAGCCTCTCGAGGATAAGTACAGACGTCTCCATACCGATCCACGAGACTCTACTAAACCAGATCATGGCCCGTGAGACCTATGTAACATAGGCTCTAATACCAACTTGTCACGAACCCTAAATACCCCAGTCGTGATGGCACATATCACAGTACTCGGCAAGCCAAACCAATAACTACCACATCGAAATCTTTTTATAAAAATCATTTTCTAAAACCGCATAAGTCTCCAATTCTTCATATGTAATATATAAATCAACAAAAATATGCTGAAACCAGTACAAAATATACAAACACAACCCGAATCCGGTGTCACTAATCATGAGCCTCTAAGTACAACCAAAACACTATCTGAATAATACAAAATAGTCTGAAATAAAAAATACTAAAATATAAAGGAAGAAGGTAGGGCTGCGAATGTCGTGTAACTACCTTGCATTCTCCGAATAGACTCTGAGAGTGCTGGAAGCTCTCACTCTGATGCTCGGTCACCTGGATCTGCACACAAGGTGCAGGGAGAAACGTGAGTATGCCAACTTAGTAAGTAACTAAAGTAAATAAAGTTTGAGTGTAGTGACGAGCATTTAAAATCATATAAGGAATCTCAATAGAAATATCATGTCAAAATCTACTGCTCAATAGCCAGTTGTCTCGTAAAACTTCAATTTCAATTAAAATACTTTGAAAACGTTTATTCAACATTTTTCAACAGAGGCTATGTGTAAAAAGAAGAGTGAAAGCTGCAAAATGTCATAAACGGGCCCCTCAGGAAAGGTATCACACATAAGTATAGCCTCTCGGGCAAGCCTCTCAGTCACCCGTGACTCAGCTCTCCTCAGTTAGTGCTCACACTTAGCACTCCGGCTCAATAGATATCTCATAATAATAATAATAGTAATAACCATTGTCGCATGCAGCCCGATCCACAGTTTATAGTCGATTACGCTCACTGGGGGTGTACAGACTCCGGAGGGGCTCCTACATCCCAATCGTCATATCGCTGCGACGCGCAGCCCGATCCAATATATATTGATGCGGCGTGCAGCCCGATCCATAAGTATATCGCTGCGGGATGCAGCCCGATACATATATATAATAACGCTACGACATGCAGCCCGATCCATAAAATATATACATAATCCTCACCATTAGGTCCTCAACCTCTCTCAGTCATTAACCCCACGGCCACTCGGGCATATCAGGGAAACTCAGCCCAACAATTTTCATATATTAAGAAATAGGGTAATAAAACCGGATTTAAACAATAAACATGTAAAACATGACAAAGGATATGCTTTCAATCAAATAGAGTGAGGAAAGTAGTAAACATACCCCTAAGGGTCTAAACAAGTCAGCACAAGGGCCGCAAACATGGTATTCAGCCCAAGTTATTAAACCAATTTCTAAACACATGGATATCACATACAATATATCAAAATATGCAACTATATAGTTGCCACGGGACGAACCAAGTCACAATACCTATGGGTGTATACCCACACGCCCGTCACCTAGCATGTGCGTCACCTCATTTATCAAAACAGTACGAACTTTTGGGGATTCATACCCTCAGATATACATTTACAATGGTTACTTACCTCAAACTGGAAGAAATACTACTCCACGACGACCTTGCCTCTCAACTCGGCCTCAACTCGTGTCGAATCTATCCAATAACAGAATCATAACATCAATTTATGTTAAGGGAACGAAGCCCATGCAAAAACAATCAAATTACATCAAGAATCCCGAAATTGGCCAAACTCGACCCCCGGGACCACGTCTTGAATTTCGATAAAAATTATATCAATAGAATCACTAGCCTCCCACGAGTCTATTCATACCAAAAGCATCAAAATCAGACCTCAAATGGCCCCTCAAATTCCCACTCAAAGCTCTCCAATATCAAGCCCTAATACCTCAATTTTCTTCCTTAATTTCCACTAATACAATGATTAAACAATGGAAAAATGGTCATAAACACGAGTAATGAAGCTTAGGTAGCTTACCCAACTAATAATCTTCGATTTCCCCTTGAAAATCACTACCCTAGCTCACTTCACGTCTTAAAAAATGGAGAACTTAGCAAAAATTCGCGAAGGAAACCTTATATACTTTCTGACCCAGGGATTTCGCACCTGCGATCATCTTTCCTCTCCTGCAGTACTGCTTATACGGTCAAGCCAACCGCTTCTGCAGTTTTCACTTAAGTTCTAGGGACCGCACCTGCCTCTCACCTTCCGCACCCGTGGTTCCGCAAGTGTGTTACATTGCCCGCACCTGCGACTTCTGGCTTTATCCTATATGGCTGCATCTGCGGTTTCCCCAACGCTTCTGCGATCACGCACGTGCGGTCCCCAATCCGCAGGTGCAGTTATGACAAGAATTCAGCAGCTGAAGTTGCACACTTTCAAACCAAACTTTTTCGAAAATATTTTGAATCCCTCTCGAGGTCCCCCGGACCTCAATAAAAAGTTCAAACTTGTCACATAACACTATTCAAACTTATACCAACCTTCGGAACACTCAAAACAACATCGAATCATCAGAACACCCTCGGATTCAAGCCTAAGGTTTCCAAAATTTCCAAATTTCGCTTTCGATGAAAAAGTCTATCAAACCTTGTCCGAATGATCTAAAAATTTGCGCAGATGTCCCAAATGACACACCGGACCTACTCCAATTTCCGTAATTCCATTCTGATCCCTATATCAAAATTTCCACTACCAACCGGAAAATGCCAAAATTCCATTTTCGCCAATTCAAGCCTAAATCTACTTTGGACCTCCAAAACACATTCCGATCACGCTACTAAGTCCCAAATAACCTAATGAAGCTATCGGAACCATCGGAATTTACATCTGAAACCTTATTCATATAAGTCAACATCCGATTGACTTTTCCAACTCAAGCTTACTCAAAAGAGACTAAGTGTCTCTTTTCTCTTCAAAGCCACTCCGAACCCAAACTAACCAACACGATGCGATAAAATACAGCTGAACAACATATAAAGAAGCAGAAATAGGGGAAATAGAGCGGTAACTAATGAAACAACCAGCCGAGTCATTATAGTACAACATGAGGAAATGCGTCTCTATACATGTATGCCATATATGCATGCCAATGCCATGTATCTTGGAGATGAATCGAGTACTCACACTCTCAAAGTACTCAACCTCACTGTATAACACTTTCCACTCATCATACTCAACCATTAAATACTGTATATGGCCCATACGGCCCAGGGAAATCCATCCCGGAACATATACAACACTAACTAGAAGTCACCAATTACCGAGGAAAAAGGGAAATCTAACCCTGTGGATAAATCCATCTCCAGGTATCAAGTACTTCAGACAAATCCATGTCTAGGGAAATCCATCCCTCAGTAATTTATAAATTCTCAACCACTCGGTACTGTATATGGGCCATGCGGCCCAGGGAAATCCATCCCAGAACATATACAACACTAACTATAATCACCCAGTACTGAGGAAAAAGGGCAATCCAAACCTGTGGAGAAATCCATCTCCATATATCAAATACTTCGGACAAATCCATGTCCAGAGAAATCCATCCCTCAATAATATCATCCGCGCTTGTTAGGGGTGTGTAGACTCCGGAGGGGCTACTTTAGCCCAAGCACTATAACAAGCCAATCATGGCATAAATTAATAAAATATGTTGCGGCGTGCAGTTAGATCCCATAACTATCACTCACAATCAGGCTCTTGGCCTCACACAGTCATCAATCTCTCCAGTCTCACTCACGGGATCACAATGTCATGAAACTGACCGGAATAATGATATGATGTATCAATAAGTAACAACTGAGACTAAGATATGATATGAATGCATGAATGTGACCGAGTACGAAATATCAATGAAATCAATGAGATGACAGCAAGAAACGACCGCTAGGGGTCCCAACAATATCAGCATAAATCCAAAACATGATATCTGGCATGATGTACAACTCAATTACTTTATCACATGGTGAAAACACAAATATCAACAAAGTGGGCCATTAAATAGTGCCCTGGAAACAATAGAGTCTCAACTCACAGGGTGCATGCCCACACACCCGTCACCTAGCATATGCGTCACCTCAACACCAATCACATAACACATAATTCGGGGTTTCAAACCCTCAACACTAAGTTTAGAAGAGTTGCTTATCTTAAACAAGCAAATTCCTACACCGAGCAAGCCAAACGATGCTCCTAGAATGCCATCACGCGCGTAGCGACCTCTAAACGGTCCAACACTAGTCAAAAGCAACTCAAACACATCAGATAAATCCCAAGGAAGTAATTACAAATTATACAGATCGAATACTGTGAGCACCTAATTTTTTACTACATTTGAGTTTTTCATCATTTTTCAGTATGTAAATATATTTTTAGTTTATCTACATATTTTAGCCTTTATTTCACATTTTAGCAGGTTTATTTGATAAAATTTAAAAAAATACAAAAAAAAGAATTATATTTTTAAGAGTATTAGTTTTATTTCCATTTACAAATAAAGAAAAGTTTCAAAAAATATATAGTTTTACCTAGTTTAGAACAATTTTTAAGTTAGAGGCTTGAGTGTAGTAATTTTTTCTTATTTTTATTTATTTAGTAGGAGTAGTATTTTATTTTTGTATTTTTATTCATCTTATGTTTTAAAAAAAAGAATAAAGAATTAAGAAAAGAACCATACAAAAGGACCGCTTGGCAAAGATTCCTTTCTTATCTTTCTAACTAACTCTCACATACACAATATATTTTGGATGACTCACGTCCTTATCTAAATATAGTGACAGACCCTTCTTCATAAAAAAGAAAACAAATGCACATGAGAAGGAGCTATCATTCTCTCAGTCCAAAAACGGCCCCAAACTAGCCCCAAAATGGTTGTATTACTGCTGAAAATCAGCCACATAAACTATCCATTAAATCGCCTTATGTCCGGTGTAAAAATCAGCACAATACATGGAGTAGAATAGGTTGAAAAAATCCAAACAGGCCATGAAACAACTTTGTTTAATTTTCTACCCACGACAGTAGTCGAGTGAGTCCGGGAATCAGAGGTTCCATTGGAGGTCACCTTTGAGGTTCTGGTGCTTCTGCGTCTCTGTTTGAGTTTGGAGTCTATTTAGCATCAATTTCATCTGTATTAATTTCATTGGAGATGCTTGATAATAAAGGAGAGATTTTGTGACTAAAGGTGCAATCTTCTATCTTAAATCTTTGGGGGGCAGGGACAAAAGAAAAACAGAAAGAAAAAGAGTGGAATAAAATGGGTGAGAACAAAAAAAAAGAGAATGAGAGATCTGGGAAAGAAACGAGAATAGAGAGAGGGAGTGACGAAGAGGGCAGAGGGTCAAGCATTTAGCTCCTAGGGAATTTGCTCATCCATGGGAACACCTCTAACTCCTCCCCTCATTCAAAACCAAAAAAAAAGAAGCTAAGGCCTCACCCCCAAACACAATATAGAGTACTACCGTTAGCCAGCTCTTTGAAGTAAAAAATCAGTCCAACTCCAGCAGCCTTTAGCTGCAAAAACCACCACAAAATTAGCCCAGAAACGTCCCCTTTCAACCACCAAAACACAGCACTTTTCTCTGCTGAAAAATAGCCCGAAACTCCATGAAAACTAGCCAAAAACTCCGGCAAAACGCCCCCCAAACTTCAGCTGAAAAAGCAGCCTGAAAGCAGTCCAAAAATGACCCCAAACTAGCCCCAAAACGGTTATATTACTACTGAAAATCAGCCATATAAACTATCCATTAAATCGCCTTATGTCCGGTGTAAAAATCAGCACAATACTGGGAGTAGAATAGGTTGAAAAAATCCAATCAGGCTATGAAACAACTTTGTTTAATTTTCTACCCACGACAGTAGTCAAGTGAGTCCAAGAATCAGAGGTTCCATTGGAGGTCGCCTTTGAGGTTCCGGTGTTGTTACATCTCTGTTTGAGTTTGGAGTCTATTCGGCGTCAATTTCATCTATATTAATTTCATTGGAGATGCTTGCTAATAAAGGAGAGATTTTGTGACTAAAGGTGCAATCTTCTATCTTAAATCTTTGTTTATATATTTGTGGGTATTTTGCTTAAATATTGGTTTGAGTTCCTTTTATATAAAATTGTTGCGTGAAGTACCCCGTCACATATTTGTTTTAATATTTGCCTTGATGATATTCCTGCTGATTTAAGTTTAATTCTCTCTTGTTTTTTATTTTACACATTGATGAATATTTGCAGTAGTATGAATGTTCTTGGTATTTTATTATCTTTATTAAGAAATTGGTCTTTTGGGCTAACAAAAAAGAAGATTTTTAGGCCCAACACTTCAAGTCCAACAGTCCAAAGTCAATAGTAAAATTGGTCCAAAGTCAATATCAGCTAGCCCATATGCATATCTCATTTGATCTACCGATTGGGATGAGATATTTTTTTTAGGATCAAATGATTTCTTTATGACTATACATACCAAAATGAGATGACTTAGGACTTAATCAATAATCTTAACCTTAGAAATAAAATCATGAACATCGTAGCTTGCTTTAGGCGCGATTGATTAATCATCGTGACTATGGGTACGGTTCCCGTGACATGGTCACGATACGTAAATCCCAAATTCGGGGGTGCATTTCATGTGATCCGACCACAACTTCAAACAATATTAAAATAAATATGTTGTAGATTGCGGGTGTATTTCATGTAGCGCGGTTTGCAGTGTGTACGAAAACAACAAGTGTACGACAATCGTGGCTTGTTCCATATATAAATTCATAAATAAATAAAAGCGGTAACACCTTCTCCCGATAAATGCACAATAGATTTAAAACATGTAATAAATCAGATAATGGGGCCAATTATATATAGTTGAGCGACCGTGCTAAAACCACTAAACCCGGAAATGCCTAACACCTTCTCCCGATTTAACAGAATTTCTTACCTAGTTTTTCTAGTTTTGCAGACTTTTAAATGAAGTTAATTTTCCTCAATTTGGGATTTTAAAAATAAACCGGTGACATGGGACACCATAAAAAATATCCCAAGTGGCGACTCTGAAGAATAAATAAAATAATCTCATTTCGATTAATGTCACTTTAATTTAGAAAACTCCCTTATATCCCCTTTCGGGTAAAAAGGAGGTGTGACAGCTCTGCGACTTTGCTGGGGATAAGAACCCAGAACTTCTGGTTTAGAGTTCCGAATTCGAGCATAGAATAACTGTTATACTTGGCTTTTATTTATTATCTGATTTTTTCGTGTTTAAGCCTAATGTGCTAAATGTCTCTTTTTACCACTTTGATATTACTTGAACTGTATATAAACTATTACGAGACCCTCTTCTCTCTAAGTCTTCTAAATCATTTGGGAAGTGTGCACTTCATGTGGCTTCTTTTCTGTGAGAGTAATATTCCAATTTTAGAATGAGGTTCGGACAAGTTGCAAAGCCGGTGAAGCTTCTGTATTCCCGGTACGCTGCCCCTCTCGGCTTGAGTTGACCGCTCGAGTAAGCCAGGTCTAGAACAATACACCCAGGTTTTTAAACCTAGAATAACAAGCCTCATGCTGGATCCCTAGTAGGAATGTTTGATTGCATCACGTGCATTTGACTTTGGAGACTCAACATAGGGGTTGGGTCCGTCTAGGACAGGTATACCCAAATTAAAAGACCATCATGATGCAACTTACGTGCTACTTGCACATCTTTTGGTTTCGGCTTACATGTTAACCTTCTAGAATAGGGAAAGAAAAAAAAACAAGAGTGAGGTAGGTATTTTAAAATCCTAAAACTATAGCGAAATTCTGAAAAATAAAATGAAAAAGAAAAGGTCATTCCTAATTGAGCCAAAATTTTCAAGTGTCATGTTTCCCTTGTTCCGTCAAAACTTACCGAATTGCGCGGGTCTGATTCTTACCGGATGTGAGATACGTACGCAAACCTCATCGGTTTCGTGTATTTTGATGCTTCGAGAGTTGGTATTGGTTGTGTGTTGATGCAGGATGGTAGAGTTATTACTTATGCTTCTCGTCAGTTGAAGCCCCATGAGAAGAACTACCCCGTTCATGATTTGGACATGGCTGCCATAGTTTACGCGTTGAATATTTGGAGGAACTATCTGTATGGTGTGTCTTGTGAGGTGTTTACTGATCATCGTATCCTTCAGCGCTTGTTCAAGTAGAAGGATCTTAATTTGAGGCAGCGGAGATGGTTGGAGTTGCTAAAGGATTATGATATCACTATATTGTACCATACGGGAAAGGCCAACGTGGTGGCCGATGCTTTGAGCCGAAAGGCGTTAAGTATGAGGAGTTTGGCATATATTCCAGTTGGGGAGAGACCTCTTGCAGTTGAGCTTCAGGGAAATTTATTCATCGCGTTCACGAGAGGGGGAACGCGATCGCAAAGGTTTAGTTTGAGGAAGCATCGTGTTCGCGATGGAAAGGTCGCGATCGCGAAAGAGGAATTTTGGTCAAAGTTATTTTGTACTTCGCGAACACAAGGCTTTGACCACGTTCGCGGAGAAGGATTTCAGGCCTGGGAAGAATGTTTAAATAGTCGTCTTGTCCGCGATTTTGGGGTTTATTTCCTCCATTGTTGAACGTTTTTGGAGCTTTTTGAAGAGGATTGAAGAGGGATTCAAGTGGAATCAATTGGAGGTAAGATTCAAGGACATAAAACTCAATTCTAATGTGAAATCTACATAATTAATCATGGAAATTAAGACTAAAATGGAAGAACTAGGGCTTGAAATTAGAGACCTAGAAATTGGGATTTGAGGGGTCATTTATGGTTGGATTTTGATGCTTTTGGTATGTATGAACTCGGGGAGTGATAAGGAATCCATTGATGTAATTTTTACCGGAATTCAATATGTGGGCCCGAAGGTCGAGTTTTGGTAATTTTGGGATTTGTGTTATATATTGATTATTTTTGCTTGGTCCCTTAGAATATTTTGACGGTGTGATTCTGATTTTGGATAGATTTGACGCGAGTGAAGGCCTATTCGAGGGGCAAAGGCATCGCGGGCTAGAGATTTGACCGGATTGAGGTGAGTAATGATTGTAAATGATGTTCTGAGGGTATGAAACCCTACATTGCACATCATTGTGCTATATTGAGGTGACACACACGCCTGATGACGAGCGTGGGGTCGTGCACTGTTGGGGATTGTGACTTAGTCCATCCTGAATGACTATTTTACCGCGTATTTGACTAAAATCTATTTGATATCATCATTATTTGGGTTGAATTCCATATTTGGGCCTTGTGTCAACTATTTGAACCCTTCGGGGATTTTTATTGATATTTCCTCACTGTTTTGACTTTATACTTGAACTCAGTCATGTTATATTCCACTGTTTTCATACGCAACCATGTTTACTCCGTTTTTAACACTTAAATGATCTTTTAAATGATATTATAGGATGAGAATCATGTTTTACTACTGTCCGAGTGGCTTGTGAGGATTTTGACTGAGTAAGGCCAAGGGCCTATGTTGTGAGGAAACATTTGAGATTGATTATGAGGCCGAGGGCCTGAGATATGTATGCCACGAGGTGGCTTGTTGATATGAGGCCGAGGGCCCAGTGATGACGCGATGAGATGGCTTGATATTGCGCTTGGGCCGTAAGGGGCCCCTTCAGGAGTCTACACACCCCCAGTGAGCGCTGGTATCCATTGTGATGTGAGATATAGCCCGAGAGGCTGGTACTATTGACATTGTGCCCGAGGGGCAATCCTTTATGTGCTTATCTGTATTTTTTGTCTGTCATTTACCTGTTTAATTGGTTAATAGACATTTCTTGAAGTTTAAACTAAAATTATACGATTTTACATATCTTTACTGAACCACTGTTCTTACTTGTTTTACTGCTTCATTATAGCCTATAGTGTGTCTTACGTGATTTAATGCTTTCAGTATTTATTTATGATTATTACTCACTGAGTTGGAGTACTCACTTTACTCACTACACCCTATATGCAGATTCAGGCGTATCTGGTCCCACTCCTGAGTGTTGATCTTTCCAGTACAGGCAGATCCGAAGATTCTCTAGGTAGTTGCCGGCGTTCGTAGCCTAGAGCTTCTTTCCTATCTTATTTCTCCTTGTTTTAGTTTTTGCATTAAACTCAGTAGACTTTTCTGAGTATTCCAGATTTTTAGATGCTCATGACTAGTGACATCCCTATATCGGGCTGTGTTGGTTTTGTATTTCTGCGAACTTGTATTATTCACCGTACTTTGGGGTTTTATTATGTTAAATGACTTAATTCTTATCATTAATTGTTTAAAAATGAAATGGGAAAGAGTTGGCTGGCCTTGTCTTCATGAGAGGCTCCATCACGACCGGGTTCGGGTTTAGGGTCGTGACAAGTTGGTATCAGAGCCTAGGTTACATAGGTCTCACGAGTTATGAACAGGTTTAGTAGAGTCTCGCGGATCGGTACGGAGACGTCTATATTTATCCTCGAGAGGTTGCATAACCTTTAGGAAAACTTCACATTCTTGAAATTCTTGTCATGCGAATTTGTTGATCCGAGTACTAAACATCTGTTATTCTATTCTCTCACAGATGGTGAGGAAACGTGCTACCGGTCAGGATGGACGACCACCAGTACCACCAGATGTGTCCACAAGAGGCTGAGGACGCGGTCGTGGTCGCGGTAGGGGCAGAGGTATGGCCCGTATAGCAGCTAGGACAGCACCTGCAGATCCACCAGCAACCCCAGTTCAGGATCAGGTCCCAGTTATGGACGCTCCACCAGCACCAACTCAGGCACTAGCTGTGCCTATTGTGATTCCAGGTCTTCAGGAGGCCTTGGCTCAGATTCTATCAGTTTGCACTAGCCTAGCTCAGGCAGTCTCAGCTACTACAGCCACAGCTACTTCTCAGGCCAGGAGAGGCAATCAGACTCCCGCCGCTCGCAAACCTGAGTAGGTCGTGCAGGGACTTCAGACGTCGGGGGCACATCCAGCCCAGCCGGTTGCAGCTGCTCAAGACTATGTAGTTCCTGCCATACTAAAGGATGAGTAGCGTAGATTGGAGAGGTCTGGTAGACTTCAGCCTACGACCTTCAGTGGTGCAGAAGGAGAGGATGCCCAGGGTTTCTTGGATAAGTGTCAGAGGATGCTTCGTACAATAGGTGTTCTGGAGACCAGCGGGGTCGCATTCACTACTTTTCAATTTTTTGGAGCTGCCTTCACTTGGTGGGAGACTTTTGAGAGGCGTAGGCCTGTTAGTATCACACCCCTTACTTGGCAGCAGTTCTCCATTCTCTTTCTGGAGAAGTATGTGCCGTAGTCTCGCAGAGAGGAGCTGCGCAAGCAGTTTGAGTGGTTGCGTCAAGGAGAGATGACGGTGATGCAGTATGAGATAAGGTTCTCCGAGTTAGCTCGCCATGCTATTTGGTAGGTTCTGACAGATAGAGAGAGGATTAAGAGGTTTGTTGATGGCCTCACTTATCAGCTTCGTATTCTCATGACCAGGGAGAGGGGGATTGGTGCTACCTTTGAGGAGGTTGTAGACATTTCTCGAGAGATTGAGTTTGTTCGTCGCCAGGAGAGAGAGGAGAGGGAGGCCAAGAGGCCTCGAGGATCTGGAAGTTATAGTAGTGCTTCTTCGAGAGGTCAGTTTCATCAAGGTAGAGGCCGTCCATTCAGGCATGCTTAGCCAGCTCGCCCAGGTTATCGTGGAGGGTTATTGGGTCATGGTTCTCATAGTTCTCATCAGGACCAATCATCACTTAGTGCCCTTCCAACTCAGAGTTCATCCCATGCTCCATCGGTTCAGGGCTCTTCTATGCCAGGTGCATCAACTAGTCATTATGGTATTAGGGGTTCCCTTCAGTCCCCTTCTCCAGCACCCGGGAATTGTTATGAGTGTGGAGAGATGGGTCATATATGGAGGTAGTGCCCTAGTCATCTTGCGAGTTCATCTCAATAGAAGGGTCAATCATCGGGTTCAACACTAGTTTCTTCACCACCACCCACCCACCCAGCTAGAGGTGGAGGTCATTTAGCTAGGTTCGCCCTAGAGGGGGAGGTCGATCAGGTGGCAGTCAGGCCCGTTTCTATGCACTTCAAGCTAGACCCGATGATATTGCTTCTGATGCTGTTTTTACAGGTATTGTTTCAGTCTGCCACAGAGATGTCTCTGTATTTTTTGATCCCGGTTCCACCTTTTCTTATGTGTCATCATACTTTGCTCGTTATTTGGGTATGCCCCGTGAGTTTCTTGCTTTACTTGTTCATGTATCTACCTCGATGGGCAATACTGTTGTTGTAGACCGTGTGTACCGGATGTGTGGTGACTATTGGGGGTTTGAAGACCCGTGTAGATCTTTTATTATTGTGTATGGTGGATTTCGATGTCATTTTAGGCATGGATTAGCTATCTCCGTATCGTTCTATTCTGGGCTGTCATGCTAAGATAGTTACATTAGCTATACCAGGTGTGCCATAGATTGAGTGGTAAGGTTTGACTGATTATGTTCCCAGTAGAGTGATCTCATTCTTGAAGGCCCAGCATATGGTTGGGAAATGTTGTCTTTCGTATCTGGACTTTGTGAGGGATGTCGGTGTTGAGACTCCCAGTATTTATTCTGTTCCAGTTGTGAGGGATCTTTCTGATGTGTTTCCGGTAGTCCTATCGGGCATGTCACCGGATAGAGATATTGATTTTGGTATTGACCTGGTATTGGGCACTCAGCCCATTTCTATTCCATCGTATCGTATGGCACCAGCGGAGTTGAAAGAGTTAAAGGAGCAGCTTTAGGAACTCCTTGAGAAGTGGTTCATTCGGCCTAGTGTGTCACCTTAGGGTGTGCCGGTTTTATTTGTGAAGAATAAGGATGGCACTATAAGGATGCGCATTGATTATAGGCAATTGAACAAAGTAAAAGTTAAGAATAAGTATCATTTGCCTCGCATTGATGATTTATTCGACCAGCTTCAGGGAGCGAGAGTGTTCTCCAAGATTGATCTCCGTTCAGGTTATCCCCAGTTGAAGATCAGGGACTCGGATATTCTTAAGACAGCTTTCAGAAACCGATATGGTCATTATGAGTTCTTGGTGATGTCTTTTGGGCTGACCAATACCCCAGCAGCATTCATGCATTTAATGAACAGTGTATTCCGGCCTTATCTCGACTCGTTTGTCATAGTCTTCATTGATGATATTCTGGTGTATTCGCGTAGTCGGGAGGAGCACGCGAAGTATTTGAGAGTTGTGTTGCAGAGATTGAGGGAGGAGAAACTTTATGCAAAATTCTCCAAGTGTGAGTTTTGGCTTAGTTTAGTGGCTTTCTTGGGGCACGTGGTGTCCAATGAGGGTATTCAGGTTGATTCGAAGAAGATAGAGGCGGTTCAGAGTTGGCCCAGACCATCCTCAGCCATAGAAATTCGCAGCTTTCTTAGTTTGGCGGGTTATTATCACTGGTTTGTTCAGGGATTCTCATTTATCACATCGCCCTTGACCAAGTTGACTCAGAAAGGTGCTTCATTTGTATGGTCAGACGAGTGTGAGGAGAGCTTTCAAAAGCTCAAGACAGCTTTGATCACAGCTCTAGTCTTAGTTTTGCTATCAGCTTCATGTTCATATACCGTGTATTGTGATGCTTCGAGAGTTGGTATTGTTTGTGTGTTGATGCAGGAGGGTAGAGTTATTGATTATGCTTCTCGTCAGTTGAAGCCCCATTAGAAAAACTACCCGTTCATGATTTGGAGTTGGCTGCTATAGTTCACGCATTGAAGATTTGGAGGCACTATCTGTATGGTGTGTCTTGTGAGGTGTTTACTGATCATCGTAGCCTCCAGCACTTTTTCAAGCAAAAGGATCTTAATTTGAGGCAGCGTAGATGGTTGGAGTTGCTAAAGGATTATAATATCACTATATTGTACCATCCGGGAAAGGCCAACGTGGTGGCCAATGCTTTGAGCCAAAAGGCGGTGAGTATGGGGAGCTTGGCATATATTTCAATTAGGGAGAGACCTCTTACAGTTGATGTTCTGGCCTTGGCCAATCGGTTCATAAGGTTAGATATTTCAGAGCTCAGTCGGGTATTGACTTGTGTGGTTTCTTAGTCTTCCTTATATGATCGCATCAGAGAGTGCCAGTATGATGATCCGCATTTACTTGTCCTTAAGGACAGAGATCAGCATGATGATGCCAGGGATGTGACCATTGGTGATGGTGGGGTATTGAGGATGCAGGGCCAGATTTGTGTGCCCAATGTGGATGGGCTTTGGGAGTTAATTTTGGAGGAGGCCCATAGCTCACGGTATTTCATTCATCTGGGTGCCACAAAGATGTATCAGGATTTGAGGCAGCATTATTGGTGGAGGAGAATGAAGAAAAACATTGTGGGATTTGTAGCTCGGTGTCTCAATTGCTAGCAGGTGAAATATGAGCATTAGAGACCGGGTGGCTTGCTTCAGCGGATGGATATTCCGGAGTGGAAGTGGGAGAGGATCACTATGGACTTTGTAGTTGGACTTCCAAGGACTTTGAAGAGGTTCAATGTTGTTTGGGTGATTGTCGATCAGCTGACCAAATTCGCGCACTTCATTCCTATGTGTACTACCTATTCTTCAGAGCAGTTGACAGAGATCTATATCCGGGAGATTGTTCGTTTGCATGGTGTCCCAGTTTCTATCATTTCAGATAGGGGCACTCAGTTTACTTCGCAGTTTTAGAGGTATGTGCAGCGAGAGTTGGGTAGTTATATTGAGTTGAGCACAGTTTTTCACTCTCAGACAGACGGGCAGTCCGAGCGCACTATTCAGATATTGGAGAAAATGTTGCGCGCTTGTGTCATTGCTTTTGGAGGGTCATGGTATCAATTTCTACTGCCTGTAGAGTTTGCTTATAACAACATCTACCAGTCAAGTATTCAGATGGCTCCATATGAGGATTTGTATGGGAGGCGGTGTAGATCTCTAGTTGGTTGGTTTGAGCCGGTAAGGCTTGGCTATTGGGGACAGGCTTGGTGTAGGATGTTTTAGCAATTTAGGAGAGGCTTCGTACAACGCAGTTTAGGCAAAAAAGTTATGCAGATAGGAAGGTTCAGGATGTGTCCTACATGGTTGGTGAGAAAGTTCTGTTGAAGGTTTCTCCCATGAAGGGTGTTATGAGATTTGGGAAGAAAAGTAAATTGAGTCCTCGGTTCATTGGGCCTTTTGAGGTGCTTCGGAGGATTGGGAAGGTGGCTTATCAACTTGCTTTGCCACCCAGCTTGTCGAGTGTGCATCTGGTATTTCATGTTTCTATGCTCCGGAAGTATATTGGGGATCCATATCATGTTCTATATTTCAGCACAGTGCAGTTAGATGGTTATTAGACTTATGATGTTGAGCCAGCAGCTATTTTAGAGCATCAGGTTCGAAAGTTGAGGTCAAAGTATATAGCTTCAGTGAAAGTGTAGTGGAGAGGTCGGACCATGGAGAAGGCTACCTGGGAGACCGAGCGGGAGATGCGGAGTAGATATCCTCACCTGTTGAGGCTTCAGGTACGTTTCTTGACTCGTTCGAGGATGAACGTTTGTTTAAGTTGGGGAGGATGTGACGACCCGGCCAGTCGTCTCATGAGTTACTGCTCTGCTTCCCCCATTTTTGCTTCTTATTTCTTTGTCTATCAGTTCTATGTATGATCGGGTTGGTTGGCTTGGGTTTGGAAAAGATTTGGTAAGGTTAGAAACACTTAATCTCTTTTAAGGAAGCTTAAAATGGAAAGGTCAACCAGATATTGACTTATGTGTTAGAGGGATCGGATGTGAGTTCTGATGGTTCGGTTAGCTTTGGGAGGTGATTTGGGACTTAGAAGCGTGATCGGAACGAGTTTTGGAGGTCCGGAGTATATTTAGGCTTAAATTGGTGAAATTGGATTTTTGGCGATTTCCGGTTGGTATGTGAGATTTTGATATAGGGGTCAGAATGGAATTCCGAGAGTTGCAATAGTTCCGTTGTGTCATTTGAAATGTTTGTGCAAAATTTCAGGTCATTCGGATATGGTTTGGTTGGGTTTTTTATCAAAAGCGTAATTTATAAGATTTTGGAATTTTTAGACTTGAATCCGATGCGAATTTGGTGTTTTGATGTTGTTTTGAGCATTCTGAAGGTTGGAACAAGGTCAAATGAGGTTATGGGATATGTTGGTGTGTTGGGTTGAGGTCCCGGGGGCCTCGGGTGAGTTCCGGGTGGTCAATCGGACCATTTCATGATGTTTGGAGTTGCAGAAAATTGCAGGTCAGTGCTGCAGAGAAATGACCTTCGCGTTCGCGAGGGGTCAGTTGAGGAAGCTAGGATTTAAGACTTTGGATTCGCGAGGAAGGCTCCGCATTCACGAAGGGCTGAGTATTTGTGCATCGCGTTCGCGGGGTGGTGTCGCGTTCGCGTAGGAGAAAATAGGCAGCTGAGCTTCAGGGGAATTTATTCATCGCATTTACGAGAAGGGGAACGCGATCGCGAAAAAGGAATTTTGATCAAAGTTATTTTGTGCTTCGCAAACGCGAGGCTTTGACCGTGTTCTCGAAGAAGGATTTCAGGCCTGGGCAAAATGTTTAAATAGTCGTCTTATCCGCAATTTTGGGGTTTATTTCCTCCATTGTTGAGCGTTTTTGAAGATTTTTGAAGAGGATTGAAGAGCGATTCAAGGGGAATCACTTGGAGGTAAGATTCATGGACTTAACACTCGATTCTAATGTGAAATCTACCTAATTAATTATGGAAATTAAGCCTAAAATGGAATAAATAGGGCTTGAAATTGGAGACCTAGAAATTGGGATTTGAGGGGTCATTTACAATTGGATTTTGATGCTTTTATGAACTCGGGGAGTGATATGGAATCCATTGATGTGATTTTTATCGGAATCCGAGACGTGGGCTTGGGGGTCGGGTTTTGGTAATTTTGGGATTTATGTTGTATATTGATTATTTTTGCTTGGGCTTCGTTCCCTTAGCATATTTTGATATCGTGATTCTGATTTTGGATAGATTCAACGCGGGTGGAGGCCGATTCGAGGGGCAAAAGCGTCGCAAGCTAGAGATTTGACCGGATTGAGGTGAGTAATGATTGTAAATGATGTTCTGAGGGTATAAAACTCCGAATTGCACATCGTTGTGCTATATTGAAGCGACGCACACGCTTGATGACGAGCGTGGGGTCGTGCACTATTGGAGATTGTGACTTAGTCCGTTCCGAATGACTATTTTACTGCGTATTTGACTGAAATCTATTTTCTATCATCATGATTTGGGCTGAATGCCATATTTGGGCCTTGTGCCAATTATTTGAACCCTTAAGGGATTTTTATTGATATTTCCTCACTGTTTTGACTTTATACTTGAACTCAGTCATGTTATATCTCACTGTTTTCATACTCAGCCATGTTTACTCCGTTTTTAACACTTTAATGATCTTTTAAATGATATTATGGGCTGAGAATCATATTTTACTATTGCCCGAGTGGCTTGTGAGTATTTTGACTGAGTAAGGCCAAGGGCCTATGTTGTGAGGAAACATTTGAGATTGATTATGAGGCCGAGGGCCTGAGATATGTACGCCATGAGGTGGCTTGTCGATATGAGGCCGAGGGCCTAGTAATGACGCCACGAGATGGCTTGATATTGTGCTTGGGCCGTAAGGGGCCCCTCCAGGAGTCTGCACACCCCCAGTGAGCGCGAGTACCCATTGTTATGTGAGATATAGCCCGAGGGGCTGGTACTATTGACATTGTGCCCGAGGGGCAATCCTTTATGTGCTTATTTGTCTGTCATTTACCTATTTAATTGTTGAATAGGCGTTTCTTGAAGTTTAAACGAACTTATACGATTTTACATATCTTTACTGAACCACTGTTCTTACCTGTTTTACTGCTTCATTATAGCCTATAATGTGCCTTACGTGATTTAATGCTTTCAGTATTTATTTATGATAATTACTCACTGAGTTGAGGTACTCACTTTACTCCCTACACCCTATATGCAGATTCAGGCGTATCTGGTCCCGCTCCCGAGTGTTGATCTTTCCAGCTCAGGCAGATCCAAAGATTCTCTAGGTAGCTGCCGGCGTTCGCAGCCTAGAGCTTCTTTCCTATCTTATTTCTCCTTGTTTTAGTTTTTGCATTAAACTCAGTAGACTTTTCTGAGTATTCCAGATTTTTAGATGCTCATGACTAGTGACATCCCGGTATCGGGCTGTGTTGGTTTTGTATTTCTGCGAACTTGTATTATTCACCGTACTTTGGGGTTTTATTATGTTAAATGACTTAATTCTTATCATTAATTGTTTAAAACTGAAATGGAAAAGAATCGTCTGGCCTTGTCTTCATGAGAGGCTCCATCATGACCGGGTTCGGGTTTAGGGTTGTGACAAAATCAAAATCCAAAATACGGATTTCCTTTACTTTGAAGTATTTTTCCCAAAAATCAAAAAACAAAAATCATCAAAGAAAAATATTCGTTTCCTTCTTTAAAAGTCTTTCTTTCGTAAATGTCATAAAAATTTAAAAATTGAAATCCAAAAATATTTTCGTTTTTCTTTAAAGTACTTTTGTAAATTTAAAAAAAAACTCAGAAATCTAAAATATTTTCTTAAAAATCCCTCTTTCGAAAATTAAGAGGCAACATCCAAAATCCAAAAGTATTTTCTTTATTTTAGAAGTCTTTCATTCAAAACAAAAATTCCAAAAAATAATTTTCTTTAGAAGTCTTTCTTTCGAAAATTTCAAAAAAAAAATCAAAAATCAAAACCATAAATTCAAAAAATGTATTCTTTCCTCTTTAAAAGCCATTCTTTCGAATATTCAATAAAGAAAAAATGAAATGCAAAATATATATTCTTTTTCTAAACGCTTCTTTCATTTGAGTGTTATGAAAAGTAAAAAAAATAGAGTTAGTTTATTTACTCCATTCCTAACTTTCCTAAACTACCCAGGATCTGATTCATGCGGTGTCATGATACGTGGGCAATCCCCATCGGATTCGATCATAGCCATAAAATTAATTGAGTGAAAAAAAAGAAGAAGAAAAGAGTGATAAAAAATAAAAAAGTGACAAAAACAAAAACAAAAAAAAAAAGAAAAGGGAGTGCCAAAAAATAAAAGAGCGACAGAAACAAAATGGAAAAAATCAAGAGTGATTAAAGAGAGACAGAAATAAAATAAAAGAGGTACATACTGAAAGGGTTAGTTAAGGCCGGGATGAAACATGCAACCGTTTAAACACATGGTAGAAGCGTTTAACTGTTAGGTGCATTGCATCCCAACGTGCGATTTCCTATATGTTAAATGTCTCAAAACTAACAAGGTTGTGGTGTGAGCAAATTAGCAAGATTCTGTTCAGGTGGTTTGTTTTGTTGGTATGCGGTGATGAACGTGCAACCTTGCACACGGTCACAGCATTATACACAACCGAGCTCTACCTCCCAGAAATTCCCATCCTTACCAAGATCCTTATAATCCCCAATCAAATGTTCCCCAGTACAATCCTCGCCCAAGAGAGCCTTTCAAAAGGAATTAGTTCACCCCTATTGGTGAATCATACTCGGGCTTATTCCAAAAGCTAGTCAGGCGAGGTCTGCTGCAGCCAGTGGCCCCAAACCGGCCAAACCTCGAGTCTCTCTCGCACCGAGCTGATGCTAGATGTGAATACCACTCTGGAGCAGTGGGACATAGTGCAGAGGACTGTTGGACCCTCAAAAGGGAAATTGAAGATTTGATCGAAGCTGAAATAATCGTTCTTCTGGACGAAAAGGCTCCTGATGTGACGAGCAATCCGTTTCCTGCTTACAATGAGAATTTGATCCGGCACTAAAGGTCATTGCAGCCATTGTCGACACAGAAGAAAAGCCAAAAAATGGTCTCCAAGTCTAAAAGTTTCCCATCAGATGGGAATCTCGGTAGCCAGTCTTGCTATCCTTTATGCGTCCGGATTATCTCAGGATGTGATCCGGATGTTCTACTTTATTGTCTTACGTTCTGATGTTAACCCTTCTATCTTTGAAATTCAAAAAAATCAAAAATCAAATGAAATTAATATTCCATTGTCCAGGAATGTCACTTTTCTTAATTTCACTCTTCTTATTCTCTTTTTAGTTCTGTTAAATGCAGATTTCAATAACATGACATGCTTGCGGACTTCATGCCCAGATCCTGAAACGCTGTCAGACCTCAAAATAATGAATCAAGAATTAGATCGAAATGAAGATAAGTTTAAGGAAATAAAACAAAGAGTTGGAACTGCTGAAGGAAAATTGGTTCCATATTGGAAAGGTCCATACATTGCAACAAGAGTACTACCAAAAGAGTGTGTTGTACTTGGGACACATCGAAGGAAATATCCCTGAAACAACTGTCAATGCAAATGCAGTCAAAAGGTACTAGGTTGGATCCTCTATATAGCATTAATGTTCTCCGATTAAGATGAAGAAGGCTTTCTTTCTCACTATCCAAACACTATTAACCCTTGCAAACCCTTTGAGCCGGTTACTTTTTTTTGATTACCCTCTTTGGAACCTGAAAGTGTTATTAAAAAAATAAAAATTGAAAAATGAATAAAAATGAAAAAGGAGAAGAAAAAGAAAGATACAAAAAAAGGGAATAAAAGACAAAGAAAATGAAAGGAAAAAAAGAGAGAGAAAAGGAAAGGAAAAAGAAAGAGAAAACAAAAAAAATCAAAAACAAAGTTCCCTGAACTACCTTCGACTTGATTCCGAAAGGATATTTAGGCAGCCTCTCTTTGGGGTTCAGTCACACCAAAATAAAAATCCAAATTTTCCCAAAAGTTGAAACTAGAGCAGATGTTAAATGGTTCGGCAATGGTTTCGCCTGAATGGTTCCAAAGTTGTAATTCAATCCAAATTCTTTTTACCCCAAATCCTGTTCAAGTCCTTCCGATCAATCGGTAAAGATGTTCAAAATTGGAGGATACAGTTACCTGGATCTGATACAACCAAATGAGAGAAATAAAATGAGAGAGTCTTATTGGTGAAAACCCACACGTGCACCATAGGGTGATGGTAAGCAGAGAAATTAAAATGAGAGTCTTGTTAGCGAAAACTTGTAAGGAGCACTATAAGGTGATGGTGAGAAGATAATGAGAGAGGTTAGCTGGTGAAAACCACAAAGGGCGCCCCTAATCGAAAAGAGGATCCTCACAGCCATCGGCATTGATAGAGTCCTGGCAAGGTTTTTTGATTTTGAGGCAAAGGTTGTGATGAATTTCTGAGACTCGGACGGTTTACACAGATGAGACATCCAGTCCAAAAGGCATGTCATGTTCATTGAAGTCCACATGCACTCCAGATAAGTCCTTCTTTCCTTTCCCTGAAAAGGACATTTCTTGTTTACACTCATTCTCCATTCCAATGTTTGTTTTCTTTGAATCCCTTTCAGTTTAACTCTGTTCCAAAACTAAGGCAAAGAAAGGATGGCAAGATTTATTTACTGGGCTTTTGTTTGATATGAGCCAATATTCAAGAAGATACCCAGCCTCGGCAGGTGCATCGAGTCGACTTCGACTGGTCATGATGGTCGGTGCTTTGAAATCAAAAAACTCCTGAAAATAAAGGAAACCAAAGTCAAATGCCCACAAAGGCAAAATAAAGTTAAAAAAGGTTAAGTCCCACGTGGCTAACCGTCTTGGCAAAGATTTGAAAGCCAAAGGATCCCAAATGCTCTGAAACTAAAGTTGGAAGAAATAAGCCAGAAATGAAAGGCCTATGAAGGTGAAATAAAGTTGGAAAAGGTTAAATCCCACGCGACTAGACGTTGCGACAAAGTTTGAGGAGCCAAAAGTTCACCAATGCTCTGAAGTTTTAAAAAAAAAGAGTAAAAAAAAAAAGAAAAACAACAAGTCAGAAGGGAAAGGCCTACGAAGGCAAAATAAAATCGAAAAGGTTGAGTTCCACTGACCAACAGTCATGGCAAAGTCTGGAAAAACCATGGGTTCTCTAGGGCGTGAAATGAAATCGGTCTCCTCAGGGAACAAGCAGTTGCAGTTGAGATCTTCATCAAAGAAATCGGGCCAAGATCAAGTGACTGAAAAAATCAAGGCCACAAAACCAACCACCATTTCAAACTAACAATTGTTCTTTGTTTGAAAACAGGAAACGGGTGCAATCCGAAAGCAACCTTACAAGAAGTAGGTGCTACCAAAAAGAAACTACGCAAGATCTAAAAACAACTTTGCAGCAACAACTCCAAAAAGGGAAGTCTCCTCCAAAATCCTTTCCCGTATTTACTAATTCTATGAAATTAAAAAAAAAAAAGAAAAAATGATGATGAAAATGAAAAAAAAAAGAAGAAAAATTCAAAATCATGGTAGTATAGGGTCTCCAATCCCTAGTTGCATCCTTTCCAGCATAGGGTGTCACTCCCTAGTTGATGCCGGCATAACCCGATGACCTTTTCCAACATAGGGCCCTACTCCCTAGTTGATGCCGGCATAACTCGATGACTTTTTCCAGCATAGGGCCCCACTACCTAGTTGATGCCGGCATAACCCGATGACTTTTCCAACATAGGATCCCATTCCCTAATTGATGCTGGCATAACCCGATGACTTTTCCAACATAGGGTCTCACTCTCTAGTTGATGCCGGCATAACTCGATGACTTTTCCAATATAGGGTCCCACTCCCTCGTTTATGCAGGCATAACCCGAGGACTTTTCCAACATAGGGTCCAACTCCCTAGTTGATGCCAACATAGGGTCTCCACTCCCTAGTTGATGCCAGCATAACCTGATGCCAACATAGGGTCACCACTCCCTAGTTGATGCCAGCATAACCTGATGCCAACATAGCGTTACGACACCCTAGTTGATGCCAACATAGTGTCTCCACTCCCAAGTTGATGGCAACATAACCTGATGCTAGCATAACCTAATACCAGCATAACCTGATACCAACATAGAGTCACCACTCCCTAGTTGATGATTTTCCAACAATAGGGTCTCCAATCCCTAGTTGATTTCATTTTAGATATAGGGTCTCCATTCCTAATCTCTTTTTCCCAAGGATACACAATCCTGACTTTTATTGCTTTCAATAATGAAGTAGTATAGAGTTTTGGTTACAAATAACTCACGAAATTTTTCTAGTGAAAACTGGGGCAAAAACAAATCCGTTCGTTTGTTTGTTTTGGTGTCTGAGCAGGTTTTACCTCGAGGAACAGGGTTCGAGACGACCAAAAGAAGGAGTCTCAATCCAGAAAAAAGAAGAAAAAGAAAAAGAAGTGAACTCAAAGTGCATAAGCGGAGAAAAGATATGGATTGTTCAAGACATGATTGAAGTCACAAGCTTTGCATGTCCCGCCTTGATCCGAGAAGTTGAAAAAGGAATGAACAAGCACCTGCAACTAATAAGCATCAAGATTCAGATCAGAGTCCGCATGAAGAACCAACCAAGACTCAAGATCAAGCTTAAGAAGGCTCATAGATAGGAATCTTGTAACTCGTAGCTGATAGACTTAGTTAGTCTTTAATTTTGATTTTGATGTAATAATAGGACCGCAGACCGGAGCCTCGATGGGAGCTCACTCAACTCTTGAACTCATCACTTCATCCACTTCTTGAACTACACGCGACCTGATTCCCTTATAACCCGGGATATGTAGGTTGTCCAAAACCAGGACTCGGTTGCACCCTTTTCTTTTATTTTCTTCCTCTTTTGAATAACGATATGGTCAAAAACTATTCGCATGGCTTACTTTGTCATTGCCTGAAAACTCTTCATGTTTCCAAGCAAAGAGGGGCAGCTGTGAGCACCTAATTTTTGACTATATTTGAGTTTTTCATCACTTTTCAGTATGTAAATATATTTTTAGTTTATCTACATATTTTAGCCTTTATTTCACCTTTTAGCAGGTTTATTTGATAAAATTAAAAAAAATACAAAAAAAGAATTATATTTTCAAGAATATTAGTTTTATTTCCATTTACAAAGAAAGAAAAGTTTCAAAAAATATATAGTTTTACCTAGTTTAGAACATTTTTTAAGTTAGAGGCTTGAGTGTAGTAATTTTTTCTTATTTTTATTTATTTAGTAGGAGTAGTATTTTATTTTTGTATTTTTATGCATCTTATGTTTAAAAAAAAAGAACAAAGAATTAAGAAAAGAACCAATACAAAAGGACCACTTGGCAAAGATTCCTTTCTTATCTTTCTAACTAACTCTCACATACACAATATATTTTGGATGACTCACGTCCTTATCTAAATATAGTGACAGACCCCTTCTTCAAAAAAATCAAAACAAAACAAACTCACATGAGAAGGAGCTCTTATTCTCTTAGAAAAACGGCCACTTCCCGACCTAATTCCAAAAAAGCTTCAACCAATGACTCCCATATAAACACACACACACACAAAAGCACAAAAAGGGGACGGTGGAATGAGAGAAAAACAGAAAAGAAAAAGAGTGGAATAAAATGGGTAAGAAAAAAAAGAGAATGAGAGATTTGGGCAAGAAACGATAATAGAGAGAGAGAGTGACGAAGAGGGCAGAGGGTCAAGCATTTAGCTTCTTGGGAATTTGCTCATCCATGGGAACACCTCTAACTCCTCCCCTCATTCAAAACAAAAAAAAAAGCTAAGGCCTCAACTCCAAACACCATGTAGAGTACTACCGTCAGCCACCTCTTTGAAGTAAAAGATCAGCCCAACTCCAGCAGCCTTTAGCTGCAAAACCACCACAAAATAATCCTAGAAACGTCCCTTTTTCAACCACCAAAACACAACATTTTTCTCTGCTGAAAATGTAACGACCCTGCCGCTCGTTTTATGAGTTACCGCTTTTTTTCCCATTTCTTCTTCTTATTGTCTTGTTCAGCTGTATTAAATGTTATAGAGTTGGTTAGCTCAGGTTCGGAGAGGTTTTAGTTAGGTTTGAGACACTTAGTCTCTTTTGAGTAAGCTTAAGTTGGAAAAGCCAATCGGATGTTGACTTATGTGAAAAAGGGCTCGGATGTGAATTCCGATGGTTTGGATAGCTTCGGAAGGTGATTTGAGATTTAGGAGCATGATCGAAATGTGTTTTGGAGGTCCGAAGTAGATTTAGGCTTGAATTGGCGAAATTGGAATTTTGGCATTTTTCGGTTGGTAGGTGAGATTTTTATATAGGGGTCGAAATAGAATTCAGGAAGTTTGAGTAGGCACGTTTTGTCATTTGTGATGTGTGTTCAAAATTTCAAGTCATTCGGACGAGGTTTGATAGACTTTTTGATCGAAAGCGGAATATGGAATTTTTGAAATTCTTAGGCTTGAATCCGATGTCAATTTGGTGTTTTGATGTTATTTTGAGCGTCCCTAAGGTTGGAACAAATTTAAATGATGTTATGGGATATATTGGCATGTTTGGTTGAGGTCCTGAGGGCCTCGGGTGAGTTTCGGGTGGTTGAACGGATCATTTCATGTTGGAAAAAGTTGCAGAAAAATCTGATGTTGGTGTTGCAGGCATTTGGCCTTCGCGTTCGCGAGTAGGCTCTCATGTTACCGAAGGGTTAGAATAAGAGGCAGGAGGTTTGGCCTTCACATTCGTGATGTGGGTCCCGCGTTCGCGAAGGGTTGGGGTTAGTGTGCTTCGCGTTCGCAAGCTGGTAGTTGCGTTCGCGATGGGTTGAGAAGCTAAGGCTTCACGTTCATGTACAGGGTGTCGCGTTCATGAAGAAGGAATAAGTGGTCAACGGGATTTTATGCTTCACGAACGTGAGGCATTGACCGCGTTCACGAAGAAGGAACGTGAATAGTTAGGCAGAATGTTTAAAAGACCATTTTCGCGATTTTGGGTCTGAGCTTCACCATTATTGAGTAATTTTGGAGCTTTTTGAGGAGGATTGAAGAGGGAATCAAGGGGAAACACTTGGAGATAAGATTTATGGATTTAATACTAAATTCTATTGTGATTTCTGCCTAATTTAACATGAAATTTGTACAATCTAAAGCCTAAAATTGGAAGATAGGGCTTGGAAATTGGAGACCTAAATTTAGGGATTTGAGGGGTCATTTGTGGTCGGATTTTGGTATTCTTGGTATGTATGAACTCGTGAGAGTGTGAGGATTATAGTATTGTGATTTTTGGTGGAATCTAAGATGTGGGCCCGGGGGTCGAGTTTGGCCAATTTCGAAATTTTTGATGTAAATTGGTTAATTTCGAGTGGGCTTTGTTCCCTTAGCATATTTTGATGGTATAAATCTGTTTTTCGATAAATTTGGAGCATTCGGAGGCCGATTCGAGGGGAAGAGGCATCGTAGGATAGAGTTTGGACCGGATAGAGGTAAGTAATGATTGTAAATGCTATCCTAAGGGTATGAAACCCCGGATTTCACATCGTTGTGACACTTTGAGGTGACGCATACACTAGATGACGGGCGTGGGGTTGTGCACCATTGGGGATTGTGGCGTAGTCCGTCCTGTATGACTATTAAACTGCGTATTTGATTGAAAACTATTTGCTACCATTGTGTTTTGGAAAGGATTATCATGTTTTGGGCTGAATGCCATATTTGGGTCTCGTGCCAACTGTTTTGGACCCTTAGGGGATTTTAATACTATTCCTTACTATTTTGACTTCATATTTGTACTTAGTCATGTTGTATTCTACTATTTTCATAATTCAGCCATATTTACTCCGTTTTGACATTTTAAATGATATTTTGGGCTGAGCATTTCTGACTGAGTGAGGCCGAGGGCCTATGTTGTGAGGATATTATGGGATCGGGCTGCACGCTGCAGCGGTATTGTACTGATTCATGATTATGAGGCCGAGGGTCTGATTTGTTACGCCACGAGGTGGCTTGTTATTAGGCCGAGGGCCAGTTTGATTATGCCACGAGATGGCTTGATATAGCGTTTAGGCTGTAGGAGACCCTCCGAAGTCTGCACACCCCCAATGGGTGCGGGTACCCAATGTGAGATGTGATATTTCCCAAGGGGCTGTTGTTGTTTCATGATATTGCTCGAGGGGCTGATACGAGTAATTGTGATATTGCCTGAGGGGCTGGTTCTGTTGGTATTTTGCCCGAGGGGCTGATTTATGTTTCTATCCCGTTTCTCCCTGTTTTCTTCACTCGTTTGAACTACTAAAAGATGTTTTAAAGAGGTTTTTACTGAACTAAGGTGTTTTTACGAGCTTTTACTATTTTATTGCATTGTTCTAGTTTTATACTATTTTGTTGCAGCATTATGCTATGTTTTACGTGTTTTCTTATCGCTCAACTGCCTTTACTTTTAATACTTACTGAGTTGGCGTACTTATATTACTCCCTGTACCCTGTGTGTAGATCCAGGAGTCTCGGATCACGCTAGCGAGTGCTGATTTGCTTTCCAGCAGGCTTGTTCGGAGTTGACTAGGTAGTTGCTTGGCGTTCGCAGCCCAGTGCCTCTCCTTCCTATCTTTATTTTGCTTTGTACTAGACTTGTATTAGACTATGTTGTCTTATTATACTCTTAGATGGATTTTAGATGCTTATGATTGGTAACACCCCGATGTCGAGCTGTGTTTGTTTCCGCACTGTTCTATTCTACTCAATATTTTGGGATTTATAGCTTATTAATGATTTAAAATGAATTATTATAACTGTTTAGTTAGTTTGGGGGTTTGTGTCGGCTGGCCTTGTTTCACGATAGGCGCCATCACGACTGGGTCCGGTTAGGGTCGTGACAGAAAAATAGCCCGAAACTCCATGAAAACTGGCCAAAAACTCCGGCAAAACGCCCCCAAAACTTTAGCTGAAAAGCATCCTGAAAGCAGTCCAAAAACGACCCCAAACTTGCCCCAAAACAGTTTTATTACTACTGAAAATCAGCCATATAAACTACCCATTAAATCGCCTTATGTCCGGTGTAAAAATCAGCACAATACTGGAAGTATAATAGGTTGAAAAACAGTCCAAACGGGCCATGAAACAACTTTGTTTAATTTTCTACCTACGACAGTAGTCGAGTGAGTCCAGGAATCAGAGGTTCCACTGGAGGTCGCCATTGAGGTTCCGATGCCGTTGCGTCTCTATTTGAGTTTGGAGTCTATTCGGCGTCAATTTCATCTGTTGTAATTTCATTGGAGATGTTTGCTAATAAAGGAGAGATTTTGCATCTAAAGGTGCAATCTTCTATCTTAAATCTTTGTTTACATATTTGTGGGTGTTTTGCTTAAATATTGATTTGAGTTTCTTTTTGATAAAATTGTTGCGTGAATTACTCCATCACATATTTGTTTTAATATTTGCCTTGATGATATTCCTGCTGATTTAAGTTTAATTCTCTCTTGTTTGTTGTTTTACACATTGATGAATATTTACAGTAGTATGAATGTTCTTGGTGTTGGATTATCTTTCTTAAGAAATTGGTCTTTTGGGCTAACAGAAAAGAAGATTTTTAGGCCCAACACTTCAAGTCCAACAGTCCAAAGTCAATAGTAAAATTGGTCCAAAGTCAATATCAACTAGCCCATATGCATGTCATTTGATCTACCGATTGGGATGAGTTGTTTTTTTAGGATCAAATGATTTCTTTATGACTATGCATACCAAAATGAGATGACTTAGTAATAATCTTAACCTTAGAAATAAAATCATGAACATCGTAGCTTGCTTTAGGCGCGATTAATAAATCATCGTGATTATGGGTACGGTTCCCGTGACATGGTCACGATACGTAAATCCCAAATTCGGGGTGCATTTCATGTGACCAGACCACAACTTCGAACAATATTAAAATAAATATGTTGTAGATCGTGGGTGCATTTCATATAGCGCGGTTTGCAATGTGTACCAAAACGACAAGTGTACGACAATCGTGACCTGTTTTAGAAATAAATCTATAAATAAATAAAAGCGGTTATAAAGTTAAAAATGCACAATAGGTTTAAAACATGTAATAAATCAGATAATAAGGCCAATTATTAATAGGTGAGCGACCGTGCTAAAACCACGGAACTTGGGAATGCCTAACACCTTCTCCCAGGTTAACAGAATTCCTTACCTAGTTTTTCTAGTTTCATAGACTTTTAAATGAAGTCAATTTTCCTCGATTTGGGATTTTAAAAATAAACCGGTGACTTGGGACACCATAAAAAATATCCCAAGTGGAGACTCTGAAGAATAAATAAAATAATCCTATTTCGATTAATGTCACTTTAATTGGAAAAACTCTCTTATACCTCCTTTTTGGGTAAAAAGAAGGTGTGACAAATACTAAGTTAAATCCCAAATCCGGCCAAAACTCACACCCGGGCCCATGCCTTGAAACTCGACAAAACTTATAAAATCCGACAACTCATTCAATTACGAGTCCAACCATATGAGTTTCACTCAAATCCGACTCCAAATCGGTGTTCAAAACTCAAAAATTTTATATTATGAAACTTTAGGCCAAAACCCCCAATTTTCCTCTTTCAATTCATCAACCAAAAGCTAAAATCGAAGAAGGTTCATGAAATATAACCAAGACCGAGTGTAGAACACATACCCCAATCCTTGTGATGAAAAGTGCTCCAAAATCATCCCAATCTGCACTTGGAAATGTAAAAATGAAGCCAAAATCGCGACCCCTTGTATTTAACATACTAACCAGCACTTCCGCATCTGTAGACACATTAGCCGCTTCTGCGACATAACTACCTCTTCTACAGAATCAACTAAGGACTCAAACCTCGTACCTACGGACAACATATCTGCTTCTGCGACATCACAGGTGCGAGCCA
The DNA here is from genome assembly GCF_000393655.2 of Nicotiana sylvestris. Lineage (NCBI taxonomy): Eukaryota > Viridiplantae > Streptophyta > Magnoliopsida > Solanales > Solanaceae > Nicotiana > Nicotiana sylvestris. The sequence goes on from NC_091065.1 coordinate 120,662,235, forward strand.
CCATCCGCACCTGTGAAAAACCTTGCTCCTGCGCTCCATCACTTTGCACCTACGCATCCGCATATGCGCCCAAATCTCCATTTTTGCGGTCTTCCTCACCCAACACTATTTTTGCTCCTGCAGTCACTTCGTCGCTTCTGCGACCACCGCACTTGCGCATACCAATCGCAGGTGCGGTCACACCCGAACCAACACCAGCAACATTGAAGAAAATGTTCTAAAATCAATCCGAAATAGGCCCGAGCCCCTCGGGACCCTGTCCAAACATACCAACAAGTCACATAACATCACACAGGCCTACTCGAGGCCTCAAAACACACACGACAACATCGAAACAATGAATCACATGGCAATTCGAAATCATTAAACTTTGAAACTTTAACTTCCATAACCGATGCCGAAACCTATTAAATCACGTCCGATTGACCTCAAATTTTGCACACAAGTCACATTTGACATTACGGACATGCTCCAACTTCCGAAATCGGAATCCGGCCTCTATATCAAAAGGTCCACTCCCGATCAAACTTTCTAAAATTCCAACTTTCGCCATTTCAAGACAAATTCCACTACGGACCTCCAAATCACGATATAGACGCGCTCCTAAGTCCAAAATCACCCAACGGAGCTAACAGAACTATCATAAATCTAATCCTAGGTCAAATACTAAAAAGTCAAACTTGGTCACACTTTTCAAATTTAAAGCTTCAATCGAATAACCTGAAAACCAAAACCGATGATTCGCATAAGTCATAATACATCATACGGAGCTACTCATACCCCCAATCAATCGAGCGAAGTGCAAATTCTCAAAACGACCGATCGGGTCGTTACATCCTCCCCCACTTAAACATACGTTTGTCCACGAACGTGCCAAGAGTTGTTCTGAAAGCCATCAAATCGCCGTGTGACCTCACTATACACATACCTGGGGGTGATCCCATGTCACCCTATCCCATATAGATCTGATAACACATCATGACCGAAATTTCTTAATCCAACCTAGCCCATAAGCCTTAGAATCCAATTTTCGCATCCGAAATTTTCTATAAGATCAGAATCTCGCATCTACACACTGTATAAGCCTGAATAACCTGTAACAGACCATATCCGTAACCCAAGATATAATCACATGATATACCACATAACTCAAACATTCATAGCGATAACTTCTAATCACAGTAGCTGCTCAAAATAACCCAATACCGGCAACAAACATATTATCAAACAGAGCCTTGCCTAACACTTTCATATACTGCCAACGATGAAAGAAACATGCATAAACTCATAACCATTCATCAGATCAACAAGTTGTGGAACTCTCTCTCCTTTGATAGGAACTATAGCAAATTTCTAAGTCGATCAACATCAATATCCTTCGAAATATACCGCAATCTGATCTGCTAGCACCCATTCTAGGTATGATGACGTCATCCCATCTAGCATAACACTCTAGTGACATGACACATCAATACAATCTAAAGCCACAACCTATGCATTTCGTGCACCAATAAGCAACATTCCAAATGTACTCAAACATGGAAAATGACATCCACCAAGAGAACTGCCTCGCAAGCTCAATGGGTATCACCACAACGCAATGCTAAGAACCCATCACACACCGCAGAACCAACACACACGAATCTAATATAAAGGAGCATACCCTTATATGACTCCGCTACAATGTGTGACCCCATCCAACCGCTAGTCTATATTATATACCTCTTGCCGCCTTGCTCAAAATCAATAACCACACGAAATTCGACATTAAGTACCCAAAGTGCATTACCATAACCACAGAGAGCAAATAATACAATACCACAATCCGAAAAGAACATAGCCAATCCGCAATCATGCAATACCCAAATACTCATCTCGCTCAAATTCCTCTATAAAGCTCAAATAGAACCGCACCATATGTGCATATAACCAACTTATCACAACCCCTCGTAGCATAGAAGAGTAACTCACAGATCATCTCAGAACACGAATAAGCTCAACAACGACTGAATAGCACATCCTTCAATAATAGCAGTTCAGAGTCAACAAATGGGCCCCCAAATCAACTCTAGACATCCATGAATAGATAAATACCCTCCGAAAGTCCACAATGACTGAATCATAACACATATATCATCTAGCTAGCTTCGGCCACAACTTCACAGTCCATAACCATAAAATGATCTACTAATGAGAACTCCAAGTCTCCAAATTCATAGAGCACACAAATCACCATATCCGATCCCAACTCCACCGCTCGAATATCTAACACATCTCTCATACATGATCATCCAGTAAGGAATACTCCAAAAATTCCTCAGTGCCACATGGCAGAATTTAAATATCAGTAGTCGATCAACTAGGAGAGTGCCGAAATAGCAATGAAGTATCCATAAATCAAAACACATTGCCCCTTCTGAAATGTATACTCTCATCAAGCTATACCAAATAGTAATGTTGTTTACCTAGTCATCTGAAACCATCCATGTTGCCTAAGAATTTATGACCTTCCTTTTAAAACTGAACTGTGACCTTGCACATGCCAATCTCGATCCTACACAACACACCGCATATACCATGCCATCCTAAGATAAATACGAGAACTTCATAATCTACTCTGATTCACAAATCACTACATACTCAGTTAGCCAAGAACCTTCTATTTGATCCCATCCAGAAGAAAATCGTTACACATCACACGTTCATCATGCCAGTAGAAAATATACATCTCTAACCGTGGTAGAAAACCATCAAGAATTCTCCGAAACCCATTTGCGCTTAACCAAACCGTCAAGACTAAATCCTTCTAACCCAACCAAGCTATGCAAGCCATCAAAACCCGAGAGTATTGACACAAGACACTTGTAGAAACTCACTACATCATAAGAACCAAAAGATCCAATCACATCCGTTACCATGCTGATTCAACCCGTTACCAAGTTGTCTTAATTTTTCCGAGTTCCTTCTGAATTGCCTTCAAATTGATACCTTTCCTTGCTAGTACACTACTATCTTTAACCAAAACTTGCCCCACAAACTTTATCATAGAACCACACCGCCCTAAAGCTTATAAGCCGCTGAATACTCTCTTAAGCACCAAAATTGAGATACCCACTCTGAAGAGACCTTCTCTGAATCTAAAGCCATTACCTTCATCTTCCTAATACTGATATATATAATCCATAATAATATAAAAATGCCACAAATATTGACACCATTCAATGTAAATCTCAGTTTCTAGCCAAATGCACATCCTGTAGATCCCCAATTGTTACATAAAAATCTTGAATCCATTATAACCATTCTCGAGAGTTATTTACTCTGCTCCAATCTCAATTAAACTGATCAAACGGACCGAACGACCTGTGCCCCAATTGTATACCAACATCCAAAGAAATAATCCATACTTCTAAGCAACCGAGTGAATCCCTACTCCATGCACACCACATCCTTTACAAGTAACAACTCAATCATCCAATATTTCTCATATACCCATAGAGCATAACACAACCCTTATCCAAAATTCCCTTACTCGAGTCATCCTCGATCTCAACCTCTATAAGCCATAACTAATTCATCAATATACCTCAACTGAAATCAATACAACACTTAACCATGCAATTAACTTATCAATGGCAGACTCCTCCACTTGGCTCAAAGCCATAGATCAAAATACACAATAGCTCACAATGCCCACACTCTATTACTGCCATAATGCCATAGTGAGATTCAACTAAATCATCCATAAGCTCATGCAACACAAACCGCCTAATATTTCAAATCATTTGCAAATCTCGCATTCACCTTTGTAACAGTCAAACCCATTCTCATAAGAGATCCAAACTCCAATTGCAACACATATAACTCATTGTTAAAAGAGAACTCGCTACAAAACAACATTGGGATCACACAACCCCCAGGACACCCCGCAGAAGATAACCCACATGCTTCACCTCAAACTAACATCTTCTTATACCCTTCCATAGTCATAATCATTATGCAATCACTTAATCTTTCTGAGTCAGAAATCATATCACGACATGAAAATCTACTTCACTCCTCAACTAAACAACATGAAAAGATCCTTCAACACACCCATAACTCGAACTATATGTCAAATCAAGATGGAAACCAAGCACCAAATAGTCCTCTTTACATTACAAGCAAACCCTTCTCGTCACATTCAAATCACACGAACACATCTCGCAATCACATCATACTCATCACGTAGCCATCCAACCACAAATTCCACTAATAGGGACACTACCGGACATATAAATCCAAAAGCATGTGCTCACACAATCAACACCTTAGTGCTCAAGCTACAGTTAAAACCTGGCCTCAAGTCCTCCAGGCTGGCCCGTCATCATCACACAGAAACCACGTCTCGCATCTCATCCACAGAATCACAAGTCGTTGATGCACAGTTGATACGGAGCGCTCATGTGCGCATACAAATGTGTGGACAGAATTCAAAGAGTTACACTTCAAGCTAAATCAATGTCGCATCATAAGGAAAGAAATATAGGAAGTATATCCTAAATGTCTTGTAGCCTCTCGATGATAGGTATGGACGTCATCATACCGATCCGCAAGACTCTACTAGACACTTGCTCATGATTTATAGAACCTATGAACCTAGAGCTCTAATACCAATCTGTCTTGATCCGAAATCCACTAGTCGTGATGGCACCTAACCCAACCCGCTAGGTAAGCCAAATAATAACTATCCAATTTCAATATTGCTAATAAGTCAATTGAACAAAATAAATTATCTGGATTTATTATATTTCTCAAGGATCGGTAGTACAAATCATGAGCTTCTAAGAATAGAGTTTACAAAGTTGATATGAAGAAAAGACATCTTCTGTTTGAAAAGTACATGAACAAAATTTTGTAATCTAAGGCTACCGTGAACAAGAGGCAACTACAGCAGGAACGCAGGTACGCCTTCAAATCCAGCAACTACCAAACGTAGCAACATCGGCATTCGAGATCTGCACGTAGTGTGCAGGAAGTGCAGTATGAGTAAAACCGACCCGATGTACTCAAAAAGTAACAAACCTAACCTCAGGTTGAAAGTAGTGACGAGATGGAACATAGGTCGGGTCCAATACCAATGACCAACAGCAGTTCATACAACGTAGAGCATATAAACAAGGAAATAATCTCAGAGATAAAAATGTTCATCTTTTACACAGTTTTCCGAAAATAGTTTTGCTTTTCAAGGATATCAGTGAAAACCCAAATCCTTTATCGAAATCATCGAAATTTTTTTGAGATAGTTTAAAAACTGTAATTTTTCCTGAAAATCCTTTCCATAATAAATAAAAATATTTCATTCCTTTCCAAATAACAAGTGTGAAATACCACTCTATGCCCACATATTAATGTGTGAGAAAAAGTCATGAATCATGTGATACCGTACATCATGAGGAAATGCGTCGCTATGCATGTATGCCATATATGCATGCCAAGGCCATGTATCTCAGAGATGAATCATGTACTCACACTCTCAGAGTACTCAACCTCATTTTATCACACTTTCCACTCATCATACTCAACCACTCTGTTACACCCCAAGTTTTCATACGTGAGAGTACGTCGTAAGTCATTGATGTAAGCTCGAAAATGAGATTATATTTGGAAGCAAATAAAGTAAGTTAATCATGTTACCTTGGAGGTTACAAATATTTAAGATCATGAATAACGAGTACCAAGAGGGTTGGAAATCTTAGAAGCTAAACCAATTGAAGAAAATAAGTTTCGTCGAAAGTCGACAAGTTTCGAATGTTATAACATGTACTTTGGGGTGAGACTAGGGTTATTAACATGATAAGGAGGTTATTCTATGAGTTATTTTAGTCGTATGATATTCATTTTCTACATTTTGAAGGCAAGCAAGTTGTGGAACAAGAGTTGGCAAAGGTCATCACAAGTTACATTCATAAATTTGCTGAAATTTAGGTCAAATGTATCTGAGAATTTCTCCAAATATACTTGGAATCATGGAGTGTTCTACATATCAAATCGAAGGTCAACGAGTCTAGTTTCTAACGCATTAAACCGTTCATCAATATGACATTGGAGTAGAGAGATATTTGTGTTTTCGCGAGACCGCGCAAGCAGCTCCCAATGGGACCCACTTAGGCGGTGGTTGACCTACTTCAATTTATAAACGATTTGGACGCCTATTTTTGCTCATTTTTCAACTAATATTCGTCTCCAAACTTCTCCTAACCCTCCTAAACATATACCACAAGGGTTTGAAGTGATTCCAAAGTGATTACACCATATTTCAACATCAAAACTTAGTTCTAGTGAAGAACAACACCTCTTTGAGGTTGTGTTGTCATTGAGGATTGTTGTGGGCTGTATTTGGATGAAATTCCAAGTTGTTGCTGCTGTATAAGGTGAGTATAACAACCTACTAATTGTGCTTAAGCTTGCTTGTATGTTGGTTAAGTTGTTAGGATGATAAACTATAAGATAATACTTGGACTAGCTTAAGTCACTTCTATGGTGTTGTATTGCTATTAAGGGTTGTTGTAAAATGAATATAACTTGGATTTTGACTTGAAGTTACTGTAGGAGGTATGTATATTGTGTTCTTGCTTGTGCCTAAGGTTATCTTGATATTGATTAAGTTAAATGGATGGGCTAGACATGAACTAGTGAATAAAGTTGCTAGTTGGGGATAGTTGAAGTTGTGGATTATTTTCGTTGTTATAAATATATGGTATAAGGCTGGAATCATTGATTAATGACTTCATTATCAAGTTAATGATACTTTTATGTTGAAGTAAGAAGTCTATAAGGATTGATAAGGGGTATACGGATTCCAATCGGAGCTTGCCGCTCGTCGTAATGTAGTTGTGACTTGTTGTTGTTATATGGTGTCTTGATATTGATAATTATGTATTGATGGATTGCTCTGGTCATTGTTGTTTGTATATGGTATTGGAGGAGGCCCTTGTTACAAGGGAGATGCTGCCAAAATTTACGTAAACGAGCTACTAGCTTAAGTTATAGACTTAGCCTTTGCTCAGCACTGATTTTGAATCTCCTTATACTATGATAGATTGAGTTGACTTGTTTGAAGAGTTGCTTGGAAGTGATTAAGGACTCAACGGGTTTAAGGTATGTTAAGGCACTTTCTTCTTTCTTTTGGCATGATCTAAAGTGAAATGAATACGCTACTTCATAATGGATCTACTCCTAGCAACTAAGGTTGTCCATGTTGTTCTTTCCTTATAAAATTATTCTAAGCAAGTGTGTATGATCCTTGAATCCTACTAAGATTCATATTGAGGGTATAGATGTCCATAGTGTTCTTAAGTCACTCCAAAAGGTTTAGAAGGTTATTTCATGAGTCTAGCATGCATTATAAATAGTATCTATTTTACTCTACCGAGCCGCTCTATAGTCGGTCGGGTACGGAACCTATTGTGCAACCACTGATCAGTTGGGTTTACCGAGCTCCACATGGCGGGGTACGATTCTACCGAACCTTATGATGGTCGAGTACGCTTTTACCGAGTCCTCTTTGAGGCCGGGTACGATATGATGATGATGATGACCACAGAGGCAAATGTTTTAAAAAGTTCATGTATATATATGTATTATGCATTTCATATCAGTAACCCCAAGAGGCACTCAGATGTTACAGGTTGTATCTCTTCTATCTCTCTCTTTACATTACTATTCTTGTTTAAGCTTTCCTGCCTAACATACTCGGTACTTTATTCATACTGACGTCCCTTTTGACTGGGGACGCTGCATTTCATACCCGCAGGTCTCGATTGATAGGTTGACAGTCCTCCTAGTAGGCTATCAGCTCAGCGAAGGTGTTGGTGCACTCCACTTGCTCCGGAGTTGCCTATTTGGTCAGTATGTTTTGGATATGTATTGATTGGTATGGCGGGGCCCTGTCCCGACCTTTATGATTTTATGTACTCTTAGAGGCTTGTAGATAGATGTCAGGTGTATGGATAATCGTATGGCTTTGTCGGCCTATGTTTCGAGTTTACTAATGGTCATGTCGGCCTTATAGGCCCGTATGTCACATATATTAGTTTGTATATCATGTTGGGTCTTCATATGTTGAGTATTCCCTTATGTTTTATTCTTGTTATGTCCTGACGGGTTTTCTGGCTCATTTACTCATGATAACATGTTAAGAAAGAGATGTTACATTGGTACTCGGTTGAGTAAGGCACTGGGTGCCCGTCGCGGCCCTTCGGTTTGGGTCGTGACAGAAGTGGTATCAGAGCAGTTCTGTCCTAGGGAGTCTACAAGCCGTGTCTAGTAGAGTCTTGTTTATGGGTGTGTTATGCACCACACTTATAAGCAGGAGGCTACAGGGCATTTAGGTCTGTCACTCTTTCTTCTTACTCTAGATCGTGCAGTAGAGCTCAGTTGTAAGAATTCAAACTCCTAAATTCGACTTTAGTCGTAATACAACGATACCTACATCCACAAAGACAGTTGGTAAGAGATTGCATGTGGATGTGGAAGAGTTGAGTCAGAGGAACTCGATTTCACATCATGCTTATGATGAGTAAATATGAGGTCTTCAACAGATCATGTGTGTACTAAGATGTGTATGCTTCTTAATAAGGAGCCTTAAGGCACGGATATCTATTCACGAATATGGTGAAAATCTATGAGGAATTCAGAAGCTAGATACAAGTTTTAACAAGTAAAAGAAGTAAAGTGAAGGGGTACGAGGCACCCAGATAATGAAGATTATCAATATTTTCAAATCAGGCAGAGAAATATAAGCATTTTGGTACCTTCATCAATGACAGAGGTAAGTACAATTGGCCACACCCATCTCAGTTATGTTCTATGGGAGCTAACAGATATTATTTAAGAGAAAGATGGGATATCAGGATCCAGTTGGAGTTAGAGTAACCCAAAAATTGTGGATAGGTTGTTATCATTAACTAACGTTTCCGAAAGATGGTGCAAATGTGGTAATAGATCTCCTTCTAAGACACCCAGATGGTGAACTCTAGAGTAGTACAATCAGATACGAATACTGGAATATTCAGAAATTTCAGAAGATAGGCAGTGGGATCCTAGAAGGGACAAATATTTACCTTAGTATGACTCTAGCCCCGAGTAAAAAAAGAATGTTAGGCATTCTAATGAGATGAAGCTAGGGGAGCTTATAGGGAAAGAACTTTTTGTTGAAGTTTTCAGAATAAAGTGATAGACAAAAAGAATATTATCCGGAGAATAAGAAGAAAATAAATGAAGCATCATGAGTAAGATGTGATATATAGGTGATAACAGTAAATCAAAATATGACACGATGACAGAGTTTATAGTCAAGTGAAGGAAAATACAAGAGGTGACAAGACTTAAGGCAATAAAAGAGTATAAGCCATAAAGTCATATTCTTATTTCGAGAAATGAGTTTGTGACTTCAACGTGATTACCAGGAGGAAAGGTTAGACCCCAGAGTAATAAAAAGCAGTATGGGCTGGTGAACAAGATAAAACCGGACATGAATTAGGGACTGGAGGATTTGATAATGGTCGGCATCGTGATAATTTCAAAGATCGTGCTCCAACAATAATAGAATAGACAACAGACGAATAATCTTTAAAGGTTATTTAGGAAGTCGCTTACCTAAAGGAAGCACTCTGAGCAGAGTTAATCTTAAGGGACTAAGTGTGCCAGTTACCGTAGGTGTCACCTTCGTGCGTAAGAAATTTAGTTATCCGTGGTACAGAAGGTTACCATAAGGTGATTAAGGTTCATTGATAATTTGAAAAGACGCCAAATATGAAAAGGTAAAACAACTATAGGTAGATCTCAGTAGTACTAAATCTTAGTACTCCCCTAAAGGGGGGAATATGGTGTGATATGATATTAAGTCAGAGTTAAGCGGTTCAGTTAACTATGGAATGGTAAATAAAGAATGTGGTAAAAAGGAGAAAGGGATGATGTTGCATTTATTCAGTTCCTGCAGATATGTTGCGACTCCAGAACATTATACAAGCACGACACCGGAGAGAGGTAGTAAAAGTTTTCGGCCAGGATGTTATTGATAAATAAGTGTGAATGGACACTTGATACATCAGGAGCTAGTGGCGAGAGATAAGTTAAGACAAAGGATATTACCCAAGAGGGATTATGCAGAATATATATATATATATATATATGAGAATGGAACAACGAGTAATTAGTAGTTGATTCAGGAAGAGCCCAGTTATGGCTAGACAAGAGGTCATAGATAAATCAATAGATCATGCAAGATAAATGTAGTGAATCGCAGCATAGTGAATTCAGTCTCGCAGATACGAGATCACAATCATTTGAAAAAATTTCATATAGGAGTTGAGGTAGTTAAAGGTACCATTTTTAAGGTTTATGAAAATAAGAGAGAGTGCCACTAAGGAGACAATAAAAATTTGAGCTTAGAAGTAACCCTACGAGCACAAAGGCATAAATTTATGTAACTAAGGATTATTATAGGCGAGTAAGAATAACAAAAATTACCTTCGGGTGTACGATATATCAAGCTCGCAACTTTACAAGAGCCAGAAGGTCTCCCTAAGTACTATAATGAAAGACTAGCTGAGGAAATAAGGAAGAAGGTTTCCACCTAAGCATAGTGAGCTAAAGAGTAAATGATCATGTAACAACAGTCTCACTACAATATTGTATACCCTCCATAAGAAAGTGGCACCTATCATGGCTAATGAATGGTAAAAAAAAAAGGCATCAAAGGTGATGTTTGAGATCATATGAGGTACAGGAAATTATAGTATTCGTGGGCAAAATGACAAGCCAAGTATTCATGCAACAAGTGATAGAACGACCAGCAAAAGTAATTGCTTACATTTAAGGACAACTGAGAAGGCACGAAAGGAAATTTATGGTGCTAGCAAGTTGAAGGAAGGTTGCGAGTAGTATAAATAGATCGGTGTAGGTCCTAAGGTAAAGTATTGTAGAGCAACAAGGTTTTAGGTAGATAGGAGTAAGGATATGAAAAGGTGAGTGAGAAGGTGACGAGAATATGTATGTCCTGGGGATTAAACCCATCAAAACAAGGGAGCTAATGATTTCCATATGTAATAAAAAGCTCGGTACAGCCTGAATGAACACAAAGGAGTATGAGACTAGGTGCATTTAGAAGAGATGGAGTGCTGCCCTGGCAGTAGAATAAGGGTGTAATTGTGATAGATAAGAGGATGATGCTTAGGCCTTTGATTGAGTAATGATTTAACGAGAAAGGTATTTCATTAATTGCACGGGATTAGAATACCCCCATAAGATGAATCGCGTTGGGATGCAATGAAATACGGTTATTGAAGTATAGTATTATCCCTAGGTGGATCAGGAAAATTACTTCATATGTTCCCCGATAAGATGTGAGCCATAGTGACAGTGTATTACGTAAGAGGTTACAAGTTATCAGTGATAGATTATAGATCAACATTAAGGTGAACAAACAATAGATGGGTACAAGTTCCAAAGTACGAGATGAGATTTGTTTGTTATTCTTAGATGAATAATAATGAGGAAGCACTAAAGGACTTAGAATTATATATATAGGATAAGTAGCAAGAGAGTAACCTGGAGTTGGGTAGCAAACCTCAGTAATAATAAACCGAAGTAAGTTTTATGGTATAGTATAACCTACCTAGTTGTAGTAAATCCATAAGGATAGATATACAAGGCTATGAAACAAGAGATAGAAATAGTCTTAAGTTCAATAAAGTACCAAGCGAAAGACATCAGTACACCTATAGATGCCTAGAGGGACAGCTTGTCATAATTCTGTATATGTTCATAAAGTAAGGCTTAGAGATTGGATAAAAGATGGAGGAAAAAGAGAATACGAGTCGCTAGGTGCTCATACAAGGACACAGTCGTACATACTGCATGACATAAGGTAGCAAATGTTATGATGTTGGAAGAATTCCGACCACATGTCATGGCGTGACAAAGAGGCCTAAAAGGGGGGAATGCCCGAGCGTTTGGATTTATTCACAAAATAGTGGCTTAGATGGAAAGATGAGCATTAAAGTATTCGTAAGAGCTATAGTTTATGAAACTGATAAGCGCATCAATCAACATTCGAGGACGAATGTTCCAAAGGGGGGAAATGATGTTACACCCCAAGTTTTCATACGTGAGAGTACGTCGTAAGTCATTGATGTAAGCTCGAAAATGAGATTATATTTGGAAGCAAATAAAGTAAGTTAATCATGTTACCTTGGAGGTTACAAATATTTAAGATCATGAATAACGAGTACCAAGAGGGTTGGAAATCTTAGAAGCTAAACCAATTGAAGAAAATAAGTTTCGTCGAAAGTCGACAAGTTTCGAATGTTATAACATGTACTTTGGGGTGAGACTAGGGTTATTAACATGATAAGGAGGTTATTCTATGAGTTATTTTAGTCGTATGATATTCATTTTCTACATTTTGAAGGCAAGCAAGTTGTGGAACAAGAGTTGGCAAAGGTCATCACAAGTTACATTCATAAATTTGCTGAAATTTAGGTCAAATGTATCTGGGAATTTCTCCATATATACTTGGAATCATGGGGTGTTCTACCTATCAAATCAAAGGTCTACGAGTCTACTTTTTAACGCATTAAACCGTTCATCAATAAGACATCGGAGTAAAGAGATATTTGTGTTTTCGCGAGACCGCGCAAGCAGCTCCCAATAGGACCCACTTAGGCGGTGGTTGACCTACTTCAATTTATAAACGATTTGGACGCCTATTTTTGCTCATTTTTCAACTAATATTCGTCTCCAAACTTCTCCTAACCCTCCTAAACATATACCACAAGGGTTTGAAGTGATTCCAAAGTGATTACACCATATTTCAACATCAAAACTTAGTTCTAGTGAAGAACAACACCTCTTTGAGGTTGTGTTGTCATTGAGGATTGTTGTGGGCTGTATTTGGATGAAATTCCAAGTTGTTGCTGCTGTATAAGGTGAGTATAACAACCTACTAATTGTGCTTAAGCTTGCTTGTATGTTGGTTAAGTTGTTAGGATGATAAACTATAAGATAATACTTGGACTAGCTTAAGTCACTTCTATGGTGTTGTATTGCTATTAAGGGTTGTTGTAAAATGAATATAACTTGGATTTTGACTTGAAGTTACTGTAGGAGGTATGTATATTGTGTTCTTGCTTGTGCCTAAGGTTATCTTGATATTGATTAAGTTAAATGGATGGGCTAGACATGAACTAGTGAATAAAGTTGCTAGTTGGGGATAATTGAAGTTGTGGATTATTTTCGTTGTTATAAATATATGGTATAAGGCTGGAATCATTGATTAATGACTTTATTATCAAGTTAATGATGCTTTTATGTTGAAGTAAGAAGTCTATAAGGATTGATAAAGGGTATACAGATTCCAATCGGAGCTTGCCGCTCGTCGTAATGTAGTTGTGACTTGTTGTTGTTTTATGGTGTCTTGATATTGATAATTATGTATTGATGGATTGCTCTGGTCATTGTTGTTTGTATATGGTATTGGAGGAGGCCCTTATTACAAGGGAGATGCTGCCAAAATTTACGTAAACGAGCTACTAGCTTAAGTTATAGACTTAGCCTTTGCTCAGCACTGATTTTGAATCTCCTTATACTATGATAGATTGAGTTGACTTGTTTGAAGAGTTGCTTGGAAGTGATTAAGGACTCAACGGGTTTAAGGTATGTTAAGGCACTTTCTTCTTTCTTTTGGCATGATCTAAAGTGAAATGAATACGCTACTTCATAACGGATCTACTCCTAGCAACTAAGGTTGTCCATGTTGTTCTTTCCTTATAAAATTATTCTAAGCAAGTGTGTATGATCCTTGAATCCTACTAAGGTTCATATTGAGGGTATGGATGTCCATAGTGTTCTTAAGTCACTCCAAAAGGTTTAGAAGGTGATTCCATGAGTCTAGCATGCATTATATATAGTATCTATTTTACTCTACCGAGCCGCTCTATAGTCGGCCGGGTACGGCACCTATTGTCCAACCACTGATCAGTTGGGTTTACCGAGCTCCACGTGGTCGGGTACAATTCTACCGAACCTTATGATGGTCGGGTACACTTTTACCGAGTCCTCTTTGAGGCCAGGTACGATATGATGATGATGATGCCCACAGAGGCGAATGTTTTAAAAAGTTTATGTATATATATGTATTATGCATTTCATATCAGTAACCCCCAGAGGCACTCAGATGTTACAGGTTGTATCTCCTCTATCTCTCTCTTTACATTACTGTTCTTGTTTAAGCTTTCCTGCCTAACATACTCGGTACTTTATTCGTACTGACGTCCCTTTTGCCTGGGGACGCTGCATTTCATGCCCGTAGGTCTCGATTGATAGGTTGACAGTCCTCCTAATAGGCTATCAGCTCAGTGAAGGTGTTGGTGCACTCCACTTGCTCCGTAGTTGCCTATTTGGTCAGTATGCTTTGGATATGTATTGATTTGTATGGCGGGGCCCTGTCCTGACCTTTATGATTTTATGTACTCTTAAAGGCTTGTAGACAGATGTCAGGTGTATGGATAATCGTATGGCTTTGTCGGCCTATGTTTCGAGTTTCCTAATGATCATGTTGGCCTTATAGGCCTGTATGTCACATATATTAGTTTGTATATCATGTTGGGTCTTCATATGTTGAGTATTCCCGTATGTTTTATTCTTGTTATCTCATGACGGGTTTTCTGGCTCATTTACTCATGATAACATGTTAAGAAAGATATGTTACGTTGGTACTCGGTTGAGTAAGGCACCGGGTGCCCATCGCGGCCCTTCGGTTTGGGTCGTGACACACTCGATACTGTATATGGCCCATACGGCCCAGGGAAATCCATCCTGAAATATAGACAACACTGACTAGAAGTCACCCATTACCGAGGAAAAAGGACAATCCAACCTTGTGGAGAAATCCATCTCCAGGTATCAAGTACTTCGGATAACTCCATGTCCGGGGAAATCCAACCCTTAATAATATATAAATGCTCAACCACTCGGTACTATATATGGCCCATACGGCCCAGGGAAATCCATCCCAAGACATATACAACACTGACTATAAGTCACCCAGTACCGAGGAAAAAGGGCAATCCAACCCTGTGGAGAAATCCATCTCCAGATATCGAATCATAGCATAAATCAATAAAACATGCTGCGGCGTGCAGCCCGGTCCCATAATTTTCACTCATAATCAGGCTCTCGGCCTCACTCAATCATCAATCTTTCCAGTCTCACCCCACAGGCTCACAATGTCATGAAAACAAACCCAGAATAATGATATGATGTATTAATAAGTAACATCTGAGACTGAGATATGATATGAATGCATGAATGTCACTGAGTACGAAATATCAATAAAATCAATGAGATGACAGCAAGAAACTACTACTAGGGGTCCCAACAATATCAACATAAAGCCTAAACATGATACTAGCATGATGTAAGCTCAATTACTTTATCACATGGTAAAAACACAAATATCAACAAAGTGGGCCACTAAACAGTGCCCTGGAAACAATAGAATCACAACTCATATGGTGCACGCCCACATGCCCGTCACCTAGCATGTGCGTCACCTCAACACCAATCACATAACACATAATTTGGGGTTTCATACCCTTAACACTAAGTTTAGAAGATTTACTTATCTTAAACTAGCCAATTCCGACACTGAGCAAGCCAAGCGATGCTCCAAGAATGACATCACGCGTGTAGCGACCTCCGAACGGTCCAATACTAGCCAAAAGCAACTCAAATACATCATATAAAGCCCAAAGAAGCAATTACAAATGATACATATCGAATCCTAAGTCAAATCCCAAATCCGGCAAAAAATCACACCCAGGTCCACGCGTCGAAACTCGACAAAACTCATAAAATCTTATAACCCATTCAATTACAAGTCCAACCATACTAGTTTCACTCAAATCCAACTCCAAATCGGTGTTCAAAACTCAAAAATTTATATTATGAAATTTTAGGCCAAAACCCCTAATTTTCCTCTTTCAATTCATCAACCAAAAACTAAAATCGAAGATAGATTCATGAAGTATAACCAAGGTCGAGTGTAGAACACTTACCCCAATCCTTGTGATGAAAATTACTCCAAAATTTCCCCAATCCGCACTTGAAAATGTAAAAATGAAGCCAAAATCGCGAACACATTAGCAGCTTGGCTTGCTCAGTGTCGGAGCTTGGCTTCTGCATCTGTGGACACATTAGCAGCTTCTGCAGCGTCGCTTCTGCGATAGAACCCCCTTTTCTACGGAATCATTGAGGACTCGACCCTCGCACCTGCGAGTAACATATCCGCTTCTGCGACATCGCAGGTGCGAGCCACCATCCGCACTTGCGAAAAACCTCTCTCCTGTGCTCCATCACTTTGCACCTACGCATCCGCATATGCGCCCAAATCTTCTCTTATGTGGTCTTCCTCACCCAGCAGTAGTTTCTCTCCTACGACCACCGCACCTGCGCATACCAACCGCAAGTGCGGTCACACTAGAACCAACAATAGCAACATTGAAGAAAATGATCTGAAATCAATCCAAAACACGCACGATCCACTCGGGTCCCTGTCCAAATATACCAACAAGTCACATACCATCACACAGAACTACTTGAAGCCTCAAAACACACATAACAACATCGAAACGACAAATCACACCTCAATTCGAAATCATTGAACTTTGAAACTTCAACTTCCACAATCGATGCCGAAACCTATCAAATCACGTCCGATTGACCTTAAATTTTGCACACGAGTCACAATTGACATTACGGGCATGTTCCAATTTCTGGAATCGGAATTCGACCCCGATATCAAAAAGTCTACTCCTAGTCAAACTTTTCAAATTTTCAACTTTCGCCATTTCAAGCCAAATTTCATTACGGACCTTCAAATCACGATCTGAATGCACTCATAAGTCCAAAATCACCCAACGGAGCTAACGGAACCATCAGAAATCCAATCTGAGGTCAAATACTAAAAAGTC
Organism: Nicotiana sylvestris; assembly: GCF_000393655.2. Classification (NCBI taxonomy): domain Eukaryota; kingdom Viridiplantae; phylum Streptophyta; class Magnoliopsida; order Solanales; family Solanaceae; genus Nicotiana; species Nicotiana sylvestris. Next base: position 120,679,250 of record NC_091065.1, read on the forward strand.
AAATTTGGTCACACTTTTCAAGTTTAAAACTTCAAGCTGAGAATCATTCTTCCAAATCAATTCGAATAACCTGAACACCAAAACCGATGATTCACATAAGTCATAATATATCATACGGAGCCACTCATGCCCTCAAGCAACTGAGCGAAGTGCAAATACTCAAAACGACCAGTCGAATTGTTACATTAGCTAATATTCCTTTAATAAAGGACGTATTGCCTCCTTTGTTTATGCATAGTGATTGTCAAGTGGCTATAGTTGTTGCAAAGAATAAATATTATAATTGTATGAGTAGACATATGAAATTGAGACATGATGTCATTAAACAACTGTTAAGAGATGGAATAATTTTCATTGACTATGTGAAGTTAGAGATAAATTTGGCTGATCCTCTAACTAAACCTCTGGGGAAAAAATTAATTCTTCAAACCTCAATAGAGATGGATTTTAAGGCCGACATGTTGTCTATAGAGATGGTGACCCAACATATGTGACTGGAGATCCTATAAAGTAGGTTATAATAACAAGTCAATATTGACATTGAAATACTAAAAGAGAGTGCTTGATTGCTACCAATTGAGAAGATGAGTTATAACTTTTAATGAATTCATATTCCTTATGGATAGTGTATTTAAAAGCAGTATATGTAGAAAATAAAATTGCGTCGAGAAAATAAAATCAAGACCGAAAAATATCGCAACAATCGTAGTATTTTATTTCGAATATTTGAGTGTACAATCTCTATGAATCTTCTGATTCTTCTTTCCAATTGTAAATAAATTCAAGGGTCTTTGAGCTTGATCTTGAATATGTAGTTGTTGCCATGAACGATGATCTTGTTCTTGAGCTTGAGCTTGATTTCTCTAACTTGACCTTGATTTGTTCTTCGTTCTTGAGCTTGAACTTGAACTTGAAGCTTGAAACTTATGGAGGAATTTGCAATGTTTGATCCACGAGCTCTTTCTTGCTTCTTGTTATAACTTCTGGTATCTTTTCTAGGTTATGAAGACCCCTATTTATAGTTGTGAAAGGGAGTAGTTATGATAAGAAGAAACTCTTTCCGACCAATCAAATTAAAGTGTGACATGACCGCATTTGATTGGCCAGAACATGTCACTTGCACATGTGGCGTGATTTCATTGGCCTTTCATTTTGACCTGGCATGTCTTGTCATTCTGACATGTGGCATGATCTCATTGGTTCTTTTGTTTGACTTGGCGTGCCACATCATTTGATACGTGGCACCAAACTGGGCCTCTAGGAAGATGATATATTGGGCTCCATGAAGTGGGCTCATTATTTTTAACCCAGTTAATGGGCTAGCTCAATGGATTAAGACTGGTTTATTTAATCCATTTATATTGGACTTATACAATTAATTCAATTATATTAGCCCATATATTTATTTGAACCAATATATCTCGAATTTAAAATATAGTCCAAATTATTTTATGAATTTAGTTTTAATAAAATTTATATGCCTACAAATGCCCCTACTTCAAGACTCGTGAAGATCTTAAAACTTTTGAAGACCAGGCTTAAGTATTTAGATAACAAATGTCTTTATTTTATTTTACCCATTTTTGCAAACACCCAGTGTATTTGAGCAAAGGCGTGCAATAGGATTTGCTTAGAGTTTTCCATGTCCTTGGCTTAAAATTAGCATTCTATTTCACATTTATTTTAAAGCCTTAAAGTGATGCTATATGTGTCAAGCTTTGTTTTTCTCTTATTAATTCAAAATAGCCTTGCTTTACTCAACCTTTTGGTCTCTTATTGTGAAGACTACGTTCATGACTCCTATAATCATTTCAGTGACCAACATTTCCTCTTTTTCATTCATATATAATATAATGTGGTGTTCGAGTAACTGTCTTCCTGCTTTTCTAATTCGAGTGGGCTTCTGAGACTACGAAATCACCGTAGCCCTTTTACAAAAATTTGTACGTCTCCAAATTGATTTAGAAGACTTCCTGTTGTCCGTAGCTTTCTCCTTTCAACTTGATTAGGATAACAAATCCATGTTGGACTCCAACTGTTACTCCTCCCACATCGATAGTATACGGTTGTAGGTCATCTACGGAAATCTATATAAACCCATGCGACGTATTTGGTTAGCATCAATTCGCAATATTTAAAGTCATTTGAGTATAGTTTTCTGGACTCGGAAGCATTGACGCGAAGGTAATTTCTTCTTCTTTTCTTGTGCTTTTTTCTTTGTCATTTTTTTGTAGGTCAAACAAGAAGGATGTATTCTTGTTTAACGAGATGATCCATGCATGAAGAAAACCATCATAGGGTGTGAGGGCATGGGTACTCGTCCCTGCCCAAATATCGGAGAGATTACTCTCATGGTCTGACTATCAGAGAGATCACTCTCAATGTGGCTCGACTACCGGAGAGATTACTCTCAATGTGGCCCAACTATCGGAGAGATTACTCTCAAAATGACCCGACTATCGGAGAGGCCAACTTAAGGTGCAAAGGGATTCATATATCCGTTAAGTTGCAAAGGAATTCATATGTCCGCCTTAAGATTGGAAAGTTATAGCTCCTTTTAAGGACAAACCCACGAAGAGACCAACTTAAGGTGCAAAGGGACTTATATGTCCACCTTAAGATTGAAAAGTTATAGTTTTCTTTAAAGGACAAACCCACGAAGAGGCCAACTTAAGATTCAAATGGACTTATATGTCCACCTTAAGATTGGAAAGTTATAGTTTCCTCTTAAGGACAAACCTACGAAGAGGTCAACTTAAGGTGCAATGGGACTTATATGTCTACCTTAAGATTGGAAAGTTATAAAGCTTCAACTCGAAGACTTCATGGACTTGATGACGTCGACTTGAACACTTGGAAAACTTTGAAGATTTGGCTGACTTTGCAGACTTCAACTTCAAGACCGACAAACTTGGACTTTGACGTTTCAACCTGAAAATTTTGAGGGCTCAAATACTTTCACTTGAAGACCGACAAGTTTGAGCACCTCAACTTGAAGACTTGGAGGTTTAAATATTTCGACTTTAAGGCCGACGAATTTGAAGACTGAAACTTGAAGACCGACGGACTTGGAGACTTCAACTTGGAGACTTGGAGGGCCTAAATATTTCAACTTGAAGAGTGGAGAACATGAAGACTTCAACTTGAAGACCGATGGAATTAAAGATGTCAACTTGGAGACTTCTAGGGCTTAAATATTTCAGCTTCTCTTTTGCTTTACATTGTCCGACTTTTATCTTAGTCGCATAATTTTCAGCTTTACGCGCTTGTAACAAAAGATTCACATTTTATCGTGGGAGAGTCCAAATAATGAACCGTTTAATTTCTCGAAAATTAGACTTCAATATCTAAAATATATCCAAAATTTAGAATCAAACATCTTCAGAATCGCCCCAGATAATATTTTTTAAACCAACTTTAAATTCCACCACGTTGAAAATTTCAGATTTGTGCAGTCTCAACAAAAAAAAATCATATCTTGGTGTAGAAAAGTTAAAATTACAAACCGTTTGATTTTTTGAAAACTTAACTTGAAATCTATAACATATCCAAAATGTAAAATTTAATGACTTAAGGATAATTTCAGATAATAGTCCAAAATTAATATTAAATTCTGACGCAGCGACGATTTCAGATTTGCACGACTTCACCAAAATTTTTGTATCTTGCTGTAGGAATGTCAAAATCACAAACCTTTTAATATATTGGAAACCTAACTTCCAAATCTATAACATATCCAAAATTCAAAGTTTAATGCCTTAAGGATAGTTTTATATAATATTTCGAAATCAATACTAAATTCTGAGACACTGACGATTTCAGATTTGTGCGACTTCACCAAAAGTTTTGTATCTTGAAGTAGGGACATCGAAATTACGAACCACTTGATCTATTGGAAACATAGCTTCCAAATCTATAACATATCCAAAATGCAAAATTTAATGCTTTAAGAATAGTTTCAGATAATATTTCAAAATCAATACTAAATTCTGACACACTGATGATTTCAGATTTACGCGACTTCGCCAAAGGTTTTGTATCTTAAATTCGGGACATCAAAATCATGAACCACTTGATTTCTGGGAAACTAAAATTCAAAATATAAAATATATCCAACATATAACATTTAATTCCTTAAGGATAGTTTCAGATGATAGTTTGAAGTCAGCTTCGGTTTCTGATATGCCGAGTTCCAAATTAGCGTGACTTCACCAAAATTTTTGCATCTTGGTGTGGAAGCCTCGAGATTGTAAGACCTTTTTAATTGTTAGAAATTAAAATTCAAGAGCTTCATTCTCTCTAAATATCTTGGGTTCAAGTCTCACTGAATTTGAAACGTCATGAAGGTACACCAAAAACTTGAAAGTTTGACAAACATGAAGGCATAACGAATCCCCGGACTTCAATGCAAATGCTTGGAAACCTCCTAAAAGATATTAATCATTTCATTGAAGACACCAATTTACCATAGCGGCTCCCCACCTTTAAATCAATTGGGATCCAAAGTTTAACAGAATAATAGTATCTCAGCTTGATTTTCAAATGTTGATTGAATGGATTACATTCCATCGTACTTCATTTGGACAATGATTGGGGGATTATATATCTTTTGAACTTATGTGATTAAACTCATAATGAAACTCTAAGCTGCCTACGTACCTCGGTGAAGAGGATCAAGTCATACCATAATTCAAAATGGGTAAAATTATTTTTTTTTGTGTCCTAATTTTTGCCTAGGTCGCCTCTTTCGAGATTTTCAACCTAGAGTACACAGTTTATACTCTTGCGGGCTAGGAGTATAGCAACACGTGGTTTAGGCTCATGCATCAAGGAGCTTTACAACTTCAAGGATAATACTTCTTCAAAAACTTGCCATTGATAGGGCCGATTCTCACACCATCTGCATCAACCAACTTGTAAGCCTCACTTGAGTAAGCTTCTTGCACGAGATATTGCCCATCCCATTTTGAAGTGAACTTCCCTACAGGTTTATGGAAAGTAATAATGGGTCTTCTTATGGAAAGGACTTGATCTTTGATCGCTGCCAACTTCGCACTACTACAAAGTAGGAAGAGAGAGTCGCAATAGTTTTTACCCGATATGAGGAGCGGGATCGAATTCCTCAGGGAGCTAGGAAGGGAGTTGAGTATCTGTCTAGACTAGAGTCGTGTAATTGTTCCAAATTTCACTTACAAACATGTTTTGATTTTTTTTAACAAACTAATATTATCAACTACTAATTAGAACTAAATTATGCTAATGAGAAAATTGCTAGAGTTGTATCTAACGGGTAGAAAGGCACTAGGGTAGTAACTTTCACCTAGGTGGCTAATTGACGGTTAAATGCTTCTAAGGTTCGATTGATATGATTGGGGAAATATGCTATAACCTGTGAACAATTTTATCCACTCTCACACCTCTTAGTAGAGAGAGTGATTTTGCCCAATTGACTCTCTCGAGACCAAATGGGTAGGCAAATTAGCTCAAGCAACTAGGGTTCAAGTCGGGTAATTACTCTCTCGAGGTTTAACCCTTTAATTGGGACTATCAATTCTCTTGAGTCCATCCCAATTCTTTGTTGGGTCAATTTTCGAGACTTAGGCTCTCTTTCTCAAGAAGAGCCAAGTCAACTTAGCACAAACCAGTGTTTGCAACCACCAATTCATAGATTAAACCATAAAGTTGACCCAAATAGCAAATACCCATAGTCAATCTAACCCTTGATAGCAACACCCATCAATTACCCACACTAGGGTTGAGCCACAACCCTAGCTAATAGATTTAGCTACTCATTATTGAAGAAGAAAATAGAGAAATAGATGAAGAACAAGACATATTAATTAAAAGCTAATGTAAATACAGAGAATCTATCGTTAAGTCTAAGTTAAGATGCCAAAAATGGCTACACAATAGCTTCTCACGAGCGCAGCTTCGTTCTGGAAATAACTGATACCCTAAAAAAGGAAAAATGTTCTATTTATACTAAGCTGGAAAAACTGGACAAAAATGCCCCAATGGGGTCAGTGCGGACCGCACAAAATGGACTGTGGCCTCACTAGGATCTTAGACTTGAAGCCTTGGGAACTCAGGCTCCGCGGACCGCAGCCGCAGAGACAACTAGCATGGTCCGCACAAACATGATCGCGGAGCGCATGGGTTTGAAGTTGGCACTGGACATCTCTCTGATCTTCTCCTTCATGGACCACACAAAATGGTAGTGTGGCCGCGGAGCCTTTAATGCGGACCGCGTAAGATCGATTGCGGACTGCGTAAGATCGATTGCGGTTGCACTGCCTTGAAGCTTGATTTGCCAGTTCTCTGAATCCCCTAGTGCGGACCGCAAAAAGTGTAGTGCGGCCGCACTAGGCCTGTTTGTCCTTAGTTTGCCTTGTCTTTGGTACTTGAGCAGGTTTTACTCCTTTTGAGCCGATCTTTGATATTTCGTCACTTTGTCGATCAAACCTGCAATCAAGCACTACTTATGAGCCTTTTGGGACTATTTTGTGAGAATTTGTAATCAAAGCGTAAGCAAGAAGGAGCATGAAACACGTCAAAATCCCTCGTTATCAATCTCCTACCTGAAAGGATCTTGGGCGAACTCTTTTATTGAAGGCGTGAGACAAACTAGCTTGATAACATTCAAGACTCTATTGAGCTTCTTCTCAACAAGAGCCTCCAACTCTGCTAATCGAAGTCGAGCATTTTCTTCATTAGTGATGCCTTCTTGAATAGCTAATCATAATGAAGGTATTTGATGCTCGAGTGGCAAGACGGCTTTAACTCCATAAACGAGTGCATAAGGGGTTACTTGTGTTGGAGTGCGGTGAGTTGTCCTATATGCCTACAAAGCTTCCTCCATACGATTGTGCCAATCTCGTTTGGATTTGGAGACGACTTTCTTTAACAAGTTGCATAGAGTCTTATTAAATGCCTCGGCTAGACCATTGGTGGTAGCATTACACATAGAAGAGTTACGTTGCTTGAAGCCAAAGAGTTCACAAATCTTGTTCATCAACCTATTGTCGAACGGCTTGGCATTATCCGTTATTATGTAACGAGGAATGCCAAAGCGATAGATAATGTTTACTCGGATGAATCTTGCAACATTTTCTTTCTTTGCCTCCTTAAGAGCAACAACTTCAGTCCATTTTGAGAAGTAGTCAGTTGCAACCAAGATGTATAGGTGCCCACCAGAGGACTTTGGTAGTGGTCCAACAACATCCAATCCCCAAGCGTCAAACGGCCAGGATGCAACAGTCGGGTGCAACACTTCAGGAGGTTGATGAAGAAAATTCGCATGGAATTGAAAAGCCTTGCATCTTCGAGCGTAGTCAAAGCAATCTTTTACCATCGTCGGTCAATAATATTCCATCCTTTTTATATGGAAGTGGAGCTTTAGTCCAGACTGGTGTGACCCACATACCCCAGAATGTGCCTCTTGCAAAGCTTGGAGTGCTTCTTCTTCCCCTAAGCATCGCAAGATTACTCCCTCGAATGACCTTCTGTATAGAGTATCTTTGTAGTAAAGGAAGCGAGGTGCACGACGACAGATTTCAGTCCTTCTCCTTGAATTTTCTAGAAGTATCCCATAGCATAAGTAATCAATAATGGCTTGTCGCCATTATTCTTTCTCAACTTCAAAAACAACGACAAGATGCTTGAGTTCACTTTCTTCACCTTCAGCCTTATTTGGCAGCGGTACTACCCATTTTTGGCAGACAGTAACTTGCACTTGATCAGGCAGGGTTAATGATGAAGCTAGGGCAGCTAAAGCAGTAGCCTTCTTATTTTCTTTCCTTGGCACGGGTTGAATAGTCACATCACCGAGCCACCCCATTAACCTTTTAGCGTAATCATGATATGGGCGTAGTTCAGGCTTTTTAACCTCGTAACTACCTAGAAGCTGATTGACCAGTAATAGAGAGTCACCAAAGACTTGCAATTGCAACCGCTTCATTTTGATAGCCATTTCAAGCCCAAGTATTAGTGCTTGATACTCAGCAACGTTGTTAAAGCAGAGTTGCATCAACGTAAAAGAGTAGGGCAGAACTTCACCTTGAGAAGTGACAAATACTACGCCAACACCAGCTCCTTTGTGATGTGCAGTACCATCAAAGTACATCTTCCATGGAGGCTAAACTTCAATGACGATTGTATCCTCATTAGGTAGTTCGTCAGTTAGCTCCCAATCATCAGGTATAGGTTGATCTGCCAAGAAGTCCGCTAGTGCTTCTCCTTTTATGGCCTTTTGAGGGATCTACACGATTTCAAAATGTTGAAACTGGAGGTACCACCTTGCTAGCTGATCACTAAGGACAGATTTTGACATCACGAACTTGATGAGATTTGCTCTAGAAACCAAACGAACGACATGAGCTTGAAAGTAGTGCTTCAACTTTTGGATTGAGAAGACTAGCGCCAAATATAACTTTTCAATTGGCGAATAATTCAGCTCATTTGGTGTCATCATCCTGCTCAAGTAGTAAAGGGAGTTTTCTTTCCCTTCACTATTTTCTTGGGCCAACAGTGCTCCAACAGATCTTTCTTGTACTGAAATGTATAGTATCACTGGCTTTCCAAGTATAGGGGCTACCAAAACAGGAGGCTTCATCAAGTAGGATTTAGTGCTCTCAAAGGCATTGCTACACGCTTGGTCCCTTTTGACAGGGAACCTTTCTTAATAAGGTGATTGAATGGTTGGCACTTGGTACCTCCCAACTAGGTTTGAGATGAATCTCCTAAGGTACGCTAACTTTCCTTGTAGGCTTTTCAATTCGTGAATATACCGAGGCTCAGGCATTTTCAAGATTGCATCTACTTTGGCTTGATCAATTTCAATCTCTCGGTGTCGAACAATGAAACCAAGGAACTTTCCGGAAGTAACTCCAAAGATGTATTTCAATGGATTCATCCTAAGTTGGTACCTCCTGAGCAACTCAAACACCATTCTCAAGTCTTTCAAGTGGCCGCCCTTCTCTCTTGATTTTACCACCAAGTCGTCAACATAGCACTCGACATTCTTGTGGAGAAGATCGTAAAAAATATTCTGCATATCCCTTTGGTAAGTAGCACCAGCATTTTCCAAGCCAAAAGGCATTACCTTGTAGCAATAAATACCCTTGGGGGTGCGGAATGCAGTAATCTTTTCATCTTTTGGTGCCATGCGAATTTGGTTATAGCCTGATGAACCATCCATAAATGACATTGCCTCATACCCAGTAGTAGCATCGATCATCAGTTCTGGAATGGGAAGCGAGAATTCATCTTTCGGACACGCATTGTTAAGATCCCTAAAGTCAACGCACACTCGAATCTGGCCATTTGCCTTCCTTATAGGGACAATACTTGAAACCCATGTTGGGTATTTAACTTCATGAATAAAGCCAGCTTCGATGAATTTATTAACTTCGGTTTCAATCAAGGGAACCAAGTCCGGCCTAAAGCGCCTTTGAGCTTGTTTAATAGGGCGAGCACCATTTTTGACTACAAGGTGATGGGCTGCTACTTTCGGGTCCAAGTCAGGCATCTCTTTGTAACTCCAAGCAAAGATGTCCCTGAACTCCTTGAGTAACTCAATAAAAGTGCTTTCTTCATCAACTTCTAATAAAGCACTTAGATAGGTGGGTCTTGGTTCTTTATCGGTGCCAAGGTTAACTTCTTTTAAGGCATCAACAGTCGTCTTCACTCCTTCTTCAAGCTCAGGTGGAACATCTTTCGCATCTTCATCTTCTTGAGGGTCCCCATCATTGAAGGATATGTGATAACACGGTGAAACATCCTTCAGTTCTACATTATCCTCCAATGAGTATGGAACACCATTCTCACCTTGGATAGTAACATGATATGAAGAACCCACACTTTCTTCATCTTCGTCATATTCCTTAGTGTAGACCATAGTATATGGCTTTACCTTCAGCACTTCTTTACATGAAACCACAAGTTTTGTTTGTTGACTCATTCTAGAAGGCACCAAACTTTGGAAATTATTAGAGATCTTCTGGATTTTGGGTGGAACGGGTGTTCTTATGCTTTGAAAATTTCTCTGGGACTTGTTCCCCTTCTTTAATGGACCCAATCTCTCAAACACAGAAGTCCCCACAGGTGATTTTCCAAGTCGATCAAAGACAGAAGGCTTGTTAGAAGCTACAGATTCGTCTTCTGCAGTGATATAATTGCTATCCGCCCTTCTTAGTGAGATGTGCACTGGTGATGGTTGCTTGTATCCCAAACCTTCACATGGTTGCCTCATTGCAGCTTCTGATAGGAGCTGCCCTAACTTTGACGACTCATTAGGATTGTATCCGATTTTTGCAAATAGCCTATAAGCGTTAGGATCAAACCCTTCATCTGTTCGCTTTGTAGGGAGTGCCACATTCTACAAACGATTTTGGTTCACAAACCCTGAAAGTGGCATTGAGGACGACTTGACTGCCTCAATTCGTTTGACCGGAAGAGTTAACTCCTTTAGCATGTTAGTTTGGAGATTAGATGATTTACCTTTATCTTTCTTCCTTTTAGGGACATATTGGAGCGTAGGACTTACTTTCTTGCCATAAGATGCAATATTCCCTTTATAAGATTTATTCATGTTGGGTTGTACCTCCTTAGTAACAGATTTGGCTTCACCAGTAGTCACCTCTTCTCTTTTAGTTGTGGGCTCATTATTATTGCTTTTTATACCATCATCAGCTATTAGCTCCTTTACAATGCGGTTCTTCAAGTAGAAATTTGCATCGGCAAAGTGTGACTCAGCCTCGGTGAATGGCTCATCATCAGCAACTATCTTCTTCTCGACCTCACCCTCGTAGTATTTTAAACATTGATGGTAGGTAGATGGAATTACTTTATTCTCATGTATCCAAGGTCTTCCAAGCAAGACGTTGTATGAAGTCTTTGCATCGATCAAATGTAGCTATGCACTTGATTGCATATCTTCAATGGTTATTTCCAGCCTGATCGCGCATATGGCTCTTTGCCCCTCTTAGTTGAATCCTTGGATCATCACACGACTTTCTAAGAGTTCGTTCATAGGAATACCAAGTTCTTTCATAGTGAGAATTGGCAAAATGTTCACTAAGGATCCTCCATCAACCAAAATTCGATTTACCCTTTCATCACGCATATAGCCAACCAGGTACAATGGGCGGTTATGAAGAGTGTCACCTAGCAGAAGATCGTCATTTGTGAACGTGACCTTTTCCTCACAAGCATTAACTTCTTGAGGAATGGACTCAACAAACTTTTCCGAAGATGGTGCCAACTATAGGTCATCACTCTTTTCTTCCCCTTGGTCAGCATGGCAACAATAGTCATCAATGCCCTCATGGGAAATCTTCGTGTGGAACAAACTTGGTAAGAACTCCTCCAAGGTCACTAAATGTCGTGGCTTTTGAGGATGGTGCACCTCCACTTTTGCTTTCTTCAAATATTTAACTAGATTCCATCTCCTTGGTCTTTTCACCATCATTTTCCTTGCTGGTTGTTCTATTGATTCTTTTCGTGGGCTCCTTTTGTGGTGCCTACGATGAGTCATCAATGTCCAACCTTTATCATAATCAGGTTGATTGACTTTAGCTTTGTCGTTCTCCAGTAATTCTTCATCTTTACTTTTTTTAAAACCACATAATTCATCTGGACTGAATGAGCCAAAGGTGATAGAGACTTGGTTTGCACTTGCTTTCTCATCTTCAAGCACGATCTTCTTTTCGCGAGCCAAGTCTATGACTTTGTCATTGAAGACAAAGCATTTCTCCAGAGGGTGTCTCACAAGTCGATGGTATTTGCAGTAATTTAGGTCATTTGTTTTCCCATCTTCATTTGCTCGCTTCATCTCTGGAAGCTCAATGAGATTTAACTCGAGGAGTTCTTCAAAAATAGCTGACACATCAGAATCCAGAAACGGGTACTCTTTCTCTTGCATTTCTTTTAGAGTCAACTTTCCACTTGGCTTATCTTGAAAAAAAGTGGATTTCATACTCTGCTTCTTGCTCACCTTCGTTGTGAACTTCACAGGTGATGTGTTGACATTCATAGCTTCTTTGTTTTCAGATTTGGGTACGAAACTTGCCCCATTTCTTGACTTCTTGCTTTTCATTCCCTTTGTGAAGCTCATAGATAGGCAACCTTTCATTTCCAGCGGAGGCCATGCTCAACTCCATGTCATGGGCACGAGTTGAAAGTTCTTCAAATGTGCCAGCCTTGTTACCTTGCAAGATGTAGCGTAGTCCCCAATGCATGCCTTGGATGCACATCTCTATGCCCCAAGCTTCACTAATCCTGTCTTTGTAGTTGAGGTTTGCATTCCTCCAACGATTGATAAAGTCGATAACTGGTTCACCGTTTCGTTGATGAGTATTTGTAAGTTCTATCATACTCACAGTACGTCTCGTGCTATAAAAGTGATTGAGGAATTCTTGCTCTAGTTGATCCCAGCTATAAACATATCCAGCCTCGAGGTCCGTATACCAATCAAAAGCATTTCCTTTCAATGAGCGGACAAACTTTTTGATGAGGTAATCTCCATAAGTCCCAGCATTATTGCATGTCTCAACGAAGTGCGCCATATGTTGCTTTGGATTGCCTTTAACATCAAAATGTTGAAATTTTAGAGGTTGATAGACAGCAGACATCTTTAACATATCGATCCTTGAAGTGTATGGCTTTGTGTAGGTAAAGGAGGACTTGGAAGCGACTTCATATTTGTTTTTTATAGCCCCTTCAATGAACTCCTTTAGTTAATTGATTGGAATCATCCCTTCCGAGGAGACTGGAATTTCCTTAGTGGATGCAACTTGTCGTGGAGCAGGATCATTCTTTTGAACTTCTGGGAGTTTGCCGGGTGCATGGGTGGATTCTTCTTCCATCAAGATTCCTACCTTGTATGTTAGCTTGTCAATTATAGCCTCTTGATTTTGCATGCATTTGGTTAAGCCAGTGATTGCTTCCGTCAAGTTTTCCAACTGCTCCTCCACATATGAAGTGTTTGTCACCATGGCTTGCATGATTGTCGTGGACGATGGAGAGTAGCATGGATTTTCACACAGATTGATCCTTGATTAGCTCACGCTATGTGGTGTAAGTGGGGAGTATCAATCACTTGAAGCATCATCATTTTCCTTCACATCAGAGTACTTGGATCCGAAGAGGTCACGCAAAGCAAGAGTTTTCTTGATCTTTTCAGCAATATCGCTTCCTCCTTCAGGTGCGTTTGTGGAAGATCTTGCTCCTTTTGAGGATGAAGATCCGAAAATAGGGGTTGATGCAGACAACACTTGGGGTGCTTGTTGTCCTAAAGAGCGTACTTTGCTCCTTGTAACTAGTCTGAAGCTTCCAAAGGTAACATCGAGGATGTTTTCCACATCATCATAGAACCTGGAGTTAGCAGCCTTGGTGGATGTTGATCTGGAGATGATTTTCTTCGAAGCCATTTTGATGTTCTTGAACTTTGGTGATTGAAAAGTTGAGATGAGAGGTAGAGATTGTCCCACTGGCCATGACAGAATTTGTAGACAATAAAATTGCGTCGAGAAAATAAAATCAAGATCGAAAAATATCGCAACAATCGTAGTATTTTATTTCGAATATCTGAGTGTACAATCTCTGTGAATCCTCTGATTCATCTTTCCAATTATAAATAAATTCAAGGGTCTTTGAGCTTGATCTTGAACATGTAGTTGTTGCCACGAACCATGATCTTGTTCTTGAGCTTGAGCTTGATTGCTTGAATTTGACCTTGATTTGTTTTTCGTTCTTGATCTTGAACTTGATTTGTTCTTCGTTCTTGAGCTTGAACTTTATTTCTTGAACTTGAACTTGAAGCTTGAAACTTATGGAGGAATTTGCAGTGTTTGATCCACGAGCACTTTCTTGCTTCTTGTTATAACTTCTGGTATTTTTTTGGGTTATAAAGACCCCTATTTATAGTTGTGGAAGGGAGGTGTTATGATAAGAACAAACTCTTTCCGACCAATCAAATTGAAGTGTGACATGGCCGCATTTGATTGGCCAGAACATGTCACTTACACACGTGGCACAATTTCACTGGCCTTTCACTTTGACTTGGCATGTCTTATCATTCAGATACGTGGCATGATCCCATTGGCTCTTTTGTTTGACTTGGCGTGTCACGTCATTTGACACGTGGCACCAAACTAGGCCTCTAGGAAGATGATATATTGGGCTCCATGAAGTGGGCTCATCATTTTTAGCCCAGTTAATGGGCTAGCCCAATGGATTAAGGTTTATTTATTTAATCCATTTATATTGGATTTATACAATTAATTCAATTATATTAGCCCATATATTTATTTGGACCAATATATCTCGAATTTAAAATATAGTCCAAATTATTTTATGGATTTAATTTTAATAAAATTTATATGTCTACAGTATACACTTCATGAATTCACCTATATGAGAGCGGAGTAAGGTCGCTCCTAAGAGATTTTGGCCTAGTCTCTAGAGCTCTCATGAATAACCAGACACGCGCATGGCCTATTGAGCGCAAAACTGCGTTGAACAGCAAAATTACGGGGGCCAAAATGTGATTGATAAGATCTATGTCTTACGCTAAGAATCATTGGTTCATAGAAATATAATATTTTACCAGTAATTTTGTAAGTCAAGTTTTATCGATCTAAGTTTGGTTCATAATCCAAAAGACACCAAACCTATTAGATTTGGACTGTTCACATCTAGCAAATTTATTTTTGAAGATCTTTAAAATAATGGGGGACTGTGGCAATATTTTAAAGCATTTTTGGACAAGTGTCTTACCCAAAATCACATGGCAGCACTTTTAGAAGTCATAAGATAAATAGCAAAATGCTTTTAAAAAGTGGCAATGGCATTTGCCACATTCTTGGTCAGCTTGATGGATCATGTACATGTGCCTATAAATCGGCTCTTAACTAGACAAGAACATCATCATTAGCAAGAAAAAGAAATCAACCTATTTCTTTCTTTCTATATTCGTTTTCACCAGCTTTCCTTTATTGTTTTTCTTTTTATTTTGGTAGTCTAATTTCTCTTGTTCCCCTCGTTTAAAATAGTTGGGTTTGTAATTTAATATTTTGTTGATTCATGTATCCTCTAAATAAATACAAGTAAGCTTGTTTAATCCTGTGGAAACATTTCACACTACTGAAATAGTTTCTTAGGACAATGTCCAGCACGATTTAAATCAATTCATATATCTGCGTACAAATAATATTATAGCAGTGTTATTGTTATTGTTAATGTTGCCGTGTTATTTTGCTACATTCAGATGTTTCAATAGTAACGCATCATCCTCTTCAAATGTTTTAGATGCTAACATGCAAAAGCCCAAGTTAACTTCTTCAAAGAAAGCAAAGAACAAGAAGAAATCAACCACGCCTGCTCCTATTCCATTTTATCACTTCCAATCTGCCATTCCAACTTTTAAAGCGTATAGGAGTAGACGAGTAGTACTTTCCCGAAGAATTAACCCAAATAGACGTTCAACTAATCTCTTAAATTAAAAATAGCAGGTGAATGTATAATATATGAATAATGCATGTATTATATATATATATATATATATATATATATATATATATATATATATATATAACTGTGCATAATTAATATATAATCTATGGCTAGAAAAAGTAAACATTAAATCGGGTCAGCTATTTGTATAACAATCCTACTTTTCCCCATTAAAACCCAGCTTTACTATGGGTGGTGGGCTTTTACTTTTGGGTCTGCAAATAAAGTGATGGAGGTTTATAAATGGTAAATGGGTTACTATTGCAATTATGTGATCGTAGTTTATTGGTTAGTTTATATTGGGCATCTTAGCAGTAGTGGTGCTATTTTAGGTCTCCGTAGTTACTTCAATGTCAGTGACCTTTCAGTAAGCAGCAGTAGTTGAAATGATCTTTTCTCTGAAAATTTTGCAGTTTATTTAAAAATAGCATGTTAATTGTTGTTCCATATAAACAAGACTTCGCATTTGGTAGGCAATGTTATACTCTTAGGGGTCGTTTGGTTTGAATATGGTTTATGCTGGGATTAATTATCTTGATATTATTTTTTATTCACTGTTTGGTATGTTGTATTAAAAATATCAATTGCATAATTTTTAAGAAGAAGTTATAAGTTATTCCGGTACTAATTACCTCACCCCTTACAAGGTATAAGTTATCCTTGTACTAATTTTAATCCCGGGATAATTTATACCAAGTTTGCTAACCAAACAAAGTATTAAGATGGTATTAAATTTTTATACCAGCACTATATCTACTTATACCTCATATCAAACGATGTTGAATATGGTGTATTAGTAATGCAGGGATTAGTAATGAATGAGTTAGTAATACAAATATTAGTTATGCAGAGATTACTTTTTATACACTGTTTGGTGTGGTGTATTAAAAATTAAAATGTATTGCATATTTTTTTTAAATTAGTTATTTACAAAAACACCCTCTATATTCTTTAGCTTTAAGGGACTTTAAGGACAATTTTATCTTTTATCGTGCTAATGCATGCATTAATAGCCTTGGTATTACTAATACCATGGTTTGCTATTCATTAGCTATACATAGGATAATACCAAATGGGGTGTATAACTAATGCTTGTATTAGTTATACGTAGGTTGAAAAAGTATACCAAACAAGGTATGGCTAATATACAAAGCTAATGCATGCATTTTTAGTTGAACTTTTTGTTCAGGCCAGGTTAGTGTTTGAAGCGGGTTAGTACGAAAAACTGTTAGATATGGGTGGATCTTTCTAACGGGTTAGATGTTTTAGTTTTAGCCTAAGAAGTTACCGTGTGAAATTTAAATAATTATTAATTATAATACAACATTGATCTAACAGTCAAAAGGCATAATTGAACCAAAAAGGTAGATGGAGGATTTAAACGCAATAGGTAGATAAAGGATATTTTTAAACCTTTTCCAATAATATGCGGGCATTTTTAATCCTTTTCCATTTTTTCTAACAAGTAATATAAGGCAAATTCTTAATAAGAGAGCTACTTGCCTTATCGAAGACTTTTGCTCTATGGTGTCTTCAAAAGTTGGTCTGAAAGAGCAGGGAAGCACCTTAACGGCCCCTTATGCAAAAATTGTAAGCACAGAAAATGGGGAGAAATTCAAAAATAGCAAGATTTACAACTGGTCGTTCAAAAATAGCCCAGTTTCAAAAGTAATTGAAATTTATCCACTTTCCATAAAGATAAATCTGAGCGAAAACACTGTTCAAAACCCGAAAAATACGCCAATATATTATACTGGAGTTCCAAGATAAGTATGCTGGAACTCCAGCATAATATGATGGAGTTCCAGCATAAGTACACTAGAACTCCAGCATAATATGTTGGAGTTCCAGCAAGAATAATTGTCCAGTATAATATACTGGAGTTTGGAGAACCGGTGCTCCAGTCTCTAGTATATTATACTAGAGTCAGCAAAGTATACTGGTCCAGCATAATTTGCTGGAGTTCATACACAAGTGCACCGAACTCCAGTATATTATGCTGGACCGGCCTCTGTTGCAGCAAAATAGTAGCTATTTTTCATTGACTTCGTAAGCGCTACCTATTTTTGAATGACCAATCAGAAAACTGGCTATACCGTACTATTTTTACCAGAAAATTTAGAGGCGGATGTAGCATTGCTCAAATCCAGTATTTTCGATACAAAGTATATATATTTATGTAAAAATATTCCAACTGATGTATATTATATTAATCAATATATAATTCCAAAAGTAGAATAAGTTCAGTAGTAAAATTTTAAATTAAGGTTGAAACCATCAAATTTAAATCATGAATTCGCCTTTGTGTTAATTGTAACACTCCGTAAATCCGGATTAGTTGTGGATGTATTAAATGAGTATTAATGTGACCTTTTAGACATGTGAAGTCCTATCAGATGAGTATGGGTGGAAACAATTATTTTAGAATTAAGATCGAGAATGAGGTGCATAAAATTTGATAAAATCGACTAAGTTTATGGGAGGTACGTTTTATAGCCAGACAGTGCAAGGCCATAAAAACTCACGGCCATAGACAGTGCAAGGCACTATCCAAGGCATTAACATTAGCGCCTCTGACAGTGCAAGGCACTGTAACATCAACGCCCTTGATAGTGCAAGGCACTGTAACCTCAGCGCCCCAGACAATGCAAGGCATTGTAGTTTTGGCGCCTTTTATGGCGCCTTGCACAGTAAGTTTGTCGCCACTGATGGTGCCTCGCGCCAGCACTGCTTATCCGAGTTATTTTTAGTTCCTCCTCAATTTTGGGACGTGTTCACTTATTTAAAAGTCCTACCTCGTTCCCCCCACACCCCAAACACGAAAACCTACTCTAGAAAGAGGAGCTCTCAAGAACCCAACTTCCCCAAGGTCCCTCTATCATCCAAGGTAAGTTGTATCGATGATTCTAAGTTAATTTCAATCCTTCAACACCTTATTAACATGGGTAAATCCATTAGATATTCGATCGATACATCTTTGTTGATAAAAGAAACCCTAGAACTCGAATTCAAGAGGATTGAATGTCAAAAAGGTAATGCTTCTACTCCCTAATCATTTATAACTATGAACTAATGAGTTTTTTTGAAGAATAGTAGATGGTTTTGATAAAGGGAACCATATGAATTATGCTAGGGTTTTAGGTTGTTGACTTATGATTGTTGTAAATATTTGAGTGATGAGAAATGGTGTTAGTTACATTTATTTGGGATTGTAGAATCACCTAGAAGTAGTAGAATGAGAACTTGGTGAAGAAAAGACCAATTACTATGGACTATGAGGCTTTACGGCCATAAGGTATTTGATAAAATGGCTAAGTGACTAAAACATGAGCATTAATGCTAATATTGGTTCCTCTTGATATATATTGACATAGATTATCGTTGAAAGAGGCGACGAACAATGTGATACACTTAAAAGGACCAGAGTCAAGGTATGTGAGACTAACTCACTATGTTTGGGAATGTTAATAATTCTCCCTACACTACGTTTCTTTTACAATGTTACTAGTTGCCTCAGAAATATAGTTAAGCTTAGTTCCTTGAATAGCTGCAGAACTTCTATTCTCTAGCTTCATAACTCATTCTTGACTTTCATTCTGATCGTTATGAGTTCAGTGCGTATTCAATATAGACTTGGGTTTGATGTCCCTGAGTCTCAGTATAGATTACTCAGTATGTCATAAACAATTGAAGTTTCAGTGTTCATAATCAGTTCAAGAATACATGTCTCAGTCTAGTCCTATTCAGTATCCAGTATTATGTAACTCAGTGTGATTCAGTATTTTAATATCATGTATTGCAGTATGATTCTTAGTTTCTGATTTTAAATACCTGAATTTTGAACACATGTATTTGGGCTTGAGGCCGTAGTTTGTATGCTTTATGCATATTTGGGCTTGAGACCGTAGTTTATGCTTTATGCATGTTTGGACCTGAGGCCGTATTTGATGCTTTATGTATTTTTGGGTCTGAGGCCGTAGTTATATATACGAATACTTGGGCCTGAGGCCATACCTTGTGCACATATATATTGGGCATGAGGTCGTAGATTATTCAGATAAATAAGTTGTTCATCATTCAGAAAAGGGAGTATTCATATCCTTACTTCAGTTATCAGTTATCAGTTATCAGTTATCAATTATTATTTCAATTATCAGTTATCAGTCATCATTTCAATTATCAGTTATCAGCTCAATTTCAGTTTTAACAGTTATCATTTCAGTTATCATTTTAGTTATCAATTATCATTTCAGTTTCAACAGTTATCATTTCAGTTTTCTATTATCAGTTCTCAGTTATCAGTTATCAGCCCAGTTTTAGTTTCAGCATTTACAGTTCTTTCTTTCTGTTTTTTATATACCAGTGCAATTCAAATGTACTAATGTCCCTTTTGCCCGGGGCCTGCATTATATATTGACGATGCACAGTGTTAGGATTCTCGTACCAGCTATTCGGTGAGCCCTTGTTCTTTCGGAGCATTATCATTACCTTACAGTATTCAGTATTTTCAGATAGTCTATGTTTTCAATACTTCATTAGAGGATTCATAGACTAGAGTAACAGTTAGACATAGTCATAAGATTTTCATATGAAGCAATGTTGACTACGGATATGTTTCAGACTTGTATTAGTATTTTCACAATTTGATTTAAATTATTCAGAATTTTAGTATATCAACATTTGTTAGTTTATCTTCCGCATTCAATATGTTATGATATCACATGTTGATTCAGTCAGCCAGTTGGTTCGCTCGGTCACATGTAGTCAAGCATTGGGTGTCGTGTTACATCCAGGCCCAGTTTCGGGGCATGACAAAGCTTGGTACCAGAGCACTAGGTTCAAGTGTCCTAGGGAGTCTATGAATTCGTGTCTAGTAGAATTTCTTTTATGTGTGTGTGCCGACCATGCATATAAATGGTTAACTACCAAGACATTTAGGATTGTCCCATTTCTTTCTACTCTAGATCGTGCCATGAAGCTTAGAGCAATAGGTAACCTTCTCTTCTGATCGAATTCTAGACGTATCGAATGCCCAAGCGACGCGCAAGAAAAACCCAAGGTTCTAGAGAGGATGATCACCCATTGGGGTATAATTATGTAGTAGATGTTGGTAACAAATGAGACTAGTGAGTATGTTGAAAGCGGGATGCAATGGATAGTAGTACAGATTAGAGCATAACCTTATCAGAAAGTACAAAAGCAGTTGTCATGTTTAATTATTATCAGATTACCTCAATCACAAGTTACACAGTCATTCAGTTAGCAGGTTTATGGTTATTCAGTATGCTAGTTATTCATTATTCAGTTACCAGATCTTCAATTTTTAGTGTATCCAAATTCTGGTGACTTGTGAGTATACAATGACGCCTATGGTACTAGTGAGTATGTTGAAAGCGGGATGCAATGGATAGTAGTACAGATTAGAGCATAACCTTATCAGAAAGTACAAAAGCAGTTGTCATGTTTAATTATTATCAGATTACCTCAATCACAAGTTACACAGTCATTCAGTTAGCAGGTTTATGGTTATTCAGTATGCTAGTTATTCATTATTCAGTTACCAGATCTTCAATTTTTAGTGTATCCAAATTCTGGTGACTTGTGAGTATACAATGACGCCTATGGGCGCTAAAACAAAAGGTAAGTAATAGATATAGAAAAATCTTTGCATGTTTTATGTCTAGATTATTACTCAAGACTAGTCGGATGGTGTAGAAAGTGATTTATCAGATAATGATATACTCTGAAGGACATGTTTGTGTGTGGTAGTGTATCCGTATGTATTTTACCTCACAGAACAATTTTATTTTCTATTCATGGAAATGAGGTTGCAGGTTGGATGATGATAGTTCATATGCCAGACCCTACGGTGCAACAAGTTAAGAATTTGATTGCAACTAGCATAAAATCGGTCATTATAGTTTAAGACAGAAAAGATCCTAAAGGCAAAATACCTAGGAGTCACAAACATTTGACATACCAAAGACGTGTCTTTCGTACGATTCATATGTATGACTAAGAAGATATGGTGTACCAAAATGAGAACATATAGGAACCGATATTGAATTTCAGGGAATGATTTTAAGTTGTTTAGATTTATTCATATTAGAACTAGAAAGTACCACGTTAGTAAGTTACTATAAGAAGCAGTTATTATTGTGAGATAAAGGATATGACAATTCCCCTTAAGTTATGTGACTAAGTGCTTACCCCGAATATTTATAGTCTGATATGATTTTGAAGTATATAGAAAGTTAAGGGTTAGATATTCAAATTTTGATTAAGACAGATGAAATTTCCCTAAGTGTGATTTATGTACATAGTTCAAAAAGGATGATAGTGTGCGACAGTAGAATATGGTCAGATGATAAGGGAAGTTAGGAGTAACCTTATGTTTCACTTTAGTTATTCAAAGCAAGAGAAGAAAATATGATGCTAGCAGGTGGTTAGTAAAAGGATAGTAAGTAAGTTTTGAGTAGATACAACAAATTAGCAATTTCAGCAGAGCTAGTAGAGGTACAATTTGATTTACTTAGTAAAGTTAACACTAGTGAATGGGTAACAGTTTGAAATACCGAACGCATGTTAGAACCCGAAGAGTTTAAGTTAAATCCGAAGTACAGTGACAGTGGGGAAAAAATCAGCTAGCAGTAAGAGAGCAAACTATAGAAAAATAGCCTTTAGAAATTATCGAAATGTGGTTTCCCCAAAATTGACAGTGTGAGCAGAGTTAAATTATTAAGATTGTGTATGATATTTGTAAATACATTAGCTTTCTATTATATGAATAATTTCATTTTTCCTAGTAAGAAAGATTTCTCAGAAGTAAGTTGGAAGATGACTCGTCATTGACTTAGAGTGAAAATAATTGCAGAAAATAAGAAAAGTTATTTGTATCCCAACAAAAAAAGAAGGATCCGCAAGTATAAGACCTTTGGTCTAAGGGGTGATGTGAAAATTTTCAGTAAGTCTAGTTAGAGATTTGAAACTCGAATAGTTAGCATGGGATATGAAAAAGAAAATTAGTTCGGTAATGAGGAAAAATTGTATAATTACCATAAGGAATATGCCTAGCATGTGTAAGAAACACAAAGTGAGTAGAATGATCACCGAGCTTAGTTATTGATGATAAAGTGATCACAGAAAAACTATAAAATCGTGCCCAGTTATGTATTAAGAGGGTAGTGCCATTGCAAGAGACTATAATATGCGGTGCACTGGTTAAAGACTTAGCTCACATCAATACTATAAGTGTTTTTAGGAAGTGCTTAAGAAGATAATCAAGTATGGGAAGTATAGCTCATGATTGAGGTAGATAATAGAACTCTAATGAAAGAAGTTCATTGCTTAGTCAACCTAGGAGTTCGACTTTCGGACTTCGAAAGTGGTGGAGTTGTTGTCAAAATAGGACTTATTCCTCCTTAATAGCCGAAGTGAAGGAGAAACAGTTTGATGATCCCTAATTGGTATAACTGAATGAGTGGATTCACAGGCATAAGACAATGACTTTTGAAAAAGGGGGAGATGATGGTACTTTGAGGTACCAAGCCTAATTGTGTGTCCGTACATAAATGGACTTAGAGAAGGAGGATCATGTTAAAAGCCCATAATTCCAAGTGTTATATCTATTGAGGTTCCCCAAAGACGTATCATGATCTCAAGGAGATCTATTTGTGGAATGACATGAAAAAGAATATCACAGACTTTGTGGCCAAATGTCTGAATTGTCAGCAAGTAAAATTCGAGTAGCAGAAAGCCCAGTGTTTATATCAGAGTACATATATTCTATAGTTGAGAAGGTAAATATGGACCTTATAATAGGATTATATCGCTCAGTTTAAAAGCATGATTTGTATGGGTAAAGGTGTAGATCACCAATTACTTGGTTCGAAGTTGGCGAAGCAGAGTTATTGGGATCAGATTTGGTCTATCAAGCTATGGAAAAATTCAAAATGATTCAAGAGAATTTGAAGACGACTCAAAGTCACCAAAGGTCCTATTCGGATGTGCAGCATAGAGACTTAAAGTTTCAAGTTGATGATTGGGTGTTTCTGAAAGTTATGCCCATGAAAGGTGTTTATAAGATTTGGGAAGAAGGCAAAGCTCAGTCCCAGATACATCGAGCCATATAGGATCCTATGAAAGATCGGGAAAGTAGCTTACTAGTTAGAGTTGCCGCTAGAATTGGTGGTTGTACACCCAGTATTTCATGTGTCATGTTATAACATTCAAGTTTCCAGTATTCAGATCTCATGTTAGAACCTTCATGTTAGTCCAGTACTCAAATATTCATGCCAGCTTAGTACTTAGATATTCACGTTAGTCCAGTACTCAGATACTCATGTAAGTCCAGTACTCAGATATTCATGCCAGCTTAGTACTCATATATTGATGTCAGTTCAGTGATCAGATATTCGCATCAGTTCAGTACTCGAATGTTCATGCCAGTTCGGTATTCATATATCCACGTTAGTTCAGAATTCACACATCCATAATAGACCAGTATTCATGTATATCTTTCATGTTATACGCATTATGATGCCCTACGAAGCTAGCGTTACGATCTGTTAGCTAGCAAGTATTTTGGAGAAAGGTCCAAGGTAGCTATCTTTTTCATTTAGACCTTATATTTTAATCTCCATGTCTTTCAGTATTCAATCAGCTCAGTGTTCAGTCAGTTCAGTAGCCATTCAGTTCAGTAGCAATTCAATTCAATATCTCAACACATAAGTAATCATGTATTCATTCAGTTTCGTATGCATGTGTTCATGACAGTACAATGTCCACATGTTTCCATCAGTCCCGTTTAAGGTCTAAAGTAAGTTGTAGTTACAATCAGGACAATCATTCGGGAACGAATGATCCCAAGGGGGAGATAATGTAACACTCTGTAAATCCGGATTAGTTGTGGATGTGTTAAATGAGTATTAATGTGACCTTTTAGACATGTGAAGTCCTATCGGGATGAGTATGGGTGAAAACAATTATTTTAGAATCAAGACCGAGAGTGATGTGCATAAAATTTGCTAAAATCGACTAAGTTTATGGGAGATACATTTTATAACCATACAGTGCAAGGCCATAAAAACTCAAGGCCCTAGACAGTGCAAGGGCATTAACATCAGCACCCCTGACAGTGCAAGCCACTGTAACATCAGCGCCCTTGATAGTGCAAGGCACTGTAACCTTAGCGTCCCAGATAGTGCAAGGCACTGTTACATCAGCGACCCTGATAGTACAAGGCACTGTAACCTCAGCACCCCTCAGAGTGCAAGGCATTGTAGTTTTGGCGCCTCTTATGGCGCCTTGCACAGTAAGTTTGTCACCCCTGATGGTTCCTCGTGCCATCATGGCTTATCCGAGTTATTTTTAGTTCCTTCTCAATTTTGGGACGTGTTCGCTTATTTAAAAGCCCTACCTCGTCCCCCCCCACCCCAAACACGTAAACTTACTCTAGAAAGGGGAGCTCTCAAGAATCCAACTTCTCCAAGGTCCCTCCATCATCCAAGGTAAGTTCTAATGATGATTCTAGGTTAATTTCAATCATTCAACACCTTATTAACATAGGTAAATTCATCCAATCATTAGATATTCGATCGAGACATCTTTATTGAGAAAAGAAATCCTAGAACTCGAATTCAAGAGGATTGAATGTCAAAAAGGTAATGTTTCTACTCCGTAATCATTTATAATTATGAACTAATGAGTTTTTGGGAGAATAGTAGATGGTTTTGATAAAGGGAGCCATATAAATTATGCTAGGGTTTTAGGTTGTTGACTTATCATTGTTGTAAACATTTGAGTGATGCGAAATGGTGTTTGCTACTTCTATTTAGGATTATAGAATCACCTAGAAGTAGTAGAATGAGAACTTGGTGAAGAAAAGACCAATTACTGTGGACTATGAGGCTTTACGGCCATTAGGTATTTGATAAAGTGACTAAAACATGAGCCTTAGTTCTAATATTGGTTTCTCTTGATATATATTGACATAGATTATTATTGAAAGAGGCCACGAACAATGTGATACACTTAAAAGGACTAGAGTCAAGGTATGTGAGACTAACTCTCTATGTTTGGGAATGTTAATGATTCTTCCTACACTATGTTTCTTTTACAACGTTACTAATTGCCTCAGAAATATAGTTAAGCTTAGTTCCTTGAATAGCTGCAGAACTTATATTCTCTAGCTTCATAACTCTTTCATGACTTTTATTCTGGTCATTATGGGCTCAGTGCGTATTCAATATAGACTTGGGTTTGATAGCCCTGAGTCTTAGTATAGATTACTCAGTATGTCATAAACAATTGAAGTTTCAGTATTCATAATCAGTTTAAGAATACATGTCTCAGTCTAGTACTATTCAGTATTCCTGTATTATGCAACTCAAAGTAATTCTGTATTTCAGTATCATGTATTGCAGTATAGTCCTCAATTTCTGATTTTAAATCCCTGAATGTTGAACACCTGTATTTGGGCCTGCGGCCGTAGTTTGTATGCTTTATGCATATTTGGGCCTGAGGTCGTAGTTGATACTTTATGCATGTTTGGGCCTGAGGCCGTAGTTATGTATACGTATACTTGGGCCTGAGGCTATAGCTTGTGCATATATATATTGGGCCCGAGGCCGTAGTTTATTCAGATAAATAGGTTGTTCATCATTCAGAAGAGGGAGTATTCATATCCTTACTTCCTTTGTTCAGTTCAGTTATCAGTTATCTGTTATCAGCTATCTGTTATCGGTTATCAGTTATCAGTTATCAGCTATCAGTTATTATTTCAGTTTCAGTTTCAACAGTTATCATTTCAGTTATCAGTTATGAGTTATCATTTCAGTTATCAGTTATCATTTCAGTTTCAGTTTCTGCAGTTATCATTTCAATTTTCTGTTATCAGTTCTCAGTTATTAGCTCAGTTTCAGTTTTAGCATTTACAGTTCTTTCTTTCAGTTGTTGACATACTAGTGCAATTCAAATGTACTGACGTCCCTTTTGCCCGGGGCCTGCATCTCACATGCAGGTAATGATTTATAGGTTGACGATTTAGAGCGCTAAGATTCTCGTACCAGCTATTTGGTGAGCCCCAATTCTTTGGGGCATTATCATTACCTTACAGTCTAGAGTATTTTCAGATAGCATGTGTTTTCAATACTTCATTAAAGGCTTCATAGACTAGAGTAACAGTTAGATAGAGTCACAAGCTTTTCATGTGAAGCAATGTTGACTAAAAAATATGTTTCAGACTTGTATTAGTGTTTCCACAATTTGATTTATATCATTCAGGCTTTCAGTATATCAACATTTGTTAATTTATCTTCCGCATTCAGTATGTTATGATATCATATGTTGATTCAGTCAGCCAGATGGTTCGCTCGGTCACATGTAGTCAGCCACCGAGTGACGTGTTACGTCCAAGCCCAAGTTCGGGGCGTGACACTTATAGCCTGAGTCGTCCTTAAATAGCATACCATCATGGTAATGGAGGTCAAGCGGCACCTTCAAATCTTTCTCAACTTTTTTCAAATAGTGTGGGTTGAGAAAAAATTCAGAGAAATTTAAAAAGTTCTTGAAAAAAAAAATCAACATTTTAGAAAACAAACATAATTATTGCTATTAAAAATCTTTGTCAAATTTTGAATTTTTGCTTGTCCTTTTACTCCTCGGAATTTCGACTTACTTGAGGAGAGATTTTTGACTTCATTTGCCAATATATTATTCCATTTATCCCACGAAATGAATTACTACGATAACTATATGTGTTAGGTTCTCTGAACCAAAGTCACTTTGACTCAAGTTTTCTTCATGAAAATGACAATCAGCTGGCTTTTTATGCAATTCTTGTTGCTTTATTTGCCTCTTTGTTGTTCTGTATTCAACTTTTGCAAGTAATCAGTAGTCAATAAAATCTTCTTTCTTTATTCCCTCAAAGTTTTATATCCTATATAATTTTGCCATGCCTATGATTTTTATTATTATCTAATCAAACTTCAATGGTATTATATATTCCTTGGCGCTCTCACAATTCTTTGTATATCAAATTCTTTAAGGTACTAAACTTAATAGAAAAAGACTTCATACTTAGTAGGCATTTGAACATAGATTTGATTGAAATTTGAAGGAAAAAAAATTTGAGGTTGTGTTGAATAGACTATTTGACAGTTGTATTTGGGCATGCATTTTACATGAAAAAAAATTAAAGTTTTATTAGTAGAAGAAAAAATTTCTCCCAAAAACTAGTCCAAACCAATTTTTGAAACTTGAAAATTTTCTTCACAAATTTTTTAAAAATTTATCAGATTTCATTAACAAACAACATTTTCAATTTTTTTTAATAACAAAGTCTATGTCCAAACAGAAGATTAAATCATGGCCCAACTTATCACCATCCTCCTCTATTGCCACTAGCTACTAGCTAGTTCTATTAGTCTAAATTTATCAGAAAAAAAAAAGTTTCTTCAAATAAGTACCAGTACTTAGTAGCTAATTTTTTGTTTACCCGTAAAACGGTACAAATAAATTCATTCCGTGGTTTGTAGACAAGGGAACTGATTTAATCCCAAAATAATAAATAAATTAAACGAAAAATAAAACTTAGCGTTGAAATCGAAAGAAATAGTAAGTCTGGCTCCGGGAGCAAGTGTGATGACCCAAAAGGTCATCACTTGATTTACAAGTTAATTCTGTATTCCGGGGCCTTAAAAGCATCCTTTTATCTCACCTCAATTTGCGTGTGCGATCCGGACGTATATCCAGTACGCTTTTATGTGAAAATTTGATAAAAATGCTAATTTGGCCTTTAAAATTGAATTTAAGTTGACTTCAGTTAAAATTTTGGGTAAACGGATCCGGACCCGTGATTTGACGGTCCCGGAGAGTCCGTAGAAAAATATGGGACTTGATGTATTCCCGGAATTGAATTCCGAGGTCCCAAGCCCGAGAAATGAATTTTTGATGAAAATTGTTTAACTGAAATTTTAAGAGTTTTTGGAAATTTAAATATGTTTGAATTTGATGGTGTCGGGCCCGTATTTTGGTTTTGGAGCCCGATATATGTCTTATATGGTATTTAAGTTGATCCTGTAAAATTTGGTAAGAAACGGACTTGATATGACGTGAATCGGACCCTCGGTTGTTAAAATTTGAACTTAAGAGTTATGGAGATTTTTCTTTGATTTTGATGCTAAACTCGTAGTTCGAGATGTTAATTTGGCGATTTGATCGCACGAGTAAGTCCATATGATGTTTTTGAGTTAGTATGCATGTTTGGTTTGGAGCCCCGAGGGCTCGGGTGAGTTTCAGATAGGTTTCGGGGTGTTTTGGATTTAGGATTTTCTGTTGTTTTGCTGCTTCTGGTGTGCTGGTGTATTGTTCTTCGCGTTCGCGAAGGAACTCTCGCGAACGCGAAGAGTAAGTTAGTCTGAGGGAGATTTTGTTCTACGCGAACGAGAGGCTCAGGTCGCGAACGCGAAGCATTGGGGGTGTTACCCTTCGCGAACGCGACCTGGCTATCGCGAACGCGAAGGCCATTTGGCAGGGAACTGGGTCAAGGGATTTTACCCTACGCGAAGACGTAGGTCTCGCAAACGCGAAGGTCAGGGAGTTAACCTTTCGCGAACGCAAAGAAGACCTGTCCAGTGAATTAAAAGCAGAACCAAAAACGGGAATAAGCCATATTTTCATATCTCCTTCCCTAAAATCAGACCTTAGGCTATTTTTGAAGAAAAGTTCCAACGTCAAATCATATGTATGTGTTCTTAAACTCATCTCCTTCATTTTTCATCAACACTCATTAGATTTCTAGGCCTGAATATTGTTCTTCCATGGTAGAATTAGGGATTTGGGTAGAATTAAGGCTTTTTGAATAATTAGAATTTAGACCTCGTTTTGGGGTCGGATTTTAAAACTAATTACATATTCGGGCTCGTGGTTGTATGAATGATTGGGTTTTAGTCCGAACCTTGAGTTTTGACCAAACAGGTCCGAAGTCGATTTTTGACTTTTTGGGGAAAATGATAGAAAGCCTATAATTAAGCATTGGGTATGAATTATTTAGCATTTATTAATGTTGTTAAATTAATTTGGGCTAGATACAAGTAAATTGGAGGCGAATTCCAAAGGAAAAGCGGCGTTTGAGGCTTGAGTTGGCCGTGAAAGTTCGAGGTAAGTGTTTGGCCTAACTTTAGCTTGAGGGAATATGTGTTGTGTCTTATTTGCTATGTGTTGGAGTTGAGTATGACGTATAGGTGAGGTGACGAGTATCTATACGTTGGTGTCAAGCATGCCTGTGAGTCTTATATTCGGATTTGTTGTGATTTTATTATGTATTGATCATGCTTAACTTGATGGTTAGCAACCGTGGTACAAGAATTATGATGAGTTCTTAGTAATTGGAAATGGTCAAGTATTGGCTCGGGTTGAGGTTTATTTTGTGAATTAACTGTTGAAACTGGATTGGTTGTAGTTGGTTCCCTTGCCGGGATGTTATTGTTATGATATTATTTTCCTTGTCGGGATATTGTTGTTTTATTATTGTTCCTTTGCAGGGATATTGTTGTTTCATTATTATTCCCTTGCCGGAATTTTTTGTGATTGGTGTTGATTTGTATATTGGGATCGGGTTGCACGCCGCAACAATATTATATAGGATCGGGTTGCACGCCGCAACAAGGAATAATAAGGGAGGACAGGTGGGGTCGAGTTGCACGCCGCAACAGTGATATATGATCTGGATCGTGTTGCATGCCGCAATAGTATTATATGATTTGGATCGGGTTGCATGCCGCAACAATATTATATGATTTGGATCGGGTTGCGCGCCGCAACAATAAAAAATAAAAGTGGATATTGATTCGTTACTGTTTTCCTTATTCTTACTGATACGAAATTTAAGATGTTCTTTATGTTTTTTTCCTGAGACTCTGTTGGTACTTGATATTCCCCGCAGCATGTTTCCCCTTCCCATCTTTAACTGCTAGTCCATGTTATTATTATTTGCCGTATATGCTTTAACTGCACAGGTTTATTTGGTAGTCTTGTCCTAACCTCGTCACTACTTCGCCGAGGTTAGGCTCGACGTTTACCAGCACATGAGGTCGGTTGTGCTGATACTACACTCTGCAATGTATGCAGATATCGGTACCGGAGCTTTTGGACCTTAGCGAGGTTGCTGCCTTCAACCCAGCGGAGATCCGAGGTAGTCCTGCAGACGTCCGCAGGTCTTGGCGTCTCTTTCTATATTTTATATTCTGTTTTCATTTACTTCAGAGACAGACTTATATCTTTCTTTCCATACCACTATTTGTAGTATTCGTAGATGGTCTGTGATATTGTGACACCAGTTCTGGGTAGAGATGTATTTTGTATTTTTCGCACTAGTATTTGACTAAGTTATTAGATTTCGTCTTCCGCATTTCTTTTATTATTATTATTATTATTATTATTATATTTCGTTGTTGATCGCATGTTAATTTGAAATTGTTAAAAGGTTAAGAAAAATGGTAATAAGATCTATAACACTCGGTTTGCCTAGCTTTCACGAGTAGGCGTCATCACGACTCTCCGGGTCATGATAGCAAGGCTTCCGAAGACAACAATGATGAGAACAGTACAAGATAGAAATAAAGTTATATTATTTAGCTTGGGAACAAGATCCTTAAATTAAGCCCCTCTTAAATGGCAATAAAGGGGATTATTGATGAATATATAATGGTAGGCCATGAATGTCACAGTTTTCTACAACGGCGGCATATTTAATATTGAGGAATATTCTTTATTAATTGTCATCTGGTGACAAAACCTTCGTTTGATTCTGTTGACCGCGTAACCTTCGGGATCTACTAGGTAGCAGTCGAAGCTGTTGCCCTCGGTCTTGGTATCCATTCGATTTACCTTCTGTTTGCCTCCAATTCCACGTGTCACGCAATCATTTGAGCATTTAATATAAACTAATTTTACCCTATGCATTTCTGTTCTCTAACATAAAAGAGATAATATTATATTTTCTAAAGATAATATTAATGGTCAAGCGTAGAGATCAACGAGGAATAAGATTACTGTCGTGTTAATTAAGAATTCAGCTCTATAAAAATAAATCACGCCAATATATCGGATCACATAATGCATGAATATTTTCCACAGTGCTAAAATATCAGACAGAAAAATCCAATTCAATTATATAAAAAAATAGACTTTCAACTCAATCGCCTTTTGATTTATAAGTTCAACATTGATTTGATTTAAACCTCATCTTCCAACTTCCAAGAGCTAGAAATAGAAACTTGGAACCATTCATTAAGCAAATGGACCTTTAATTTCGAAAATTGGGAAACTTATTTTTTGTTTTGGTAATTGGTACGTACATCGGAAAAGACTAAATAAATTACTTTAAATCTCTCACGAACAACATGGATTGAATTAGTGTATTGGGAAAATCGAGTTTACATATTAAAGTGATTGGAAGATGACGTGTCATGACACGAAGGCTGGTCAAAAAGTGATGATTGGCAAAGAGGCACGAGTTGCAATAGATACGAGCAGAAGGTACAAGTAGAGGCACGAACAACTATTCAAAAGACTAAACGCTCGTACCTATTTATACTCAAGTGTCAAGGAGAATGAATCTGATAACATAAGAGAGTACAGATACAGTATTTAATGAGCAGTAAATACTAAAAATGTTATAGAATCTGTATTAAAATACAATGATTATGTAACGTAGCATTTACTGCCTTTGATTGTCTATAGTGGCCTAATTATAACAAAGGCAAACGTATATCTTTAAGATAGCTATAAAAAGGAGAGAATGGATCATTTGTAAGGACACGAAAGATCATCTGAATATACTGATTTACTTTGTTTTTTACTTCTGTCTATCTTATTGTTAGCAAAATCACTTTCCTTTATTCAGTTTTGATTATCAGTAACCCGTGTTCTTCTAAATTAAAGCTTTGACTGAAATTACACTTTTTGGTTAAACAAATTAGTTCCCTTGCCGGGAATCTGATAATGTACTCTTTCTTAGCCTAACCTTTTTTGTTGCATCAACTATGTCGAATATCAATGACAACACCCAAGGAAACCAACAACTCCAGTAGAATCCACATGATGATCACATCCCAATCCCTTCTCTACAAAGTTCCCCTCGACGATCTCGAGAAGGCACTCTTGATAGATCTCATGCAAATGGAAATGCTCAATTCGAAAATGATGAAGCTATCAATGAAGCTTTGCAAAAGCTAATCGCTCAACAGGTCAATAAAGCTCTTGAGGACTTTGCCAGCCAATTACCCGTTGCACCACCAACACCCACTCCAAATAATAACACTTTGGAGAACCCTCGTTCTGGGCTTGCTAATTCAGGTAGTGGTGGAATCCCCAACGAGTCAAGAGAAGGAGAACCAGGTAACTTAGTCAATTCTGATTTACAAAATTTAGTACTAACATTGCAGAAATAGCTCAAGGAGCAAAGTGACCGCATAGAGCAAATATCTGGAGTACCACCCGGTATCAAAGTGATATATATGGATAAATATTCACAACAACCTTGGAAGCCAAGTGCTGCTCCCCTTCCAATTCCAAAGAAATTTAAAATGCCTGATATTCCAAAATACGATGGAACAACTGATCCACGAGACCACGTGACTGCATTCACAATAGGCGTAAAAGGCAACGACTTGACCAAACAAGAAATTGAATCAGTATTGGTCAAAAAATTCGGTGAAACACTCACCAAGGGAGTGTTAACATGGTATTCTCTTTTACCTGAAAATTCCATAAATTCTTTTGCTGAGCTTGCAGATTCATTTATCAAAGCACACTCGGGAGCTCAAAAAGTCGAAAAAAGAATGGAAGATATTTTCAAAATCAAGCAAGGGGACTCAGAATTGCTTAGGGAGTTCGTGGATAGGTTCCAGCGTGAAAGAATGACGTTACCGCGCGTACCTGACAATTGGGCAGCTATAGCCTTCACTAGTAATTTGAATGAAAAAAGCTCTGAAGCCACGAGGCGACTCAAGGAAAGTCTTCGTGAATTCCAAGCAACAACGTGGAATGACGTTTATAACAGATACAACATGAAGCTAAGGATAGAAGAGGATATTATCTCACGATTTCAAAAAGAAGAAAAGGTGAGTTCGAGACGGGCGGAAACCGAAAAAAGGTCCGGTAAAAACAGGTACGAACCATATATGGGTCCAGTAGGAAAAGATTCACGGTCAAAACAGGACAATTCAACGTACGATCATAGGTTGAGGAATAGAGAGTCGGGCTCGTCATCAAGATTTGGGAAAGATTGAAACGAGCGAGAGTCACAGGATGATGATAGAAATTTGAAAGCAAGGTTTGGCGGTTATAATTTTAATGTAAACACTTCCGAGCTCATAGCTGTTTTAAGAAGCATGGGTGATAAGGTACGGTGGCCAAAAGAAATGAGATCGAACCCAAACAAGCGCAACCCTGATCACTGGTGCGAATTTCACAACGATCACGGGCATAAAACGACAGACTGTAGGTTGCTGCAAGGTGAAGTTGATCATATATTAAAGCAAGGGTATCTCACTGAATTATTCAGTGAGAGAGGTAAGCAAGCATATATGAAGAATAGGCAGGAACCCCCAAAACCACCTTCTCCCAAAAGGACCATTAATGTGATAAGTGGAGGTGAAGACATAAATGGTATGACGTACACAACAGCCAATAAAGTCTCCAAAGTCATAATTACCCACGTGAAGTGGGTGAGACATGTCTTAGAGGAAGAAAGCATTACGTTTGATGATGCAGACGCGGATGACGTATTATCCCCACATAATGATGCACTGGTAATATCTTTACTTGTACATGATACTAATGTGACACGAGTTTTGATTGATCCCAGGTAGTTTCGTGAACATTATTTTGCTAAGAGTACTACGTTAGATGCAAGCCAAAGATAAATTAATACCAAAGGCGCATACTCTATCTGGATTTGACAATTCCAGCGTAGTGACAAAAGGGGAGGTAATACTTACAACATTCGCAGAAGGAGTTGTCAAGGATACAAAATTTCAGGTGGTAGATATAGAGATGGCTTACAATATGATCCTTGGGAGACCATGGATCCACGAGATGGATGTCGTTCTGTCAACCTTGCATCAAGTTATTAAATTTCCATCACCATGGAGAATATGTCAAATCCGTGGGGATCAACATACATCCAGAAGCATCAATTCTATAGCAGATTCAAGTACGATAAATGAAGAAAAAAAGCAATTACAGAATCCAGTTGAGGGTAACACAACACAAACCTCAACTTAACAAGGATTAACAGACATGGAATCAAGGCTAGATGCCATTCAAGAACCAGAAGAAAATGAAAATATCAAAACAACGATTGAAGAACTGGAAGCTGTAATATTATTTGCACAATGGCCTGAAAGGAAAGTCTACGTAGGGGACAATCTAAGACAAGACATGAAAGGTAAGTTGATTAAATTTGTAAAAACTAACGTGGATTGTTTTGCTTGGTCCCACTCTGATATGACAGGAATACCACCGGAGGTAATGACTCACAAATTAAATGAAGACCCATCGTATCCCCCTGTCAAACAAAAGAAGAGAAAGCAAGGAACTTTCAAAAATCAGGTGATTCAAGATGAGGTTCAAAAATTATTAAATATTGGGTCTATCCGTGAGGTAAAGTATCCTAATTGGTTAGCCAATATTGTTGTGGTACCGAAGAAGAATGGTAAGTGGCGAGTTTGTGTAGATTACACAGACCTTAACAAAGCTTGTCCTAAAGATTCTTTTCCATTACCACATATAGATCAACTAATTGATGCTACTGCAGGGCATGAATTTTTAAGCTTTTTAGATGCGTATTCAGGATACAATCAGATCAAAATGGATCCAATAGATGAAGAAAAAACTTCATTTATAACAAACAGGGAGACTTACTATTATAAAGTAATGCCTTTTGGTCTAAAAAATGCTGGTGCAACATATCAAAGACTAGTAACCAAAATGTTCCAATAACATTTGGGAAAAACAATGGAGGTTTACATAGATGACATGCTCGTTAAAACTCAACATTCAGGGGATCATATATCGCACTTGACTGATACATTTCAAGCCTTGCGGAAATTCAATATGAAATTAAATCCGGAGAAATGTGCATTCGGTGTTGCATCAGGTAAGTTTTTGGGTTTTCTTGTTTCTAACTGTAGTATTGAAGTGAATCCCACATAGATTAAGTCCATTGAAGAAATTCCTGACATGCTTACAAGTAGAAAAGAAGTGCAGAGGTTGACAGGAAGAATTGCAGCCTTGGGGAGATTTATTTCTAAATCATCAGAAAAATGCTTTAAATTCTTTTTAGCTCTTAAAAAGCAAGATCAGTTCGAATGGACTGAGGAATGTTAGCAGGCACTCAAAAATTTGAAGGCATACCTGTCAAATCTGCCATTACTCGCAAAACCAAAGGCTGTGGAAAGATTGCTCATCTACTTTGTTGTCTCAGAAGTAGCGGTAAGTACTGTTTTAGTCCGTGAAGACCAAGGTAAACAATCTCCGATCTATTATGTCAGCAAATCTTTATTAGATATGGAGACGCAGTATCCTCAGTTAGAAAAACTAGCACTTGCATTAATCATGGCATCTAGAAAATTAAGGCCTTATTTTCAATGTCATCCTATCGCTGTAGTAACTTCTTATCCATTACGCAATATATTACATAAGCATGAGTTGTCAGGTGGGTTAGCCAAATGGGCTATAGAATTAAGTGAATATGACATCGCATACCAGCCTAGAACTGCGATAAAATCTCAAGTGTTAGCAGATTGTGTGGCTGATTTTAGCCAAGGAATGCAATTGGAAGCAGAAAAAGAATTACAAGTGTTCAACGGCTCTAATTCGGGAATTTGGACCTTATTCACTGATGGTTCCTCTAATGTGAAGGGTGTGTGCTTGGGAATTGTTTTGGTATCGGCTACGGGTGAAACCATTCGACAAGCCATTAAATGTAATTCTATAACTAACAATGAGGCAAAGTATGAAGCTGTGATTCCAGGTTCAGAACTAGCACGAGAACTCGGCATTAATCAGATTGTGATCAAAAGCGATTCGTAGCTCGTAGTTAATCAAATGCTGGGGACTTATACGGCCAGGGAAGCACGGATGTAGCAGTACTTAGAGAAGGTACGGGATCTAGTCAGGCAATTCCAAACCTTGAAAGTTATGCAAATATCAAGAGATGAAAATGTTGAGGCGGACGCCCTAGCCAATCCCGTATCTGCAGCAGACGTGGCAAGCAATGAAAATACTTCCGTAATTCATTTGTTTCATTCAGTGCTCGATCTAGACAAAAATGAGGTAAATTTTAATAACTTAACCTGGGATTGGAGGAACGAGATTGTTGCTTTTTTGCAGTATGGAACCGTCCCTGAAGACAAGAAAAAAGCTCACGTGCTTCGTAAAAAAGGCTGCTCGATATTGTTTAAAGCAAGACAATCTTTATCGAAAAATGTTCGGTGGACCCTTAGCAAGGTGCATCGGGCCTTCACAAACGGAATATGTAATGAGAGAGATACACGAGGGGCATTGTGGAAATCACGCCAGAGGAAGATCACTGGTAAGAATCATGATTAGGGCAGGTTATTATTGGCCTAAAATGGAAGAAGAAGCGGAAAATTTTATGGCTAAATGTGATAAGTGCCAAAGATACGGTACTAACATGCATAGACCTACGGAGCTGTTACATCCGGTCATTGCACCGTGGCCATTTATGAAATGGGGAATGGATATCGTGGGTCCACTACCACAAGCAAAAGGACAAGTAAAATTCTTGCTTGTACTTACTGACTATTTTACTAAATGGGTGGAAGCAGGAACATTCAAACGGGTGCGAGAAAAAGAAGTTAGAGATTTCATTTGGCGAAATATCATATGTCGATTTGGTGTGCCAAAGGAAATCATGTATGATAATGGCCCTCAATTTATAGGCGCACAATTTATAGAGTTTTTTCAAAGTTGCCAGATCAAAAGGATTACACCCACACCTTATCATCCGGTGGGTAATGGACAAGTTGAGTCAACAAACAAAGTCATTATCAACAATTTAAAGAAGCGTTTGGAGGAATCCAAAGGTAATTGGCCAGAATTGTTACCTGGTGTTTTATGGGCATACCGCACAACAACAAAAACAAGTACGAGAGAAACACCATTTTCATTAGTTTATGGAGCTGAAGCTTTAATTCCTATTGATAGGAGAGCCAAGCACAAGGTTTACACAAGCGTCAGAAGAGTCTAATAGCGAAGAAATACACATAAATCTTGATCTACTTGAAGGAAAAAGAGAAGTTGCATTAATAAGAATGGCAGCACAAAAGCAGGTCATAGAACGATACTACAATCGAAAAGCATGCCTAAGAGTGCCCAAAAAGGTTTTTCAATCTACAAAGGCAGTCAATGCGGGAAAATTGAGTCCAACCTGGGAAGGACCCTACAGGATTCATGGTATTAAAGGAAAAGGAGCATACGAGCTGGAAACGATAGATGGCTAAACACTACCTTCGCACTGGAATGTCGTTCACCTGAAGAGATACTATTTCTAAGGAATACCCACGGTCAGGTATCCATATTTTTAAATTTTATTTTTGAATTGTTAAAATTTTACTAACGATTTTAGATGATAGGCAATAAAGCTAGACCATACTAAATGATGAATCACGACCTGCAAGGCACGTGGAATAAATTAAAATTCCCAGTCTAGGGTTACAACTATTCTGATAGAAATTCAGACGGGTTAAGCAGTCTTCATCTATAATCGTACCTTCGAGTTTCGTGTGTTTTTCCTTTTCAGGAAAAGGACCAAATGAGAGGAACAATCAAGTGCTCGAGACTTCATACTTCAACGCTCAAATACTTGGGGGACTATATAATATATGTGTATGAAAAAGGCAAAGAAGATTGGGAAATAATCAAAGTTCAAGCCTGAGAAGTTTACTCATTGAGTGAGAGCAAAGTCACGAGCTAAAGCCAAAGAAAAACCTTATCATAGTTAGGATAAAAGCAATATACTGAAACGGGTTATAAGTAAAAACCTTGTATTCATTTTCTTTTTTGAAATCTGTTATTAGGAAAACAGTTGCGAGAAAGTTATAGAAGTAATTCAAATACATGTAAAGTGTTATTTAAAACTTGACAAAGTTCAAATAAAACTTGTCGAAGTTATTCCAAAAAACATGTGTATTCCTATTTCTTTTATCGTATATTAATATCATTATGAAGTTGAGACGTATTCTTCATTAAGTGTCGAATATAAAAGGACCCACTTTTATAAAATTCATGATTAATTCAAGTATTCATGAAGTTAACAGAAGCATTTTTGAAGAATAAAAATACAAGTTATTCAGTAAGTCCTTAAAAATAAAGGCAAGAATAAACAAAGTAGAAGTTCAAACAGCAGCGGGAACTTCTTAATATAAAAGAGTTTAGACTAAGTATGAACTTAGTCATAAACCAAAAGTTATTTATACAAAGTTCCCCATAAAAGGACTGGGGACTTAATGTTTCCAACAAACCCTTAAAAAAATCAAGGGTCACAATCACAAACCACCGAAAAGAAAAAAAAGGAATTCAAACAACATAAACTTTTCACTGAGAATATGAAAGGGCTGAAGTAGGGTCATCAGCAGCAGAGGGCTCAACTTGACTTGAAGGAGTGGGGATACCCGTATTATCTTCAACATTTTCAGAAACTTCAGCCACGGGAAAAGAAAAATCTTGGTTCTGCTGAGTCTTCTTAATAATCTCTTTGATCTTGGCTAACTCAGATTCCAAGTTAAAATTCTCCTGGCTAACTTCAACGAGGGTATCATGGCGAGGAGTTAAAAACGCCCAACTCACTTCAATGGCAGTTTTATCTTCAAGGATCTTGTGATCTCTTTCCTAATCAGCAATTTCATTTCTTAACCTTTCATTTTCAGCCAAAGCAGATTCATAAGAACTTTGAAGAAAAGCATGGGAACTCTCTAAAGAGCAAACCTTATCAGAAGATACCCGGAGGTCTTCTTGAGTTTGAGTCAAATTCTGCACGAGTTTACCAACATATGCTTCTTTTTCACTCAGGAGAGCTCTCAACTCTCTAATTTCTTCACTTGCCTTGGACAATTGCTCGGAAAAAGAGGTTTCCAAACGAGCCTTTTCCTTACTTGCTTGATCTGAAGAAGCTTTTTCAACTGCCAATTCTGAAGTCAAAGCCCGTACCTACTGCTCTAAGGTACTTTTACTTTCTTCTAAAGTTTCCATGTAGATCTGAAGACTTTCACACCGTTCCTTCCAATTATCCACCTCCACTTGGTAGTCACGCACTAATTGCTCTGAGAGGGTAACCCTTTTCATCATCTCCGTGCCAATTAGATTGACCTAGGAAAAATAGAGAGGGAAAAGTAAGAATCTTGAAGATAGAAAAATGACAAAGTAAAGCTTGAAAAAGGAATACCTTTAAGGAAACATGCACTATATCATTCATCAAGTCACAGAACTATGGCTATCAAGCTTAGCTCTCTCAACTGGACCAATCAAAGACTTTAGTCACGCGTCAGCTTGACCTGATTTCCTTAAAAGGTTACCCTCAGCGGGGACTTCAATGGTAACTCACCTCATAGCATCATTCCTACTTGAAGAATCAACCTCTGTGTAAGGAGCAGTTGAAGGAGGAGTAGTCGAGGGTGGAACTGTGGACGCAGTCATAATAGCCTGGGGAGGAACGGTAACAGCCACGACCGACAAAGGAGGAATCACAAGGATGGGAGTAGAAAAAAGAAGCAATAGATGTTTCATCAGAAATCGGACCTAAATTTTCACCATCAAACCCGCGGTTAAAAAGTTGCTTAACTTAATCATGAGCAGCAACGGGGACTTCATCATCAGGAATCATCACTGGGGCTTCAATAAACTTGGTAAGAGGAATAGAACGAGGGGGGATGCTTCATCATCAGAAATGATTCGCCTACGAGCTCGTGGCCTTTTTACTAAGGAACCCCTATCTTCCTCTTCTTCAGAATCTTGGTCATTAGCAGCTTTCCTTTTCGATGAAGAACCCAAGATTATCTCTTGGGCTCTTTCCAAAGAAATGCGGGAAGCCACGATCGCCTCGGCACTAATCCCCCAAACAACAAATCCTGATAAAAAGAAGGATTAAAATAAGTTCTGGGAAAAATAATAAAAAGTTAAATAAAAAAAAACTCTTACTATGAGTTTTCACTTTCCAACCAAATCGTTAGGAAAGATGCTTCCAAGATCTACCCTCCATTGGGGCTGTATTCAGTAACCTTCCTACCCAACCACGGAAATTGGGAATTTCTTTAACAATTCCCATGGTTGCTAAAAAGAAAAAGGAAAAGGAAAATAGAGATCATCAAAATTGAAGAAAAAGGTACGAGAAAGTTATTAAAAAACTCACGTGCAAAATTCCACTTCTCGAGGAAGGGGACATTTTCATCGCCCACTAAACCCACGGTGGAGGCAGCAACAAACCTGGCGTACCAGCCACGGTCTCTGTCATCTTCTAGACTAACCAGAACTCTTTTGCTCCTAGCACACCGGCCATGTTTGTGAAGGTGAATTAAATGAGCAAAAGTGAAAGGCACACCGGCCATGTTTGTCAAATGCCTCAAACAAGCAACAACCCTCCACATTATAGGGCCAATTTGGCATAAGCAAACATCGAAAAATGACAGAATTCGAGAATAACAGGATCAATAACAGGTTTGAATCCTAATGTGAAAGGGTATGTATAAACAAAGGAAAATCCAATTAAATAAGAGGTGATTCTTTGATTCGCGTTGGGAATTATGATAGGGAAGTCATGACTCCAATGACAGTCTTTACGAACTAAAGAAATCAGACCCTCTGTAATCTGAGTTGGATAGGTATCAGCACAATCTAAAGAGGATACTTGATTTCTAAGGGACTCCCTGTCATTGTAGAAAGATAGTCCCGCAGGAACTACTTCTTCTACTGTAGGTTCACGAACAGGTTCAGCGGGTTCCTTACCCTAGAAGAAGATTTTTGTGAGAAAGAACCTCTGGTTCTAAAGGAAGGACTGGAACTAAATGAAGGAAGAGAAGAACCACGTACAAAAGAAGACCCTAAATTACGAAGTCTACCTCCTCTTCTACTCCTGCTAGGGGCAAGAGGGAAGTTATCAACTATGGGGACTCTTCTAGGGTTAGAGTTTGGTGAAGACATGATAGTTCGAGGAAGAAGCAAATAAAAATTCAAGAATTGAACACTCAGAGAACTTTATGTGATAAGGATAAAGACGAAAACTATGTTTATACTAGGAAGCAACCGTCAAAGGAAAAGGTGCAATGATGGAAAGGTCATAATGAGAACTGTCGCTTCGTGATTAGTGAAGCCATAAAAAAGTCCTAAAAAGTGCTGCAAAGTTGTAGAGCCAATAAAAGGGTGCCACATGTGATAAGCATTAAATGGAAGTGACAATTGAAGCGTCGATTTTACTGTAGCATTAATAGCGGTAACATTCTCGCTTTAATAAAATCCACTTCCCAAATATTCAATTGATGAATAAATGGTAAGTGGGGGGACTATCTGTATTGGGAAAATCAAGTTTACATATTAAAGTGATTAGAAGATGACGTGTCATGGCACGAAGGCTGGTCAAAGAGTGATGATTGACAAAGAGGCACGAGTTGCAATAGATACGAGCAGAAGGTACAAGTAGAGGCACGAGCAGTTATTCAAAAGACTCAACGCTCGTACCTATTTATACTCAAAAGTCAAGGAGAATGAATCTGATAGCATAAGAGAGTACAGATACAATATTTAATAAGCAATAAATACTAAAAACGTTATAGAATCTGTATTAAATTACAATGATTATGTAACGTAGCATTTAATGTCTTTAATTGTCTATAGTGGCCTAATTATAACAAAGGCAAAATGTATATCTTTAAGATAGCTATAAAAAGGAGAGAATAGATCATTTGTAAGGACACGAAAGATCATCTGAATATACTGGTTTACTTTGTTTTCTTCTGTCTATCTTATTGTTAGCAAAATCACTTTCCTTTATTCAGTTTTGATTATCAGTAACTCGTGTTCTTCTAAATTAAGCTTTGACTGAAATTCCACTTTTTGGTTAAACAATTAGGCAGGAGAAGAAACTTCATTTACTTGAGTGACCCCGTCCAAATTATCAAATCTTCTACATGCTTGTGACCTTCATTCGCCAAAAAGTTGGCACATTAATTTTTCCACTTAGAAAGTATATGGTGTTACTATAAGCGTGAAAGATGTGAGTTGATAGGAAAATAAGAAACAAGAATTGGAGCACTCCAGTACTTGACTTCTTTTTGCTCTTTGCAACTTTCTCTGATGATTTTAGGTTGTTGACATTATTAGAATCATCAGAAACTCTAGAAGATGACGAAGAAGCAATAGTAAAACAGCTCAATAACCCTGAAAGCAAAGCCATTTATGAATGTTTTAATTTTCTTTTCACCGCTGAGAACTAATAGAAGAATTTATTTATAGGGAAGGATTGAGAATTTGTGGTTTTGCTTAGCTTTGGGACCAAGTAAAATTAAAGAAGATGATGTTGCTATCACCCCTCTGCTTCCTACAACCTTCCTTGAATTTTGAATGTTGTCTCTCGCCTGAATTTTCGACTAAGTTGTTGATTAACAATTGACTCGGGAAGTGGACAATTGCTACAAGTTCTTTAATTAATTGACTTGTTTTTAATTAGTTTTACCTTATTTGAATTTTTCTTCACTTTTGTAATATTAAAAAAACACTATTTATAGTTGTTACTAATTTTTCATTAATTATTAATCTATAATGAAAAGATGCTCTGAGACACACTTATTTGTACTAAACAATATTAAAATTCTTGAAAATGACAATTTTATTAATGAAAATGAACGTTCAATCGCCCTCTTTTGATCAATTGAACTTTGCTCTATCTAAAGTGAAAATTTAGTTGTTACTTCGGCTGCTTCATTTTCTTTTTGCTCAAAATAACCTTAGCTCAAATTCGACCAATGTTTAGAACCATCATATATATTGACTCATACTTTAGTATGTAAATAAATTGTGCTGCTATATAACAGTGATACGGAATGTAACAAATTTTTGAATTTTTTTCTTTTTCGCTTAATTTTGTGGGGCAAAAGAACTTTTGACCCAAGGGAATTAAGCCTGGAGGAACCACCTGGGAACATTCTTGAATTCCTGCCGTAGACCGTAGTCGCTTTCAAATTCCTGGTTAACAAAGGAAACATAAGAACCAAATAACGCCACCATCTCCTCCTGTTTAGCATATAAATTCTGTTTCAAATAAGAGTCAGGTCGTGATATAAGGAGTTAGATGCAGCTCGTGATAGATGAGTTAAATGCACTTTACATTTGAATTCTATAGACAAATGCCTGACATTTAAAAGGAGAGACGTAGAGACGGCTATTCCCATTATAACGTAACTTGCAGTTGCAGTTCCACAAAGGTTGATCAAGAATAAGACATATCCAACCCCAAGTCAATTCCTTATTATTTTTAACTGTATATGTTTTGCTTGAAGAAATTGAGCCTGAAAATATTAGAATTAATCTGCATATATAAAACTTAAATTCTTTCTCAACTTTTTTGCATTTTGAGTTAACTTTTTTATTCGTCGGAAGTTTGAGTAACCTGCTGAGATATTTGACTCCATTTGCTTCCATTTTTATCTAAGAAAACTAGGATAGCCATGTTATGTTCTCTGAACCAAAGCCAATTCGAATGAAGTTTTCTTCATGAAAATTACAATTACTACCTGTCTTTTATGTACTTGTTGTTTCTTCATTTGCATCTTTCTTCTTCTATAATATGTACGCCTTTTGCCAGTAATCACCAGTCAATAAATTCATATTTTTATATATATTCTCTCTAACATTATATAATTGTATTGTGATATGATGTGATGACCCGAAAGGTCATCTCTTATTTTAGAAGTCAAAATTGTGTTTTGAGGTCTTGAAAATCTCTTTTTACCTCACCTCATATTGCGTGCACAGTCCGAACGCGTTTCCGGAAAACTTTTATGTGAAATTTTAGAAGAATAATGAATTTGGGTTTTAAATTCATGTCTTTCACTCCTTAACTTTTTTTTACAAGATTTCATCCTAGAATCTAGAGTTTTCATGGTGGAATTGAGAATTTTGGGTAGAACTTAGGAATATCAAAATTTGGGGATTTAGACCTCAAATTGAGGTCGAATTCCAAACCAATTGTATATCCGGGCTCGGGGGTGAATGGATAATCGGGTTTTCGTACGAATTTCGGGTTTGGACCAAGTGGGCCCGGGGTCGATTTTTGACTTTTGGGGAAAACAATGGGAAATCTATTTTCATGCATTGGAATTGGTTTATTTAGCAATTATTAACGTTATTAAGTAAATTGTGGCTAGATACA
The DNA here is from genome assembly GCF_000393655.2 of Nicotiana sylvestris. NCBI lineage: Eukaryota > Viridiplantae > Streptophyta > Magnoliopsida > Solanales > Solanaceae > Nicotiana > Nicotiana sylvestris. The sequence continues at coordinate 120,724,206 of NC_091065.1, forward strand.
AGCGAATTGGAAGTGGAACCGAGAGGTAAAGCAGTAGTTGAGACTTAATCTTGTCTGTGAATTCGAGGTAAGTGTTTGGCCTAACCTTAGCTTGAAGGAATAGGAATTGTGGTCTATTTGCTATGTGTTTGTATCGAGTACGATGTATAGGTGTGGTGACGAGCATCTATACGTTGGTGTCAAGTATGTCTGTGAGTCTTATATCATGATTTTGTGAACCTATCATGTACCAATCATGCTCACTTGATGCTTAGTAATGTTGAACAAAGCTTATGAATTTTTTTTTGGTAATTGACTATTGTTGAGTATTGATTTAAATTAAAGTTTCGTCTTGTAAAGAAGTTGTTGAAACGAGATTGGTTATAGCTGAATCCCTTGCCGGGATGTTTTGTTGATGTTGTTGATTTTTCCTTGCGGGGATTTTTTTTTTATTGTTTGGGTGAGGAAGAGTGTAAAGCACGAAGGGTGATGTCGTGCATGATATTTTGAGAGAGTGTAAAGCACGAAGGGTGATGTCGTGCATGTTATTGTGAGAGAGTGTAAAGCACGAAGGGTGATGCAGTACCGATATTATGAGTGTTAATGCACGAAGGGTGATGTCGTGCCATGATTATGTAAGGTAATACAAGAAGGGTGATGTCGTACCGTTTATGATGTTTCATATAGTGAGGATGAGAATAAAAGCACGAAGGGTGATGTCGTGCACGTGTTACCGTTTCATTATCTTGTTGGTTTAAATATGATGTCCATTTTTGCTTCGTTATTAATGCTTCCTTACTGGTTTATTGTTAGAATCTGTTATTCTCCGTAGCATGTCCCCTTCCAACTTTATTATATTGTTTCCTGTTATAATGATTCTGTCTGTATATGGTTTAATTGCACATGTTTATTTGATAGTCATGTCCTAGCCTCGTCACTACTTCACCGAGGTTAGGATCGACACTTACTCAGTACATGGGGTCGGTTGTACTGATACTACACTCTGCACTCTTTTACGCAGATTTCGGTACCGGACCTAGTGAGTAGCTGAGGTAGCTGACTTCAGTCCAGGAAGACCAAGGTAGATCTGCTGGCGTCCGCAGAGCCTAGTCTTCCCCTTCCTTGCTTTAGTTTTTCTACTATCTCTTTTCTTTTCAGACCAGTATCTGTAGTAGAAATCTTAGGCATTCGTGATATTGTGACACCAGATTCATGGATAGAATTGTATTGGCTTATTTGATTATATTACAACTCTTCCGCATTTATCAATTGTTTAACTTTAATTTTGGCCTATATCTCTTTGGTTTGAATGTTTAACGTGTAGAACCTTAATAGTTGGCTTGCCTAGCTTTCACGAGTAGGCGTCATCACGACTCCCGAGGGTGAAAAATTCGGGTCATGACATATGACTTGTTTTTAATCACCACCAAAGGATGCGGTGCAGCGGATGGGGCTACTCTTCCCTTAACCAGAGGTCTCGAGTTCGAACCCTGGGTATAAAAAAATTCTTGGTAGGGAGCGCTTTCCCCCGAATGGAACCCTACGCGGCGCGAATTCGAATATACTCCAATCCAAATACCGGACACCGGATGGGAAACCAAAAAAAAAAGATTTCGTTTTAAGTCTTATCTTATCAAACTTCTAATACTCAGCGGCTCACAGAAGCTTCCTTGTTTATGCGTGACTAAAAAATAAAGAAGACCTCATTTGTGATCATATTTAACCTTATTCAAGCTTATGCCATTTTCTTTTAATCTGAGTAAATTTGTGTATCAAAAATCATCAAAGGGTATACTAATAGACTTTACAGATATCTTGCAATATCAACTTGTCTTTAGATGTTGAAAGATAAAGTTTCAGATTATCATCAGCTCCATAACAACAAATCACACAATATTTACTGAATCAAATAATTTGTACAGGAATAATACAAGAACATTTGTAAAGGACAGTCCGATACGCAAAATATTCTGCGTTTATGAAGGCAATTTTTGGAGTAATTTAGCTCCAACCCTCTCCCATTTTTATCCCCAAAATGGGGGATGAATAGTGTTCTTTCAAATATGGGGTACACTATTCATCTCCCCATTACTATTCATCCCTTTTTTATTATTATTTTATTATTTTATCTCTTTATATATACCTAATTATGTTTATGTAATGTCTTTATAATATTAATTTTACATCTTAACTTTGGTATATAATTTTGATAAATTAATTTTCGTGCATTTATTATTTTTATGTAAAATTGTAAGTTAATTTTATTATAAGTTATAATTATGCAAAAAATATATAACTATCTCAAAAAATGAATGGTGCAAATATAAAATATTAGATGTTGCTAAAATTGAAAGGTGCGAATATAAAATATTAGATGTTGCAATGATTTCACTTTTATTTGAATTATTAGTTAATCTATAATAATTGCTTACAAAATATATTATTTAAAATTTTATGAAATTGTTTTAATGGAAATTACAAATTAATAAAAATAAAAGATGGAATTTGTTTAATGAAAATTAAAAAATAAAATTGAAATGAAAGATAATAATTTAATATAAAAGAGAGAGAAGAATATAAAAAAGTTTGGAGAAAAAATGGGAGAATGGTTGGAGTAAGTTGTCCCCAAAATGGGGAAATTGGGTAAAGGTTGGAGATGCCCTGAAAGATCCAGGGATGGACCCCAAAGGATGTGTAAACAGTCTATCTGTCACGACCCAGATTTCTCACCCTCGGGAGTCGTGATGGCGCCTACTAATGTGAGCTAGGCAAGCCAAACCTTCAAACTAATTACTTCATTAACATTTCTTTCTTTTTTTAACAAACATAAAGTGAGAACAAATGAACAGCGGAAATTAGAGTTTAAACGGCAGACATCAATAAAACATCGGCAATCTATGTCTATTTCAATTACTCAAGCTTTAATCACCCAAAACCAGGTGTCATAGTGTCACAGACGGACTAAGATTTACTACATACAAAGTCTGAAGAAATAACAATGCATTGTTTCTGAACAAAAGGAAAATGAAACAGGAAATAGGGATAGAGGGAGACGCCAGGGACTGCGAACGCCTGCAGGTCTACCTTGGATCTCCGCGTGGACTGAAGGTAGCCTCCAACTACGATCCAAGAGCTACTCCGGGATCTACACATAGTGCAGATTGTAGTATCAGCACAACCGACTCCATGTGCTGGTAAGTGTCTAGCCTAACCTCGGCGAAGTAGTGACGAGGCTAGGACCAGACTACCAAATAGACCTGTGCAGTTCAAATATATACAGCGGAAAAGAAATACAGAAATAACCAGTCAAGTATGGGAGGGGGAGCATGCTGTGGGGGAGACAACAATTCCGAATAGAAAGACATCAAGTAACCTAAAGAAACAACATAACTCGGATATCAACAAAGAATCAGAAATCAATAAATGCACGACATCACCCTTCGTGCTTTTACTCTCGTCCTCACCAAAGCAATCATATAATAAAAAATGTGCACGGCATCACCCTTCGTGCTTTTACTCTCTTTCCTCACCATATAATCAATATAATCGGCACGGAATGTTATATCGTGTGGCACGACATCACCCTTCATGTTTTACACTCTTTCCTTACAATCATACACGGCATCACCCTTCGTGCTTTACACTTTTCCTCACAAAACAAACAATGCACGACATCACCCTTCGTGCTTTAACTCTCTTCCTCACCCAAACAACAATCACAAACAATAGCGCAAGGGAATAAATGAAATTGCAATAAAAATTCTGGCAAGGGAACAACATCAATAACATCAACATTCCGGCAAGGGAGATAACAGATAAATCCACAATAACTCGGCAAGGGTTACAACATAATGATCTCTTCTATTTCTCACTTTTACTTCACTATTCACTTCACAACTCGAGCCAATGCTTTAGAGGTTCAATTATCGCTTATACTTTCATAATTCGTTATACAACTTGAGCCAACGCTCCTCAATGTTCATAGGTCACAATTCCTTCCACAAACTTTATACAACAAATAGAAACCATCACTAAGGCATGAAGGATACAACGAAGTCATGATAATCACAATATAAAGACTCATGGGCATTCTAGACACCAACGTATAAATACTCAGCACCATGCCTATACGTCGTACTCCACAATTATCACATAGCAAATAGGACTCAACTCCTAATTTCTCAAGATAAGGTTAGACCAAACACTTACCTCGATGCCTCGAACACAATTTACGTTTCAATTATAACTTTACCCCTTGATTCTACCACCAATCCGCTCGTATAATCTATTTGGAAGAAAAGTTGTTCTTGAAAAATCTCCCTAGGGAGTTTGTATTTTGAAAGGATGTGAAAAATGGGTTGAAAATCGTCCAAGTATAAAAGTTGCAGGTCTCAGATGTAGGAATTGCGAACCCCGACCTCTGCTGGCTTGGGAATTGCGAAGGGAAGCTCGCATTTGCAAACCCTTAGGAAATCTGGATTTTTCGCATTTGCGAAAGGGACCCTTGCATTTGCAAGGTCGGAATTGCGAAGCACAACTCACATTTGCGAGATAAGGCAGGCCTGGGCTGGTTCGCATTTGCAACCAAGCCCTCGTATTTGCGAGCCAGGCCTGATTACACCAGCAAAAATCCTACAATTTTTCTATGTTCAAAATGCACCCTGTGGCCTATCCAAAACTCACCCGAGCCTGTCGCGCCCCCTTTTTCTCGCGAAATTGGGCTTGTGACATTTGGGAGGACAACTCGTTCCCTTTTGGGAATTGGGTTTTGAAACTTGAAGAGTCGCCACCTAATGATTAATTGCATCAGGACACTAAGAAGGGTTTGAGTTTGAAGAACCAAAGTTTGGGTAAGGGCTAGAAATTATCTCGAGGGGAAGGTGTTAGGCACCCCTCAAGATCTACTAGTGTGGTTCCCGACCATGTTACAATTGTGACTTCACATAATCAAATAAGCAATTAAGGGCCTCAAATAGAAGGGGATTTTCACATATTACTGCAAGCAATTGAAAGTTTGAAGAGAATAAAGAAAGCAGAAATTTTAAGGAAATAGTTCGGATAATAAAACAAGTTAAAAGAAAGGGGGTCCTAGGTTTACAAACAATATGGATCACATCAATGCAATGCCCAGTAATCACTCCTCAAAATAGGGGTTATATGTGGTATTAGCGCACCGGTCATCATATCCATATCTACCCTTTCCCACCCCGTTAAGGTATTAAGCACAGAATAGTATCGTTACTTATTGCATGCTAATACCCGCCCCAATCCTATCAGTCCCGAAGGCATTTGGGACTACTAGTCCTAAAGAGAAGGGAGATTTGGTTTTCAGAGTTTTAAAAGGACAAAATTCTAGGACGACAATCAAAACATATAAGGCAGGTATGAAGAGAACACATAACAGTTTAAAGGGCTCAAACAGGCCTCCTCAACTTAAAGACAGATTGTTTAGCATGTCTTGCATGTACTGGTTATGGTCTGAATTAAATTAAAGCGTAGGATAGGCTGATTCATCACATATTTCTCAGATGAGGAGTCCGAATTAGCCTTCCCTGGTTGTAATTTATCAAAGACTGATGTAGTTAATCAATTATCTACTGGCTTGCCTAGGTGAAACTTATAGGCATGATATCTAACAGTGCTTACTCCGATTTTAAAGAGGCTTACTGATTGTAGAAAACACATAAGTTCTGTAGATGTTAGACGAAATTACTACTGATTTTAGACTTGTAGATGAAATAAACGAGTCAGATTCAACTGGTTACTCCTATAGGCATGATTTCTAGGCGTTGTTGGTTTAAGACGATTATAAAAGTGTAGGAGTCCTATAGACATGGTATCCAGAATGAAACTTATTATTACTTAACCTATAACTATTTGCCTAATGATAGATGTAAAATGCAGAAGTGTTGAAGACCTATAGTCATGATTTCTATATGCACAAGTGCAGAAAAATCTACAGACAGGATTTCTATATGATAGGCGAAAGTGCAGAAAACCTATAGACATGATCTCTATGACGTGCATGAATGCAGAAAAATTATAGGCAGGATTTCTAACAAAATGCGGAAGTGCAGAAATTGTAAATAGTAACACCTATGAGCATGTTGTCTACCCTTTGCATACATAAGTGACCCTCCCCTTTTCACTAGAACCCTAGAAGTTATTACAACATATTACAAACCAGAATGGATTAAGAAAAGTAAAATTACATCAGAAATTAAGCTACAACCAAGGAGCCTAATTTAGACTCAAGGTATAACAATATGAGGTGAACCAACTTCCAGGATCAGGTTTCCAAAGCCTTCTCTTATTTGGGATGTGTCAAAGTTCCTCAAGAGCCTCAAATGGACTCCGGGCAGTGCTTACAACATAAATATATTGCAGAATTAAGAGCATAGTGCAGTGTGGAAATGCCAGCCCTCAGATGTCCCAGTTTAGAGGGAACTCAAGGTCCCAAAGCAAGGCTCATAAGAGGGGGGCAGAACTTAGAATCTAAGAGTAAGTGTAAGTGCACAAGGGGGAAATCAGGGAGAGCCATGGCAGGCTGGTGGTCATGCCCAGCAATCAGGAGTGATGGCATACCCCTGACTAGCCTATTAGCCACATTTTGAGAGTTGGGATCCATTGAGGATCAGGTTCAGACCTAAGCAACAATTTGGATGTTGTCAGGCCATGAACTTTACCTCAAACACATAGAAGGGAGTAGGGGTATAGGGAGTTTATAACAAACAGCAGATGCAAAGAGAGAGTAGCATACTCAATACATAACATGAATAGCAAAGTAGACAGGAGTGTAGCAATTGTAAAATAAACACATAAGGATGGTGCTGAAATCGAAATTAGGCCATACCAGTTTCAAGGAAACAAATAAGTGAAAGCTGAAGTCTTGTAAACCAAATTGCACGCAAACAATACAAAAGATCTCAGAAGAGAGTAGAGTATTGAAAGAGTATTGTAATTGAGAGGTGTGTGCGTAAAGTGTTGAATTCGAAGTGTTGAACTGAATGTTCAAGGTGTCTAAGTGCAGAAGGGTCGTGCCCCTTTTATAGTGCAGAGAACAAGTAAGAAAAGGTAAGGGAATAGTTTGCAATCAATCACACAGAATCTTCCTTCAATTAAGGGATTCTGATTTCAAACGGGCAGAAGACAATTAAGGAAAGAATTGGATTAAAATATTTTCCAAAGTAGTACAAGAAGGGCAAATACATAGAAACTATTTAAGGAAAGAGTTTGATAGCAACACGGTTTGTGCAAATAACGAAAGGCAATCAATTATCAGCCAGTAAAAATCAGAAATTGAGTTTTGGTATGAATGAATCCAACCAGAAAAGGTGAAGAAAGGTCTAATTAAATAAAATCAGTAACAATCAATCAAACCCTATTAAAAGGAATTTGGAATCAACCGATAGTTGGAAAAACCCTTTTTTGAAAGAAGAGTTCCTCATATATAAAGCATACAGACATGTCAAACAAGAAAGAACTGTCATGTTAATTAGAAAGAATCTAGCATAGAAAAGAGTTCAGAGCCAAAAAGGGATACAACTTCAGTTTGTAGACTCATAATGAGTCTGAGAGTCCAGGGTTCCAAAGTAGCCCTAGTCCAAAATAAAACTTGCCAAAACCCAAAGCCTAGGGTTTTCAACATTAATCAGAAGCAGTGATGAGAAGACAAATAACAGGCTCAGAGGTCTCTTTCAGAGACTCATGAGAAACCAACATACATGATAGCAGGTTTGAAACAAACACAGTGAAAAAGCTGATTTGAAGCATAAAGAACATGTTTTAAGAAAAGCTTGGAGCTTAAACAAGTTCAAAAGACAAAGAGGTAGCATAAACTTAAGGAAACAGTAAATGAAACATGTTTAGAGAGAACTCAAACAAAGTCCAGAAGAAGGCAAATAAGAACTAAGAGCTTAGTAGAAATTACAGTAAAGGAACACTGGGTTATATGAACATATAAGATAAACTTGTGAAAGCATGATATAAAACCAGTAGAAGAAAGAACGGAGCACAGTAGAAAAATATGCATAATAAGGCGAACCTAAGAATACAGGAGAAGGACATGTGAGGTAGAAAGGAGAACATAAAAACATAGCATAGACAGATTCACACAAAGAAAAGAAGAAGAGGAGTCAGAAAACATTTTAAAACTTTTTCAGAAACCCTAAATCGAAGAGAAACAAATTTTGAAAGAGAAGATTGGGAAAAACGTTTTAAAATTCCAGTATAACACAGATATAGCATAGATCTAAGAAAACAATCAGAAAAAACCTCGAATAGCTTAGGGTTTCAGAGAAACCCTAGAAATGTGAAAGGCTTGGAAGAAAATCCGATCCTGAGTCGAAAAGACTCATATTGCTTGAACATGCCGAAATAATGGCCGGAGAGGCCATAGATCTACAGATCTGAGAAGGATCTGAAGAGAGCCATTGGAGTCGGGCCTCGAAGCTTCGAACAACCATGGTTTGATGGTGGAGGGGGGTGAGTACCAACCATTCATGGCCTGAGAAGCCATGGATTCCGGTGGAAACATGGTAGAATAAGGTGGGAGATGGCTAAGGTTTCAGAGAGCTTGAGAGTGTTTTGAGAGACGAAGAGTTTCAATGCGGCGGGTCAGGTGAGAATGAGGGAGATTAGGGTAGTCGTTTAGGTTTAATTATGGAAGGGCGAGTCTTGGTCGTTGATCTTGAGTGATCAACGGTCCAGATTTAAGTGGTAGGTGGGGAACGGGTTGGGTCATTTGTAATTGGGTCGTGGGTTGGATTTGAAACTGGGTTGGTTTTAATTTGGGGGAAATTGGGGTCAAATTGAGGTTAAAATTGAAAGGAAATGAGGCTGTAATTGAAATAGAAATAGGCTAAATGTTAAATAGCCAATTTTCCTATTTTATTTTATAAAAATAGTGAAAAGGACTTTAAAACAAATTAAAACTACTGACCCAACTAATAACGCATAAATATTGATTTAAAAATATTGAAACCAATTTTACAATTATAGAAATGCTATTAATCTTAAAATACGCTATAATTACAATTATATGCAACTTAGTCTTTTAAATACCAAATAAATTTGTAAAATATACAAAAATTATCTTAACTATATTTTGGTATCAATATGGGAATAAAATAAATTATTCACCAAAATTGATGATTTTGGGAATAATTATGGATTTTGTACTGCTAAAATGGATAGTAAATTGATTTTAAAAACTCTTCAAAAGATTGAAAAAATACTAAAACACTTGGGTATGATTATGTATGCATGTATATGCTATTTTGAAAGTATTTTGTATATAAAAATACATAGGGAAAAATTGGGTATCAACAGCTTCCCCTCTTTACCCGGGAAGGATGAAAGAGTTGTCGGGTAAAGATATGATGGCCAAATTTGACCGAATGAAACGATTTGAAGAATTTTGACCAAGCTCTGGTTCCCGAGCTGCCTACATATCCCTGGTCTTACAGGAATCAGGCCATATGTAGTTCAGGATCCATTGGCAGAATATGCCGATGGAGATTTCGAAAAGCGGATGCGACGTTCGGGTTGAGAAGGATGGTCAGAGTCTGATAGGCTGCGGGAACTGGAGCGAGATTGCCCCTGCTGCGACGGCCATTGCTAGCCAGTTTACCTGCAAGTGAGCATATATTGTGCATAAATTTAAACGTGATGCAAGTTCCCATTGGACCATGAATGTTGTCCTCGGACGGTTAGGATGACGTCCTCGGACTATGACGTCCTAGGCCATGAAGCGTATGATAAAGGATTCGCAGGCTATGAAATGATGTTCTCGGGCTATCAGAATGATGCCTCTGAACTATGATGCATTTGAATAATGATATGCAAGAGATAAAATGTGGTCATCAGGCCATGGCATGGCGTTCTCGGGCTATACAAATGGTGCCTCCGAACAATGACGCCTTTGGACAATTTGGTGATCTTTCATCCAATGAAATGCAGAAGGTGACGATATTTCAGCCGATGCAAGACGTAAATAAAAGGTGGCGATATTTCAGCCGATGTAAGAATGATAAATTGGAGATATTTCAGCCATGCAGGATGGAGACAATGCTTAGTCTCGGAAGGCAGAACAGTAGCCTTATGCAATATAGAGGAATGCAGGATGGAGATAGTGCTTAGTCTCGGAAGGCAAAAAGGTAGCCTTATGCAATGTAGGAAATGCAGATGGAGGTAGAGCTTAACCTCGGAAGGTAGAAAGGTAGCCTTATGCAATGCAGGAAATGCAGATGGAGACAATGCTTAGTCTCGGAAGGAAGAAAGGTAGCCTTATGCAATGCAGAGAAATGCAGATGGAGACAATGCTTAGTCTCGGAAGGCAGAAAGGTAGCCTTATGCAATGCAGATAAATGCAGATGGAGACAATGCTTAGTGTCAAAAGGCAGAAAGGTAGCCTTATGCAATGCAGAGAAATGCAGATGGAGACAATGCTTAATCTCGGAAGGCAGAAAGGTAGCCTTATGCAATGCAGGGAAATGCAGATGGAGACAATGCTTAGTCTTGGAAGGCAGAAAGGTAGCCTTATGCAAGGAGGAATACAGATGGAGACAATACTTAGTCTCGGAAGGTAGAAAGGTAGGCTTATGCAATGCAGAGAAATGCAGATGGAGACAATGCTTAGTCTCGGAAGGCAGAAAGGTAGCCTTATGCAATGCAGGGAAATGCAGATGGAGACAATGCTTAGTCTCGGAAGGCAGAAAGGTAGCCTTATGCAAGGAGTAAAAGGACAAAATGATAATAGAATTTTCTTAGCTGATAGCGGATCGAGATATTGTGACTGCTGGGGATACTGTGTCTGCTGGGAGCTCTGCGTGTGGATAGCAGTTGTGAGTAAGTGCAACAGTTTTTGGAGTTATATTCCTGAGCAATGTGAGTCTCGTAAGTGTATAGTATATTTGATGATTTTGCAACTCAAGTGCCTGCATTCAAAGAAAAATCGTGAGTTTTGTAAAGAGGGGAGGTTAGTTCGTATTCCCGCTGGCTCTGCTTGACCTGCTCGGCTCCATTCCGATGATATTGGGCATATCATTGGGGTAGTGTTGCTAAACAAAGCAACTTTGGTAATAGACATGCATGATTTAGTAAAGAAATGGGACAATAAATACATAATTAAGAATAGTTTTCTTTAGATGAACAAACGACTGCGACGTGGTCAAAGATACTGCAACTTCTCTCGCTCCGGAATTTTGAGGGTCCTTCTCAAAATTCTGCCCTAGTTTACCGGGCTGCTGCTTCCGACGGCTGCTTGCGTCAAATGGCTGAAATCACTTCGGAATTTTGAGGGTCCTCCTCAAGATTCTGCCCCAATTTCCAATAGCGGGGGGAAATGAAAATTTTATTGAATTATGACCGAGCCCATAGGGCTGCCTACGTATCCCCACTTAAACGGGAATCAGGTCAGGTATAGCTTAAATTACATTATATGAGGAAAGCATAAAAGTCATACATAGTATCGCTTCACTGCATCTGAATTGATCGGCTTCGGCCAAACTTCACCGTCCATTTCTGCAAGTATGAGGGCTCCTCCGGTAAGGACCTGGTGAACCATGTATGGACCCTGCCAGTTGGGAGAGAACTTCCCTTTGGCCTCCTCTTGATATGGGAAAATCTTCTTTAACAACAGCTGCTCCGGTGTATACTGTCTCGGCTTGACTCTTTTGTTGAAGGCTCTGGACATTCTGTTCTGATAGAGCTGATCATGGCAAACTGCATTCATTCTCTTCCCGTCTATAAGAGCTAGTTGCTCGTAGCGACTCTCTACCCATTCTGCATCGTCAAGTTCGGCTTCCTGTATGATTCTTAAGGAGGGAATTTCTACCTCGACGGGAATGACTGCTTTCGTACCATAAACCAACATACGGGGAGTGGTGCGGTACCCCAACAAGGCAAATGATAACTTCTCATGCCACTGCTTATGCTTTTCTATCATCTTCCTTAGTATCTTCTTGATATTCTTATTGGTGGCTTCTACAGCTCCGTTCATCTGAGGTATGTAAGCTGTAGAATTCTTGTGTTTGATCTTGAAGGTTTCACACATGGCTTTCATCAGGTCGCTGTTGAGATTGGAACCATTATCAGTGATGATTGACTCCGGAATTCCAACTCGACAAACAATACAGTCGCGGACAAAATCTGCTACCACTTTCTTAGTCACTGCTTTGTACGATGTTGCTTCAACCCATTTGGTGAAATAATCAATTGCCACTAGAATGAACCTGTGCCCGTTTGATGCGGCAGGCTCGATAGGTCCGATAACATCCATTCCCCAAATAGCAAACAACCATGGCGAGCTTGTTGCAGTAAGCTCGTTTGGAGGCACCTTTATCATGTCTGCATGTATCTGACAGCGATGGCATTTTCAAACATACTGGATGCAGTCCGTTTCCATAGTCATCCAAAAAGAACCAGCTCGGAGTATTTTCTTGGCTAAGACAAAGCCGTTCATATGCGGACCGCAGGTCCCTGTGTGAATTTCCTCCAATAGCCTGGATGCTTCATTTGCGTCGACATACCTTAATAACCCCAAATCAGGAGTCCTCTTATACAGGATTCCTCCGCTATGAAAGAAGTTGTTAGATAATCTCCGAAGTGTGCGTTTCTGAGTAGGATTTGCAAGTTCTGGATATTCTCCTTTCGTCAAATATTCCTTGATATCATGAAACCAAGGTTTTTTGTCCGCTTCTTCTACATGAGTACAGTAAGCTGGCTCATAACGCCAAACTATGCCTTATACAAAGACACACATGGACGTAGCAAATATAATCTGGGTAATTCTACCCAGAGTCGAACCATAGGGAATTAACCTATCAATTACTTTTGACGGATTTACTAAATTCATAGAATCAATTTCCCCAAACTTTGTAATTCACAATTGATAATATTTCTAACAACTAAAGTCAGAAAATAATTAATAGCTGAAAATTAACTATGTTTGATGTGTAACCAGTTTGAAACAAGGTCTAAGGTATTGGTTTCCCCCGTTGGTGAATTCCTTGGTTGTATGTTTCTTATAGCGATGCCTTAGTTGTCTCTGTCAATTAAGAACTCTCCAGTTATCATAAATCTCTCAAGCAATTATGATAATTTACTAGACGCACTTTCTCAAGATACGCTAGCTAGATTCTCATTACCGTTCTTTTAGATTATACCCGAGGTATCGTTATCTCTAATCCAACCTCTAAACCCTCGGTTATGACTCTCGTCTATACTCCGGGAGTGATGTTGTTCAAACAGCTACCTAAATATGCACTCTCTCTCTCAAGAAGATACATAATAAATAGGAACAGATAATTGCGGGCCCTTTCAACTAACCACAATCAAAACGTAGATGAAAAAATAGAGATTAACAACCAATCCAAACTATATTAATGTAACAACCAAGTCATTCCCAATGGATTTCACCAAAACCTTAGATTAAAGTATTTAGTTACTCATGACAACGTACGAATAAACTGCAAAAATATTCATAATCGAAATTTTGCAAGAAAAATAGAAGAGAATAAGAACTATGATGTTTTGGGTGATCTCTCACACTTGTCTTCTTGCCAAAATAATCTAAAAATCAACCCCCCTTTTCTTGGGCGAGTTTCCTACATCTTATAAGGGTTTTACAGAAGCTTTCATGAATTGTCACTTTGGCCCCTTAAATTTCTAGACTATATACACGCCGTCGCAGCCGCGGCGTCGACCGCGGTGCTGACCGCGGAGGACACTGCCTCCAACCGCGGCGCGGACCGCGGTGGCAACCGCAGTGAGTAGCTGGGCTCTTTGCTCCGCGTTCCTTCTCTCCTTTTCTACTCTTTTGTGTTCGGGTATGCCTGGAATGGGTGTTTTCTTCACGTTATTGTCTCCAAACACTTCATGTTGCTTCCTCACATCTTACATTCCCTGCGAAACCAAATAGCATTAATTAAAGCATTTTATTGGCAACTTACATAATAAAACAACAACAAAGCATGGGCAATTATGGTGTAAATAACAACTATATAGCCTATTATCAACACCCCACACTTAAATTATTACTAGTCCTCGAGCAATTCACCACACTCCATAAAAATTCATTCCTTATGCTTTTCCCTCAACGACTCATGCCATGAACATTTCACAAGAGTTACACCTAGTAGTGAGCAGCTTTTACCTCAAGAATCAAGTTTTTCGTACCCTATAACATTTGCACTTACTCAAACCACTCTACACAACAGTCAATATGCACCTTTCCTTTATGAATCACATGCCCTCACATCACACAAGAGAGTAGTTTCATATATATAATGATAGTGATAACAATTAGGAACTCAATTAGACAAAATTCGCTCACTCTCCAAAAAGAACATTCACATGCCACAAAGATGCACCATAGGCTTGCCCCTAGTGTAATACTCGACTAATCGAGCCCCATTCAGTCTAAGATCAATAGGACTTTATTTGGTTGTAATGTAATCTAAGGAACGGGTAGGATACATTTGGATATAATGACTAACTTCCCTAAGCACTTTTAATACAATTACATTGAATTTAACAATCATCATTTTATAAGCCAACACTCCACCACATTTATTTATACATCCCCATACATTAGGTGCAGTTTGTACAAGCTACCACCTTTTTTTTGTGTTTGGTGATTTTCTTTTTATGCTTCACATTTTTCACCTTTTCTCTATTTCCATGGTTCCACTTCAAAAACCAAATTACCACCCCACACTTTTGTTTTTACATAATCTCAATACCAATCTAGTGCTTAGTGAGGGGGAGGAAAATTGGTTCAAATAGCAGACTATTTAACAAGTGGTTAAGGTTCACATTGTGGTTGCCAAAGAAACAGGCTTATAGGCTCAACGGGGTTAACTAAGATGTAATGCATTCAGGTGGGTTCACTTATATGTCTGGCTCAACAAAGAAATGCCTATATCACTTCTAAAACCGAATGAAGCTACTATTTCGCTTTGCAAACACACAAGGCAAGTTCTAGGCATCAGAAGTACAACATGGAATACAATGATACTCACACCCACATGGCACATGACTCACTCCGGATTAGTTTATCAAAACATTCTCTTTTAAGTGTTCAAGTTAGGTACAAACATACAATTTTTAAGGCACTTAAACAAGATTTAACCCTTGAAGCTAAGCGCTACACTCTAGCGTATATCGTGTTCAGGTGCAAGAACGCTAAGGGTTTTTCTTCTTCAATTTTAAGCTCGTCACCCATTAATCCTAACCTAAAACAAAAAAAATCAACCTATACCCGGTTCAAGCTAAACCCTTGGAAAAGAACCGTGGCCCTAAGAAAAACTAAGGGGAAGTTACTACACTACCTAAGAAATAAACAAATCTTTTTGGTGTTTTCTATAGACTAGCTTCCCTCAATAAAATTGTCTAAAGAATCCATCGTTAGGAAGAGTCTTTATATGTCAAATTTTTTTTCCTCGACTTAGTCCCTCAAGAACCCCGCCGAAAGAGATCCATCGTCGGGACAAGTCGCTTCTATTTTCACTTCCTTAAAAAAAACTGTTACTCTATTCCTAAAGTCACTAACACAAAAAACCAAGAACAACAAATAGATAATATTCACAAGTACAACATACAACGAAGTCCCCCACCCCACAATTATAATTAAGACATGTCCCCATGGCTTGACAATATAAAACAAAAGTAGTTCGGTAAAGAAACTTGCCTGAAGGGTCACTCTTGATCTGAAACTGTGTCTGGGTTCACGTTGCATGCGCGACCCAGTGCTCTCAACCAACCCATGAACTTCTTGTCCGACTTCACCTGTCGGTCAGTTACAGCATCAATGCGGGTACTCAAGTCAGCGACTGAGGTCCGCAGTCCAGTTATATCCTGCTCTAAAGCATCCATCCGAGTGCTCCGGCGTGGCTGTGACGATCTTGCCTCGTCCCCTCGAGGAGGGGCTGTGATCTCAGTAGCTTCAGCAGCATCAGAATCATCTTCAGACTCAGACTCATCAGACGAGTCATCATTACGTCGTATTGGCTCTCTTCCCTCTTGCCCAATTTTTCTCACCCGGAAAGGGGTTTTTATAGGTAATTTCCCATCAACTCGGGAGTTCTCAGGAACATTAGCAAGGCGGCATATATGGGTAACAAGTGAAGGGAAGTAGTGGCCTTTGCTTAGTTCGGGCGATCGGATGAACATTTCTTCAGAGAGGACTCGGGCGACATCAAACCCTTGGTGAGTCATGAAGCAGTAAATCATAGCGACCCGTGGCCCATTTACATCGGTGGTATTGCTGGATGGTAGCAACCAGGTGGTGATGACAGTGAGCCAACATTTGGCCTCCCACGTAAGAGACTTGGAGTGCAGAGTCGTTGGTTGTGCTACCCATTTGGGTTGTCTGCCAGGTATACAGATGACCTCCAAAATTCTGTCCCAGTCAACCATAGGGCGACTAGCCATGATGTAATGATAATCGCCCGTGAATGCGGGGAGATGATACACCCTGTGGATGACCTCTATAGCAGCATTAACCGGGGTGTTGCGCACAGTCACAACCTTGTCCTCATGTTCTGGCAGGTTGGCATAGAACTACCGCACTAACTGAATATTAGCTTCCTCGGGAGCCTCAAAGAAGATGTCTAGCTAACACCTCCGTAGCTCATCAAACATATTGGGGCATTCCCTCATCAAGGCCCTCCCGTCGATATGGACCTCATGGAGTAACTTCCTGGCAAGTTTCTGATTGTACCTTGCCTCTGCTTCTGTAGAGACGAACCGAGTGGCATCAAACCGTGGTGTACTGGTTTGGCCCCTAGCTCGTGAGGAGCCTCCTGGTCCACTAGCAGAGGACCCGGTGTTTCGTCTCTTCCGGGCTGAACTCATAATACCTATCAAAATAGAGAAATGCGTATTAGGATAAGCCTAAAATGTGTGACTATGGGTGGTTACTCAGACTTCACCACGACCATGTCACAACATCTCCTTATATCACCATTGAGGAAATTTCTCAAACACATTGTGGGCAAGGCATTTTCTTCATATTCATGGCCCCAGGGGAATCAAGAAGACTTCCCCAATTCAACTATCTACTACACCCACACATTCTACACTCTATGGTAACCATCACCCACCAACAACACCATTCCAAACATTCAAAACACAGCCCCTTCACCAAACATATGCTAAAAACGAAATTACACTAAAAAGAAGAAGAAGAACTAAACAAAACAAAATTCTAGCACTAACACTACAGTAGAACAACATTAACTAGCATAATGCAACAAAAACAAAGAAAAATAGAAGGAAAAGAGAAGAGTGTGTCGGAAGCATACCTTGGGGGGGAAGAAGATGAGGGGTGTTGTGAAGGAGGAAGAAGAAGAAGAGGGTATGGAGGGGAGGGTTAGGGTTTAGAGAGAGGGGGGATTGAGGTTTTGATTCTTTTTTTTTGGGGGGGGGGGGTGGAATTGCGTTTGTTTAGGGGAAGAGGGGTGGGGGTGTGTTTTATTTTAAATTTGAAGAGAAGAAGAAATAATATTGAAGAAAACGAAAAAGAAAAAAAAATTCGGGTACCCGACCATGGTGCGCGCCGCGGTTTGGGACACAGTCTCCCACGGTCGACACCGCAGTCCGCACCGCAGTCGCGGAGGAGCTGTACTACTTCAGTGATTTCCGCGGTCATGGCCACGGTCCCGTATTTTTTTAAATTTTTTTTACACGAAGGTACATACTACACTTACAACACATTCGTGGGTTGCCTCCCATGTAGCGCCTGATTTAACGTCCCGGCACGACGCAGGTGGTTGAGCCATCACTCCTCCTTCGCGTACTGGGGTTCTTTCAAATTGATCACCACTGTATCCCCTTTTTCTTCAGCTATTCCAAGGTAATGTTTCAACCTTTGCCCATTTACAGAGAACTTGTTCGTCCCATCTTCTGACTCGATCTCAACAGCTCCACTTGCAAACATTTGTACCACTCTAAATGGCCCTGACCATCGGGACTTTAACTTACCCGGAAACAATCTCAACCTTGAATTATACAATAATACCTTGTCACCGGGGTTGAAATTTCTGTCCACAATGTGCTTGTCATGCATCTTCTTCATTCTTTCCTTGTAGAGCCTCATGTTTTCAAAGGCTTGATATCTAAATTCTTCCAGCTCATGCAACTCTGTCAGTCGATTTTGTCCAGCTGCTTCGGGATCCATGTTCAATTGCTTCAGTGCCCACCAAGCTCGATGTTCTAGCTCCACAGGCAGGTGACAGGCCTTCCCAAATACCAACTTGTATGGTGACATACCTATTGGTGTTTTGAATGCAGTCCTATAGGCCCAGAGTGCGTCATCAAGCTTCTTTGCCCAATCAGTTCGTATGGCATTCACCGTCTTGGTTAGTACACTTTTTATCTCCCTGTTGGACACTTCAACCTACCCACTGGTTTGTGAATTGTAAGGGGTAGCCACCTTGTGGCGTACATCATACTTTGCAAGCAATTTCTTGAAGGCTCTATTATAGAAGTAAGTGCCTCCATCACTGATGATCGCTCTTGGTATCCCAAATCGAGTAAATATATTCCTTTTCACAAAACCTATCACCACTCTTGCATCATTAGTGGGCAACGCTGCAGCTTCTACCCATTTAGACACGTAATCCACAGCAACAAGTATGTACTTATTTCCAAATGAGATGACGAAGGGGCCCATGAAGTCAATCCCCCAAACATCTGTCACACCTCCTTTTTACCTACACCCCCGAGAAGTAGTGTATATGGGAAATTTTTCCAACTTAAAGTGATAATCGAAACGGGATTATTTATTAAAGATTCAGAGTCGCCAATTGGGAGATTTATGGCGTCCCAAGTCACCGGTTGAATCCCGAATCAAGGAAAAGATTGACTCTGTATTACAGTCCGCGAACCAGAAATCCGAGTAAGGAATTCTGTTAACCTGGGAGAAAGTGTTAGGCTTTCCCGAGTTCCGTGGTTCTAGCACGGTCGCTCAACTGTCATATTCGGCTTATTTATCTGATTTTAATACATGTTGAACCTATGTGCAAATTTTAACTTTTTACCACTTTTATTATTATTATTTTTTAACGAGAGTTGCAACGTCGTGAAAATACATCTCGAACCATGTCACATCAATGCACCCGTGGTTATTGACACATTTCAACTCTGCTGAGATTTAGATTTGGGTCACATAAATGTGCACCCGAGTATAAGAAAGTAAATTATCAAAAGTACGTCTAGAATGACTAGCGCATTATTATCTTTGGGGAGGGCCGTGAAATTTACTAAACGAACCATCCCGAATTCTAAATGTTTCATTTTTAACCATTTCTTGAGGGCCCCGTAATTTGTAGCTTTATTTAGCGAGTCTCGTCTCATCTATTATTTTAAAGGACAAACCTACAAGCGACTATAATTTTCTATATATTTTTGTTTGTCTCTAAAGTAAAGAAAAAGGTCCTAATTATTTTAACAATTCCATGTATCATTACTATGATATCAAAAATTTCTTGAATTAAAACAAATTAGCTTTATTAGATTCCAGCATTTGGGCCTGAAGCCAACCCATGCTGGAAAAGCAGAACAAGCCCAATGGCGGAGAGGGATCGAATCCTATTGACTGCTCAATGCAGCACTCAAATAAGGCAAGTCAAAACTGAAATGAATGGGGATGCAAGGATGAGCCTGGGTCATCTCTCAACTGGGCCTAAGAGTGAGCCCAAGTTCCTGAAGAAACTTTTGATTTAACGGAAACATGACGTTTATAAAGAGACAGCCCAGCATTAATTAACTACCATATTCTCAGCAAATGGAAACTAGCTAATTAATCAGAACTTTAAATTGAAATGGGCATGCTTCAGTATTATCAGTACTGTAACGAGTAACCTTGATTCAACCTATTATTTAACATAATGTCCTAATCATAGCACCTCAAGTTAAAAAAAATTTAAAAAAAGTAAACTCGCATTTCTTTTGTCAATATATCCGGACCTAGAACAAGTAGACATGAACTTCAAACTGTTGCCTACCATAAACTACCAAGAAAAATATGGAACCACATCCTGCATTTAACTAGTGCAAATTGCTGCATCACATCCCACTACATCCAACAAAACCCGCCGAACCTGTTTTTAACATATAAAACTATTTGGATCGATTTTATAACTACTGGAGATGAATTACTGGAATTGAATTAAGCTATACCATACTACCCTGGTAATACTGAATGAACTAGTAAGCTAAGACAGTCCAGAATAGTCCATACAACATATAATCCAAACAGTTGTTCTAATAATGCAAAAACAAATACTAAGCATTTAACTAGCCACTATCAAACGATAAAACAATTGACAGCATCCAGATGAACTCGAATCTGGCCAGTGTTTCTATTTCAACTCAACTCAAAGTTACATCAAGGTGATCCAAAGGTGTACCTGGAAGTTGTAACAATGAAGAAGGAGAAAATTAGTGGCAGCGAACAGCAAGTGTAACAGCAGATTTGGAGTTCAAACAGCCACGAACACAACCAGTTCAGCCCAGAAATATATTTATCAATCCAGGAAGTGTTCAGAAATGTTTTGAACCAACAAGATGAATAGATTAACCCAAAACCGAATCGAATAAACCCAAATGACCTTCAAATTGACCCTAGAAACATACCACAACAACAAAACGCTCAAACTGATCCGAGAATGTCTCGACTGAAACCAAAAGTCTACTGGAAAACCAAGTAGAAAACACTACTGACTCCAGTGGCTAGCAATTTGAAAATTCTCAAAAAAAACTCTTAAAATTGACATCTCAAATTCTCTATATGTTTCAAATTAGAACTAAATGCCCTCAAAGTTTTCAAAATGCTCCCTAAGAACTGAAACCTTAGAAAAACTCTCTAAAAAAAAAACTTTCTCAAACTGATTCCTAGTCCTCTCAGCTCTTTTTTTCAGTTCTTTCCTAAGTCCCTCCACTTATACCCAAACACTGACCTTGCCAGCTCTCAAGAAGCCCATGATCTTCTTTTAGTACCCCACTAGAGTATGTTTTCCCCATTACCCCTTGTCTTTTCCTTATTTAATGTTCAAATAGGCATGGGCAACATATTTTAATCAATCCCTTTTAAGCCTTCCCCTATCATTATGTTTTGTTCCCCATTAGCACTTAGACAAATGCATTAATTTAATGTTACCTTAGCACTTAGTGGACAGAACACTTAAATTTAAAGTCCAAATTACCCCCTAATGCCCTAAACTATTATCCTACATGAACCCCTTTCAATCTGTACCAAACCTTTCAGCTATAACCAATTCAAACTATCAAATTCCTAACAACTGACTCCTAACTCAACTGGACAGATTACAAAACTTCAGATTTGCAAGGCCAGTAGACCTCCTGATGACCAACTAGGCAGGTAATCGACAGTATGAATTGCAAACAAAGGGAATCACACACTATAGAACAAGTTTTAATTCACAACAGTTTTGACTAAACCCAACTACTCTCAACATGAGCCTGCAATTAGAGATGAGGCAAAGCAAGTGTCATGAAAAGAAACCTGATTAATAGCACAAGTCTAGATTCAAACAATCATGAACCATTTCCTAAGCATTAGGTCTATTGTACAGGCCAACATCACTGATTAAGGAATCACAATGACAAAGTAATTGGTAGCCTGACCTTAAACCAAACTAACCGGACACAAATTAGACCAGTTCTTGATAAATTCAACTCGCAAACTGGCCCAAATTGGAACTTAGACTACTAACCATAATTCAAACGGGAAATTCATGCAAATTTATAGAAGAGGAAGGGACAGAGTAAACAAACGGAACTGCAAGAGTGAACAATCAAAACTGGATGTAAAAGACTTACCCGAATCACAACTCGATTAAAAACCTCGAGGATCTACCCCACGATGATTTGAAAAGAATTGATCAAGGATTCATGGTGAGGGGGTCCAGGAGATCACAGGGTGTGAGTTTGGGGGCTGTTGGGTAAGCTAGGGTTTTGCTCGAATCTTCGATTGAAGATTCGAAGCATCTGGTACTGATTCGAAGAAAACTGATTCGGGATTTGGAAAGAGAATGTCGTGGGGAAGCTGTGGTGTAATTTTGGGGTCGTTTGGACCACCGGAACCGCCGTGAGGCGATTTCCGGTGGGCGGAGCACGGTGGTTGAAGGCAGGGGGTGTTGGGCCTGTCTCTAGGTTAGAGAAGAAGGCGAAGGGGGAGGGGTATGGCTTGGGGGACGTGGGGTGAGTTTTTATGAATATATAGTGGGGTGGGGATTGGATCTTGGCCATTGGATCATTCACGATCAACGGCTTGGATCAACTCACTTAATGAGACAGCGTCGTTTCGTTTACCTCGAGACCGGATCGGTCTTTGGATGGGAATGGGTTGGGGCATGGGGGCGATCTCCGGCCGTTGGATTAGATGAAATGAATGGCCTGGATCGACAGGCCATTTGAAATGGCGTCGTTTGAGATGGCCTGGGATGGATCGCATTTTTGGCACGAGTTTGGGCTGGATCGGGCAGGTTTGGCTGGGTAATTGTTTGGGCTTCTTAAACTACATTGAATTTGGCCCCAATTTCAATTTTCTTCTCTTTTATTAATTCTTTTTCTTCCTAAATTGTCTTCAAAATTAAAACCAAAAATCCTAACTCAAATTATAAAACTAAGGTTGACTTAGAATACTAGTTAACTCTTAAATGACAATTATCACATGAAATTAAACACCAATAAAAATAAAATCACACAATTTAAATGCTAAAAATGCAAAGTACATTATTTTTTGTGATATTTCCATTTTGTAAAACAAACTAAATTGTTTAATTAATTCCTAAATGGTAAAATTAAATCCTAAATGCACAGGCAACATATTTTTTGTATTTTTTCTTAATTAAAGTAAAAATAAACATGCACAGACAAATACAAATAAATCACAAACAACAGAAAACTATTTTATTTTGAATTTTTGGGAGTAGTTCTCGTAGGGCAAAAATCACGTGCTCATAGCTGCCCCTCTTTGTCCGGAAACACGAAGAGTTTTCGTGCAAAGATAAAGTAAGCGGATACGAGTGATTTTTGCCCGCTCGTCTACTCCGTGTGAAGCATTTTTGAAAGATTTGACCGAACCTCAGCTTCAAAGGTTTCCTACATATCCCCGGCTAAAAGGGAATCAGGTCAATGTAGTTCGGGAAGTTTCGGTAGCTGGGACTACCATAAAGCTGTGGTTTTGTTGCCACTGCTATTGCTGCTTCTGCTATCTGCTTACTGACCTCCTTATTACACCATGCTAAAAGAAAACAAGAAGCTAGACTAAACTAGGAATTATAAAATCTTATCTAAATCTTCAAACTTTCTCTTGTTTCCTTGCTTTCTTGTTGGCTTGTGTTTCCTCTTATGTTTCTTTCTTTCTTGTGAAATTCGAATTGTTTCTCTTTCGACATGCGAATCACCTTTCTTTGACCATTGTTGCCTCTCTTTTGACTTCTGCACTTGAGTTTATGCTGGGGATTTTTGTTGTAACCCTCCGCCCTCCGGGCGGGCTCCTGACTTCTACTACGACTTAAAATGATAATACCTCCATTCTCCAGGCGGGCTCCTGACTTCGACTACAACTTGAACGTATAACAACCTCTATTCTCCAGGCAGGCCCCTGACTTCAGCAACTTCTAAAAATATAACATCTCCATTTTCCAGGCGGGCTCCTGGCTTTAACAACTTCTTAAAAATATAACACCTACATTCTCCAGGTGGGCTCCTGACTTCTATTATGACTTAAAAAGATAATACCTCCATTCTCCAGGCGGGCTCCTGACTTCGACTACGACTTAAAAAGATAATACCTCTATTCTACAGGCGGACTCCTGGCTTCAACTACAACTTGAACGTATAACAGCCTCTATTCTCCAGGCGGGCCCCTGACTTCAACAACTTCTAAAAATATAACATCTCCATTCTCCAGGCAGGCTCCTGACTTCAACAACTTCTTCAAAATATAACACCTCCATTCTCCAGGCGGGCTCCTAACTTCTATTATGACTTAAAAAGATAATACCTCCATTCTCCAGGCAGGCTCCTGACTTCGACTACAACTTGAACGTATAACAACCTCTATTCTCCAGGGGGGCTCCTGACTTCGACTACAATTTGAACGTATAACAACCTCTATTCTTCAGGCGGGCTCCTGACTTCAACAACTTCTTCAAAATATAACACCTCCATTCTCTAGGCGGGCTCCTGACTTCTATTATGACTTAAAAAGATAATGCCTCCATTATCCAGGCGGGCTCCTGACTTCAACAACTTCCTAAAAATATAACACCTCCATTCTCCAGGCGGGCTCCTGACTTCAACAACTTCTTAAAACTATAACACCTCCATTCTCCAGGCGGGCTCCTGACATCAACAACTTCTTAATAATACGTTCTATTGCCGTTGTTCCTTCCTGCCCCCTGAACCATTTTCCTTCTAACTTGAATAATCTTCTTCCAGAACTACTTCCCTCAAAATTGGTGTTTCATTCCTCTGAAAACTGCTGGGGATAACACTGGTGTTTCATTCAAAAATATGTTATTCTCCTCCTTCAAAGACTAATTCCCTTAAAGCTCGTGTTTTCCTTCCTCTGGAACTACTTCCCTTAAGAGTTGTGTTATCTTCCTCCCGAAATTGCTTTCTTTAAAACTTGTATTGCCTTCTTCCGAAAACTGCTGGGGATACCGCTTCCTTCAAAACTTGTGTTAGACTTCCAGAAAATTTTCGAAATGAAAGAAAATTTTCTGCCCCAGTTTGACAATCTTTCTTGTGGCATGTCTTTCCGTCATCAATAACAGTTCCTATCCCTGCTTCAAATCAAAGAAAAGTTGTTAGTTTAAAATGTGGGGGACGTTCCTGCTGGGGATGGTTTTCCCTTTTTCTTTTTTTCCATGCTCTGCATTGTTCGACCGTCTTGAAACTTGGCTGATAACTTTTGACCTTCTTGATGCTTCTGTATTCACCCACTTCTCGACTGTTGTTTTCCACTTTTACTCCATACTTTCCACGACATCTTAGAGCAATCCGTCATTTGGTCTTATAATGACGTCTTTCTTGTCCCGTCACATTATCTTCGGCCTGTCTTATCCCCATTCACCTTGCCCCATGTTGGCGACTGGTAGTTGGCTTTGAAAATCCTTCTTAAAGACAAACGACAAACTACTATAAAAAAAATCTTTAACCAAAAGAAATGAAAGATGATGACTTCAAAAGATAAATTTTCCTAAAGAATTGTTTGAAGAGAAAAAGGAAAAGGACTTATTTGAATGGTATAACTGATCTCAATGATCATGTCGTGCATTTCGGCTTAATCAACCCAGTCTATTATACCACTCAATCTTTCTGATGAACTTACTTTGCATTTCAAAAGGTCCCGCCACCCAACTCTTTTGCCGAATCAACATCTTTGTTCTACTTGATGCCTCGACGGATCATTTCTGTCAACCTTACCTCGTTTTCCCACTTTCAATTCCTTGTCGCCTTATAGTGCCCTTCGAGGGGTTTTCACTAATAAGACTCTCTCGTTTCTCTCAACTCTCGTCGCCTTACGGTGCCTGTGAAGGTTTTCACCAATAAGACTCTCTCACTTTATTTCTCTCAACTTCTGTCGCCTTATGGTGCCTGTGAAGGTTTCCACTATTAAGACTCTCATTTTATTTCTCTCAATTTCCGTCGCCTTATGGTGCCTGTGAAGGTTTTCACCAATAAGACTCTCTCATTTTATTTCTTTTTAGATGGGGATTGGGGTGTTACTGATAAGATTCTCTCATTTCATTTCTTTTCTGCTGGGGATTCTCTCATTTCATTTCTTTTCTACTGGGGACTAGAGTGTTACTCCAGACTTCCATTTGCACGACTTGGAACTTCTCGGATACTGATCGGGAGGTCTTTTTGGACATCAATATGGGTTTCTGGTGTATGGCTAAAGAAAAATTTAAAATAATTTTGATGGGTAAAACATTACAACTCTTGGAATCAACTTTCTTTCCCCAAAATTATAAACACAACTTCTGCCCCAGTTTTTCTTACTTGGGGGTTTTTGATTCTTATTACACTATGACCGAGCCGTGAGGCGCCTACGTATCCTTTTTGAGGAATCAGGTCAAACGTAGCTCCCACTTCCTTTGTTTTTCTTGTGACTTTTCTTTTGACTTTATTATCATTATTTTTCTTTTCTCCTTTTTTTCATTTTCATTACTGATTCCAAAAGAGGGGTATGAAAGAATAAATAAGGCTCAAAAGGGGAAGCAAAGGTTGAAGTATTTGGATGGAAGAACAAATTGCCTCCGTCATTTCATTCTCCGATATCATGCCAAATGCAAACAAACAACAATTACAATTAAAAGAAATCATATATAATATCTCTTAACTGCGTCAGAATTGATAGCCATGTCGATGCATTTTCCTTCGATATCTGTTAAACATAAAGCACTATTGGACAATACTCTGGTTACAATGAATGGCCCTTGCCAATTCGGGGTGAACTTGCCTTTTGCCTCAGCCTGATGTGGAAGGATGCGTTTCAGCACTTGCTGGCCCACCTCAAACTTCCGGGGACGCACCTTTTTGTTATATGCTCTTGCCATTCTCTTTTGATATAACTGGCCATGACACACAACTGCCAATCTTTTTTCATCAATCAAGTTCAACTGCTCCAGACGAGTTTTGACCCACTCATCATCATCAATCTCAGCTTCAGCGACAATCCGAAGGGACGGGATTTCAACTTCCTCAGGTATTAAGGCTTCAGTTCCATATACCAACAAATATGGAGTTGCACCTACTAAAGTACGGACAGTGGTGCGATAACCCAACAATGCAAATGGTAATTTTTCATGACATTGCTTCGAACCTTCTACCATTTTCTGAAGTATCTTCTTTATGTTTTTGTTGGCTGCCTCAACTGCTCCATTCGCCTTGGGACGATATGGGGTGGAATTGCGGTATGTAATCTTAAACTGTTGACATACCTCTTTCATCAAATTGCTGTTAAGATTAGCACCATTATCCGTGAGGATCACCTTTGGGATTCCAAATCGACAGATGATATTTGAGTGAACAAAATCGACCACTGCTTTCTTGGTCACAGACTTGAAAGTTTTGGCCTCAACCCATTTGGTGAAATAATCAATGGCTACCAGAATGAACCTATGCCCGTTGGATGCTGCTGGCTCAATTGGTCCAATGATATCCATGCCCCAAGCGACGAAGGGCCATGGCGCTGACATTGTGTGCAATTCCGATGGTGGAGAATGAATCAAATCTCCGTGTATCTGGAACTGATGACATTTGCACACAAAACTAATACAATCTCGCTCCATGGTGAGCCAATAATAACCTGCTCGGAGAATTTTCTTCGCCAACACATATCCGCTCATATGTGGTCCGCAGACTCCTGAATGTACTTCGTACATGACAGCCATAGCCTGTCTAGCATCTATACATCTTAACAATCCTAGGTCTGGTGTTCTTTTATACAGAACTCCTCCACTCAAGAAAAATCCACTTGCCAACCGTCGAATTGTTCTCTTTTGATCCCCCGTGGCTTGTACTAGGTATATTCCCATTCTGATGTATTCCTTGATATCATAGAACCACGGTTCGCCATCCAATTCTTCTTCAATCATGTTGCAGGCATGTTGATCTTGTACTTGAATGTGCAAAGGATTGACATAGGCTTTGTCCGGAAGGTGCAGCATTGACGCCAGGGTAGCCAAAGCATTGACGACCTCATTATGGACCCTTGGAATATTCCTGAACTCCACTGATCTAAACCGTTGACAAAGGTCATGCAAGCATTGTCGGTATGGTATGAGCTTCAGATCTCGCATTTCCCATTCTCCTTGAATTTGATGTACCAGAAGGTCCGAGTCTCCCAAGACCAAGACTTCCTGGACACTCATGTTTGTAGCTAACCTTAAACCCAAAATACATGCTTCGTACTCAGCCATATTGTTGGTACAATAAAAACGAAGCTGAGCCGTAACAGGATAGTGATGCCCTGTTTCAGAAATAAGCACAGCTCCTATTCTGACTCCTTTCATGTTAGCAGCCCCATCAAAGAAAAGTTTCCAGCTTGTTTTTTCGGCCTGTTCTAGTTCATCAATATGTATCACCTCTTCGTCAGGAAAATAAGTCCTCAGTGGCTCATACTCTTCATCGACCGGGTTCTCGGCCAAATGATCGGCCAATGCTTGGGATTTCATCGCAGTCCGAGTCACATAGATTATGTCAAACTCTGTGAGCAAAATCTGCCATTTTGCAAGTCTTCCTGTTGGCATAGGCTTTTGAAAGATATACTTCAATGGATCCAAGCGTGAAATGAGGTAAGTAGTGTAGGATGACAAATAATGTTTCAATTTCTGTGCCACCCAAGTTAGGGCGCAACATGTCCTTTCCAGGTGAGTGTACTTAACCTCATAAGCTGTGAACTTTTTGCTAAGATAATAGATGGCTTGTTCTTTCCTTCCGGTGACGTCATGCTGCCCCAGTACACAACCAAATGAATTTTCCAAGACTGTCAAGTAAAGAATCAAAGGTCTCACTGGTTCTGGCGGAACCAGCATAGGTGGGTTTGTCATGTAACCTTTTATCTTATCAAACGCTTCTTGACACTCATCAGTCCACTTGATCGCAGCGTCTTTCCTCAACAACTTGAAAATAGGCTCACAAGTTGTCGTGAGCTGAGCAATAAACCTGCTGATGTAGTTCAGCCTTCCTAACAGACTCATCACTTCAGTCTTGTTCCTCGGAGGGGGCAAATCTTGTATGGCTTTGATCTTTGATGGGTCCAACTCGATGCCTCGCCGACTGACTATGAATCCTAACAGCTTTCCGGATGGAACACCAAATGCACACTTGGCGAGGTTAAGCTTGAGGTTGTACCTGCGAAGCCTCTAGAAGAATTTCCTCAAATCCTCGACGTGGTCGGCCTGATGCTTTGATTTTATGATCACATCATCTACGTATACCTCAATCTCCTTATGTATCATATCATGAAATATAGTAGTCATCGCTCTCATATAAGTTGCCCCAGCATTCTTCAACCCAAATGGCATTACTCGGTAGCAATAAGTTCCCCACGACGTGATGAAGGCCGTCTTTTCTGCATCTTCTTCATCCATTAGAATCTGATGATACCTGGCATAGCAATCCACAAAAGATTCAATCGCGCGCTTGGCATAATTATCGATCAAAATGTGGATATTGGGTAGTGGGAAGTTATCCTTCTGACTTGCTTTGTTGAGATTGCGGTAATCGACGCATACTCTGATCTTGTCGTCCTTCTTCGGTACAAGCACGACATTAGCCAACCAAATAGGATTTCGAGTGACCCGAATAACCTTTGCATCCAACTGCTTGAAAAAACACTTGAAAAATTTTCAAAGTTTGCTTGGCTGCATAGTTTTGTTCCTGAAGTTGTTGCAAGTCTATTTCTAACTGCGCCAACGTCGTGTAATAGTGTTCCCTTTCAACCTTGAAGTCTTTTGCCTGCTTTATCATTTTGTTTCTCATGGCGATAACCCTTTTCTTCAACCCCGCAACCTCATCGTCGTACCTTTCTCTCAACTGCTTAACCAGGCATACCCGTTCGTCTACATTTTTAGCCAATTGTTTTTTAGCCCCGAACAGTTCACCTTCTGCTTTGTTCAAATAGAAACTATAGTTACTCACTTTCTATCTTAGGTTAGCTACGAGCTTTTCATCTCTGTTACTTCGAATTGGATTTTCTGCCGCTACTTTCAGTTTCTGAATTTGAGCTCGGAGGGCCTCATTTTCTTTGGCTAACCTTTTCTTTCTACCCTCATCTGCCGCGGCCTGCAGATCTTTCTCAAATTGCAAATCCATGACTTGTTTCTCCAATTTGCCTATTGTAACCCTGTACTCGTTTTCTTTGGCCAACCAAGCCCACGGTTCTTGCGATGCCTTGACGAACTCCTGGAGATGGGGTCTTTTAGCCGGCCTTTCGTGCTCAAGTTCTCTCTTGCACCAAGCAAGGTATCCTGGCGCCACTTCGACTTTGGCACGATCCTACACGCAAGTATCTGCTTTTAAATATTGGCATTCACTCCAGATCTGACGAACTCTTGCTTCAGGAAACTGTCTGTCATGGCTAATCTCAATTACTTGAGCACTAAGATCTTCCTCCTGTGGCACTGTTTGGCATCTCCCGAGTTGTCTCAAAACCCAATATGGCGCGTAGGGTTGAATTCTCTTGAGCCTCATCAATAGAAAGTGGGTCCTAGCTGCTGGCATTAATATGACCTCATCAACGGGCAACCATCCTAGCATCTACTGTATTTGGCCAGCGCTGAGGGTCCGAAAGAATGATGTCCACATCGTAACTCCCTCGGGTAGACTGACCCCCTTGATTCTTGAGTGGAATTCTTCTATGTAAGTTTTCTTCGAGGCACCATAACTCAAGAGCTGGGAACGGTGGCAGAGATGCTCAGTCATCCATATTTGTAGCAACAAGTTACACCCCTCGAAAAAGTTCCCTCTGGCTTTGCAGGCTGTGAGAGCTCGGAAGATATCAGATACTATCATAGGTGCAAGAGTGCTTTCATCTTGAGTGACCAAGGTACTGACGACCCCGGCTATTTTCAAATCAATGTTTCCGTCTTTCTTTGGAAACACCAAAAGGCCCAAAAAGGTTATCATAAAAGCCACTCGTCTATACTCATCCCATTTCTGACGGTTACTTTTGTTGTATAACTTGTTACCCGGATTGTTGAATCCTCCGACATGACCGTATCTGTCATATATGAAGCGCGGATTACAAAACTCGCGGCCAAATCTGGGTTATGGACCGTCCTGGGTATCTTTAATGAATCTAAAAACCGATGCGCGGTGACAGCTCTTGGAGCAACCAGGTATTTTTGCCTTATCGGAACTCCAGCATTTCCGATGTACCCGGCTATTTCCTCCAAAGTTGGGGTGAGTTCAAAATCAGGGAAGTGGAAGACATTGTGTGTCGGGTCCCAGCAGGTGACCAAAGCTCTTATGATATCCCCCCGAGGATGGATTTCCAGTAAACCCGTAAGACCTTTTAGATATTTCTTGACCTCATCTTGCCCTTTACCACCTAAATCATCCCACCATAGCTCAACTCGAAAGGGATTTTAGTCATTATTGAAAAAGGTTCATTTTGCATCGTGCTCATCCTCCACATTTATTAAGATGATTAAGAAATAAAATTCATTTGACTCAACAAATTGACTATTTTTAATTTTTCACAGATTAAAAGGAAGATCCGGTTCCGAACACGGCTTTTCAGCACTTCAGGAACGAAGATTTTAAGGCTGGGTGAGTCAACCGGTCAAAAATCCAAAAATGACTAAAAGTGGCCGTTTATGCAAAGTCAGCCTTCCGGCGTCCCTTTCGAGAATATTCGGCTATTTTTGCCAAAAACGACATTACTCGATTTATTATTGACTCTTTTCTTCTTTTTTTTTCGAATTGAAATAAAAGATCCGGTTGAATACACGGCCTTTCAGCGCTTCCGGGAGGAAGATTTTAAGGTTGTTCCTGCAAACCATTTAAAAATGACTCAGGGTGGTTGTTCTTGCGAAAATAGCCTTCCGGTGCCCTTTTGGGGACATTCGACTTATTTTAAGCAAGAATGGCGTCACTCGACTTATTTATGACAAAAATTTTGACGTTTTTGTAAAAGGGAGGTTGGACCCGATGAGGGTTGCCTACATATCCCGTACCCTGTGAGATTCAAACCGGCGTAGTTCGGGAAAGTAAACTATTTTTGAAAACAAGACCCTTTTTCCTTTTCTTTTTTTTTGCTTTTTTGAGTGAAACAAACTATAAAAATATTTATTTCTTCTTTCTTAAAATTTCGGCAGAGTTTCGATAGCGTTCGGGCGTTGGTTTTCTAAAACTAGGCAGCCATCTCTCTATACTGTTATTTCTCTCTTTTTTTCAATTTTCCTGATATTCAGAAACCGGTCAGCACGCAGGCCCGAAACAAATAAATGCGCGGAAAACAAAAAAGATGCATCAGGATGGTCTTTTCATTTCAGGTTGCTAGTCCTAGACGGACCCAACCCCTGTGTTGAGTCCCCTAAGTCAAATGCAACATGATGCAAATAATCGTTCCTACTAGGGATCCGGCATGAAGTCACGTTATTCTAGGTTCAAAGCCTAGGTATTTGTTATAGACTTTGTACCCGAGCGGACAACTCGAGTCGAGGAGGGGGCAACGTACCGGGGACCCGCGAGATCGTCCGGCTTTGTAACTTGCCCGGCCTCTTTCTTATTTCAGGGTATGACACGAACAGAATAGGGAGTCTCAGCCCGTAAGCACATCCCCGGAGGTGAGAAGAGAAGGGTTTCGGCACGGTTTATATACAGTTCAGATAATATCAAAGCAGTAAAAGCATCATTTAGCACATTAGGCCCAAACATGTAAAAAAAATCACATAAAACCAAATATAACTATTTATCTAAGCTCGAATTCTTGAACCCTGAACCAGAGATTCTGGGTTGATCCCCAGCAGAGTCGCCAGAGCTGTCACACCTCCTTTTTACCTACACCCCTGAGAAGGAGTGTATAGGGGAGTTTTTTCCAACTTAAAGTGACAATCGAAATGGGATTATTTATTAAAGATTCAGAGTCGCCACTTGGGAAATTTATGGTGTCCCAAATCACCGGTTGAATCCCGAATCAAGGAAAAGATTGACTCTGTATTACAGTCCGCGAACCAGAAATCTGAGTAAGGAATTCTGTTAACCCGGGAGAAAGTGTTAGGCATTCCAGAGTTCCGTGGTTCTAGCACGGTCGCTCAACTCTCGTATTCAGCTTATTTATCTGATTTTAATACATGTTGAACCTATGTGCAAATTTTAATTTTTTACCGCTTTTATTATTATTATTTTTTAACGAGAGTTGCAACGTCGTGAAAATACATCTCGAACCACATCACATCAATGCACCCGTGGTTATTGACACATTTCAACTCTGCTGAGATTTGGATTTGGGTCACATAAATGTGCACCCGAGTTTAAGAAAGTAAATTATCAAAAACGCGTCTAGAATGACTAGCGCATTATTATCTTTGGGGAGGGCCATGAAATTCACTAAACGGCCCATCCCGAATTCTAAATGTTTCATTTTTAACCATTTTTTGAGGGCCCTACTATTTGTAGCTTTATTTAGCGAGGCTCGTCTCATCTATTATTTTAAAGGACAAACCTACAAGCGACTATGATTTTCTATATATTTTTGTTTGTCTCTAAAGTAAAAGAAAAAGGTCCTAATTATTTTAACAAGTCCATGTATCATTACTACGATATCAAAAATTTCTTGAATTAAAACAAATTAGCTTTATTAGATTCCAGCATTTGGGCCTGAAGCCAACCCGTGCTGGAAAAGCAGAACAAGCCCAATGGCGGAGAGGGATCGAATCCTATTGACTGCTCAATGCAGCACTCAAATAAGGCGAGTCAAAACTGAAATGAATGGGGATGCAGGGATGAAACTGGGTCATCTCTCAACTAGGCCTAAGAGTGAGCCCAAATTCCTGAAGAAACTTTTGATTTAACGGAAACATGACGTTTATAAAGAGACACCCCAGCATTAATTAATTACCATATTCTCAGCAAATGGAAACTAGCTAATTAATCAGAACTTTAAATTGAAATGGGCATGCTTCAGTATTATCAGTACTGTAACGAATAACCTTGATTCAACCTATTATTTAACATAATGTCCTAATCATAGCACCTCAAGTTAAAAAAAATTTAAAAAAAATAAACTCGCATTTCTTTTTTAAATATATCCGGACCTAGAACAAGTAGACATGAACTTCAAACTGTTGCCTACCATAAACTACCAAGAAAAACATGGAACCACATCCTGCATTTAACTAGTGCAAATTGTTGCATCACACCCCACTACAGCCAACAAAACCCGTCGAACCTGTTTTTAACATATAAAACTATTTGGATCGATTTTATAACTACTGGAGATGAATTACTGGAATTGAATTAAGCTATACCATACTACCCTGGTAATACTGAATGAACTAGTAAGCTAAGACAGTCCAGAATAGTCCATACAACATATAATCCAAACAGTTGTTCTAATAATGCAAAAACAAATACTAAGCATTTAACTAGCCACTATCAAATGATAAAACAATTGACAGCATCTAGATGAACTCGAATCTGTCCAGTGTTTCTATTTCAACTCAACTCAAAGTTACATCAGGGTGATCCAAAGGTGTACCAGGAAGTTGTAACAATGAAGAAGGAGAAAATCAGTGGTAGCGAACAACAAGTGTAACAGCAGATTTGGAGTTCAAACAGCCACGAACACAACTAGTTCAGCCTAGAAATATATTTATCAATCCAGGAAGAGTTCAGAAATGTTTTGAACCAACAAGATGAATAGATTAACCCAAAACCGATTCGAATAAACCCAAATGACCTTCAAATTGACCCTAGAAACATACCACAACAACAAAACGCTCAAACTGATCCGAGAATGTCTCGACTGAAACCAAAAGTCTACTGGAAAACCAAGTAGAAAAAACTACTGACTCTAGTGTCTAGCAATTTGAAAATTCTCAAAACAAAACTATTAAAATTGACATCTCAAATTCTCTGTATGTTTCAAATTAGAACTGAATGCCCTCAAAGTTTTCAAAATGCTCCCTAAGAACTGAAACCTTAGAAAAAATCTCCAAAAAAAAACTTTCTCAAACTGATTCCTAGTCCTCTCAGCTCTTTTTTTCAGTTCTGTCCTAAGTCCCTCCACTTATACCCAAACACTGACCTTGCCATCTCTCAAGAGCACTTAGGCAGAATTTTTTTAACTAATTCAGCCCATGATCTTCTTTTAGTACCCCACTAGAGTATGTTTTCCCCATTACCCCTTGTCTTTTCCTTATTTAATGTTCAAACAGGCATGGGCAACATATTTTAATCAATCCTTTTTAAGACTTCCCCTATCATTATGTTTTGTTCCCCATTAGCACTTAAACAAATGCATTAAATTAATGTTACCTTAGCACTTAGTGGACAGAACACTTAAATTTAAAGTCAAAATTACACCACTAATGCCCTAAACTATTATCCTACATGAACCCCTTTCAATCTGCACCAAACCCTTCAGCTATAACCAATTCAAACTATCAAATTCCTAACAACTGACTCCTAACTCAACTGGACAGATTACAAAACTTCAGATTTGCAAGACCAGTAGACCTCCTGATGACCAACTAGGCAGGTAATCGACAGTATGAATTGCAAACAAAGGGAATCACACACTATAGAACAAGTTTTAATTCACAACAGTTTTGACTAAACCCAACTACTCTCAACATGAGCCTGCAATTAGAGATGAGGCAAAGCAAGTGTCATGTAAAGAAACCTGATAAATAGCACAAGTCTAGATTCAAACAATCATGAACCATTTCCTAAGCATTAGGTCTATTGTACAGGCCAACATCACTGATTAAGGAATCACAATGACAAAGTAATTGGTAGCCTGACCTTAAACCAAACTAACCGGACACAAATTAGACCAGTTCTTGACAAATTCAACTTGCAAACTGGCCCAAATTGGAATTTAGACTACTAACCATAATTCAAACGGGATATTCATGCAAATTTATAGAAGAGGAAGGGACAGAGTAAACAAACGGAACTGCAAGAGTGAACAATCAAAACTGGACGTAAAAGACTTACCCGAATCACAACTCGATTAAAAACCTCGAGGATCTTCCCACTTTCAAGCCGATACGGACTTTAACCATATGTTTTCGAAGGAAAACTACATGGCTAAAGTCAGTCTCTGACTCAAAATTCATGGAACCTGGCCTGCCTAACTTCGATCTGGAATCCGAGCTGCCCCACAATGATTTGAAAAGAATTGATCAAGGATTCATGGTGAGGGGGTCCAGGAGATCACAGGGTGTGAGTTTGGGGGCTATTGGGTAAGCTAGGGTTTTGCTCGAATCTTCGATTGAAGATTCAAAGCGTCTGGTACTGATTCGAAGAAAACTGATTCGGGATTTGGAAAGAGGGTGTCGTGGGGAGGCTGTGGTGTAATTTTGGGGTCGTTTGGACCACCGGAACCGCCGTGAGGCGATTTCCGGTGGGCGGAGCACGGTGGTTGAAGGCGGAGGGTGTTGGGCCTGTCTCTAGGTTAGAGATGAAGGCGAAGAGGGGGTATGGCTTGTGGGGGAGTGGGGTGAGTTTTTAGGAATATATAGTGGGGTGGGGATTGGATCTTGGCCATTGGATCATTCACGATCAACGGCTTGGATCAACTAACTTAATGAGATGGCGTCGTTTCGTTTACCTCGAGACCGGATCGGTCTTTGGATGGGAATGGGTCGGGGCATGGGGGCGATCTGCGGCTGTTGGATTAGATGAAATGAACGTCCTGGATCGACAGGCCATTTGAAACGGCGTCGTTTGAGATGGCCTGGGATGGATCGGATTTTTGGCACGGGTTTGGGATGGATCGGGCAGGTTTGGCTGGGTAATTATTTGGGCTTCTTAAACTACATCGAATTTGGCCCCAATTCCAATTTTCTTCTCTTTTATTAATTCTTTTTCTTCCTAAATTGTCTTCAAAATTAAAACCAAAAATCCTAACTCAAATTATAAAACTAAGGTTGACTTAGAATACTAGTTAACTCTTAAATAATAATTATCACACGAAATTAAACACCAATAAAAATAAAATCACACAATTTAAATGCTAAAAATGCAAAGTACATTATTTTTTGTGATTTTTCCATTTTGTAAAACAAACTAAATTGTTTAATTAATTCCTAAATTGTAAAATTAAATCCTAATGCACAGGCAACATATTTTTTGTATTTTTTCTTAATTAAAGTAAAAATAAACATGCACAGACAAATACAAATAAATCACAAACAACACAAAACTATTTTATTTTAAATTTTTGGGAGTAGTTCTCGTAGGGCAAAAATCACGTGCTAACAACA
Source organism: Nicotiana sylvestris (assembly GCF_000393655.2). Taxonomy (NCBI): domain Eukaryota; kingdom Viridiplantae; phylum Streptophyta; class Magnoliopsida; order Solanales; family Solanaceae; genus Nicotiana; species Nicotiana sylvestris. The sequence continues at coordinate 120,761,171 of NC_091065.1, forward strand.
TCAAACACCTCTACCTCTTGAATCGGGTTCATGGGCATCACATGGCGACGGGAAATGTTCTTGGTTCACTGGCATTCGTCGCAGCCCTTCACCCACAGGTGTGCATCTCTAAACACTGTTAGCCAGAAGAACCCGGCCTCTAGCACTCGCCATTGTCCTGGCTCCTCCAAAATGTCCTCCATATGCTGATGCGTGACAAGCCTGCAAAACAGAAGATTGTTCTATCTCGGGGACACACCTCTGGATCATATTATCAACACAAATTCTAAACAAATAAGGCTCGTCCCAATAATACATGCGGCAATCACGATAAAACTTTTTCTTTTGGACAGACGAAAGATCAAAGGGAACAATACCACAGGCCAGGTAGTTTGCAAAATCTGCATACCATGACGCATCCTCAAGACTGGCTGCGAGCAGTTGCTCATCTGGAAAGGTTTCTAGGATTTCTTCGACCTCGACTGATTTTTCAGCTCCTTCAAGTCGCGATAGATGGTCAGCGACTTGATTTTCTGTTCCTTTACGGTCACAAATTTCGAGGTCGAATTCTTGCAACAGTATCACCCAATGAATCAGGTGCGGCTTAGACTCCTTTTTCTCAATTAGGTACCTGAGAGCTACATGGTCAGTATATACAATTACCTTGGAACCAATCAGATATGATCGGAACTTGTCAAAAGCAAACATCACCGCCAACATCTCTTTCTCCGTCACTATGTAATTGAGTTGTGCACCGTTGAGCATTCTTCTTGCGTAGTAAATCGGGTGCATCAGCTTATCTTTTCGCTGCCCCAAGACTGCTCCTATAGCATAGTCACTGGCATCACATATGAGCTCAAATGGTTGCTCCCAGTTGGGTGCAACAATGATGGGTGCAGTTATCAGCCTCTTCTTCAGTTCCTCAAATACCAACCTGCAATCATTAGAAAACACAAAGGGCTGATCCTTTTCAAGGAGTTTGCATAATGGGTTAGCAATTTCGGAAAAATCTTTTATGAAACGCCGGTAGAACCTAGCGTGTCCAAGAAAACTTCTCACCGCCTTGACTGAAGCGGGCGGTGGTAGCTTCTCAATCACATCAACCTTAGCATGGTCGACCTCAATTCCTTTACTGGACACTCGATGCCCCAGGACTATACCTTCTTGTACCATAAAATGGCACTTCTCCCAGTTTAGCACTAAGTTTGTCTCCACACATCTTTTAAGCACTCTCCTTAAGTTGTGAAGACAGTCTTCGAATGAATCTCCCACCACGGAGAAATCATCCATAAAGACCTCCATAATAACCTCCACCATGTCTGTGAAGATGGCTAACATGCACCGTTGAAAAGTCGCAGGTGCATTGCAAAGCCCAAAAAGCATTCTCCGAAAGGCAAAGATGCCATACGGACAGGTGAAGGATGTTTTCTTGCAGTACCTGTACGAGCCGTTCTACCTGCACATCTAGCAAACTGGATGATATGATAACAGGCAAGGTCGAATCAGGGCCTAAGAACACATACCTGAGGTGATCTGGAAGTGGCTTCAGTTCCAACTTGGGTGGTTCCTCTATTGATGGCTTTGCTAGAGGGGTGGCCCTTTTTTTAGCTCAAGGGACTCAAACTGAGGTTCCCTTGACCAAAATCATCGGCCTTCCAGTGCCATGACCCATGCAGCTAACCCTTCACCATCCATTTCTTCTAAATTTGTCAGACATGCCTCCAATGGATCTTTTACAGTTAGGGTTCTATCATCTTCTTGCAGGATTACATCCACTGCTTCCATTAGAGAGCAATTAGCATATTCACTGGGTCTCCTCATAGATTGCTGAACATTGAATATGACTTCTTCATCATTCAATCTCATTTTTAATTCCCCAGTTTCACAGTCGATCAGTGCTCTCCTTGTGGCTAAAAATGGCCTCCCTAAAATAAGGGGTATCTCCTCATCCACCTGACAATCCAAGATAACAAAGTCTGCAGGGAACACGAATTTCCCCACTTGCACCAACACATCATCAAGAATACCAGTGGGCCTCTTCACTGTGCGGTCAGCCAGCTGTAGGAGCATCGAAGTTAGCCTAGCTCTACCAATGCCCAGTTTGGTGTACACAACCAACGGCATCAGATTTATGCTGGCTCCCAAATCACACAACGCCTTTGCAAAGGCATAACTTCCAATTGTGCATGGAATAGTGAAGCTACCTGGATCCCACATCTTTTGAGACATCGGTTTTGCCACCACTGCGCTGCAAGTCTATGTCAAAGTTACCGTGGATAGATCCTGAAAATCAAACTTCCGTGACATTAGATCTTTCATCATCTTAACATAACCAGACATCTCCCTCAAGGCATCCATCAAAGGAATATTCAACTGAATTTGACGCAACATCTCCATGAACTTCTTATATTGGTCTGCCTTCTTTTGTTTGACCAGTCTCTGAGGGAAGGGTGCAGGTATCATCCTTTGTGTATTGCTTACTGGCTTCTCTCTGTTAGGATTTTCTGGCACAAGAGGTTCCACTTGTAGTACAACTTGCTCTTTCATCTTTTCTTTGCCTTTTTCCTCCTGACTCTACTCACCCACCACTTCAGTAAGTTCTGTTGGTTCCTCTACCTCTAATTGAACTGGAGTGGCTGGTGTAGTATCCTTGTTGGCTTGTGCAATTTCCTGCTCTCTGTCTAAATCTCTCCCATTCCGGAGACTTACTGCCATCAGCTGATTCGGGTTTTGGTCCTTGGGGTTTATGTTTGTGTCTGCAGGCAAAGTTCCCTGAGGACGGTTCTTCAAAGCCATGGACAGCTGACCCAGCTGCGTTTCAATATTCTTTATGGCTGAATCATGCACTGCCAATTTTTCCTACACTTTATTATTTGTCACAATGAGTTGTTGAAGCATACCCCTAATTTCCACCATGTTGTTATCTTGCTGCTGAGGGGGTGGTTGGTATGTCAATTGTTGCTGATTTTGCTGTGGATAGCCCTGTGGTTTCTGATATGGTACTGGCACCAATTGGTTTTGAAGGTGCATACCCCCAGGCTACTGCATATTAGGCCTGTACTGCTGATTTTGTTGCGGTCTCCACTGCTGTGCTCCTTGCCTCTGACCCCCATAGTTGTTGACATAATTCATATCTTCCCTTGCCCCTTGATTATCGCCTTCTCCGCTCCATGAACACACATAGGACTGATTAACACAGGGTGTACACAGTCCTCCATTTGTCGTATCAACAATATGCACCTGTTTGGTGCCCATCTGATCTATCTTCTTTGTCAAAATACTCATCTGCATTAGAAGTGTGGCCATGTTCTCTGCCTGCGAATTATTTGGGTCAAGAGGCATTGGATGCACTATGGGTGCCAGTGTTGTACCTCTAGTCATCCACCCCGAATTTTGTGACATCTTATCAAGAAGGATTTTGCACTCATTTAATGTTTAACTTAAAAATGCACCTCCAGCTGACGCATCCACATTTGCTTTCAAATTGTCAGCTAGCCCCATGTAGAATCTCTGGCCAAGCATCTAGTCTGGAATGCCATGGTGAGGACACTTCACTAACATCCCTTTAAATCTTTCCCAAGTTTCTTGCAGGGACTTAGTGGGCAGCTGCCTATACTGCAATATGTCATCAATCTGTTTTGCAGTCTTGTTAGGCGGATAGAACTTGTTCAGGAACTGCTTGACTAATTGCTCCCATGTGGTAATAGAGTTGATAGGGAGGGAATTTAGCCAAGTCTGATCTTCCCCGGTTACCGAGAATGGAAACAGTAGCAGCTTGATAGCTTCCGGAGTCGCATTTGGCTGCCTTTGGGTACAAATTGACAGAATATTTTTCAAGTGTTGTTGCGGGTCTTCAATGTGTGACCCGGAGAACAGTACTTTATTCTGTAGCAGATGCAGCATGTTGTTGGTGATCTGGAATGTCTCCGCTTGAATTGCAGGCACATATATGGTAGTGGATAGGTTATCAGCTGTGGGTTGTGCCCAATCATAAAGTGCAGCTTCAGGCACAAGAGGTGCCACCTCTCTGATATTTAAGTCAACTGGCTCATTCCTGATGTTTCCGTTGACGTTATCTACGTTACCCATGTCAAATTCGAGTTGGTGTGATTGTTGAAATTGTTGAAGTCTTTTGTTGGCATGATTCAATGCCCTGAATGTTTTCTCAGGTTCTAAGAGTCCTTCTAGCAGTTCTCCAGTCCTCGAAGAACTTCTAAGCATACACCTGCTTTCCACAAGAGTTCAAACGTTAGAATTTCAATGAAAAGATTGGGTATAGAGAAAATTGACTACACTTAGAATTTCTGTACTACTCTCAATGGTAATTGATAACACCGTTAATTCCCCGACAACGGCGCCATAATTTGATAATGCCAAACTATGCCTTATACAAAGACACACACAGACGTAGCAAATATAATCTGAGTAATTCTGCCCAGAGTCGAACCACAGGGAATTAACCTATCAATTACTTTTGACGGATTTACTAAATTCACAAAATCAATTTCCCCAAACTTTGTAATTCACAATTGATAATATTTCTAACAACTAAAGTCTAAAAATAATTAACAGCTGAAAATTAACTATGCTTGATGTGTAACCAGTTTGAAACAATGTCTAAGGTATTGGTTTCCCCCGTTGGTGAATTCCTTGGTTGTATGTTTCTTATAGTGATGCCTTAGTTGTCTTTGTCAATTAAGAACTCTCCAGTTATCATAAATTTCTCTCAAACAATTATGATAATTTACTAGACGCACTTTCTCAAGCTACGCTAGCTAGATTCTCATTACCGTTCTTTTAGATTGCACTCGAGGTATCGTTATCTCTAATCCAACCTCTAAACCCTCGGTTATGACTCTCGTCTATACTCCGAGAGTGATGTTGTTCAAACAGCTACCTAATATGCACTCTCTCTCAAGAAGATACATAATAAATAGGAACAGATAATTGAGGGCCCTTTCAACTAACCACGATTAAAACGTAGATGAACAAATAGAGATTAACAACCAATCCAAACTATATTAATGTAACAACCAAGTCATTCCTAATGGGTTTCACCAAAACCTTAGATTAAAATATTTAGCTACTCATGACAACGTACGAATAAACTGCGAAAATATTCATAATCGAAATTTTGCAAGAAAAATAGAAGAGAATAAGAACTATGATGTTTTGGGTGATCTCTCACACTTGTTCTTCTTCCCAAAATAATCTCAAAATCACCCCCCCCCTTTTCTTGGGCGAGTTTCCTATATCTTATAAGGGTTTTACAGAAGCTTTCCCGAATTGGCACTTTGGCCCCTTAAATTTCTGGACTGTACACACGTCATCGCGGCCGCGACGTCGACCACGGCGCTGACCGCATAGGACACTGCCTCCAACCACGGCGTGGACCGCGATGGCAACCGCGGTGAGTAGCTGGGCTCTTTGCTCCGCGTTCCTTCTCTCTTTTTCTGCTCTTTTGTGTTCGGGTACTCCTGGAGTGGGTGTTTTCTTCACGTTATTGCTTCCAAACACTTCATGTTGCTTACTCACATCTTACATTCCCTGCGAAACCAAATAGCATTAATTAAAGCATTTTATTGGCAACTTACATAATAAAAAACAACAAAGCGTGGGCAATTATGGTGTAAATAACAACTATATAGCCTATTATCACTGGCTGATCATAGATCTTTACCGGAATAGGATCAATAAAGTTCTTGTCTGGGTGTTGTATCATGGACGATAGGGTAGCCAATGCATCAGCAAATTCATTCTGAACTCTGGGAACATGTTGGAACTCTGTCTTTATGAACCTTTTCCTCAATTCCTGTACATGATGCAGATAAGGGAGTATATTGGAGTTCTTGGTTGCCCATTCTTTTCGGACCTGATGTATAAGCAAGTCTGAATCCCCAATTACTAGCAACTCTTGGATGTTCATGTCAATGGCCATCTTGAGCCCTAAGATGCAGGCTTCATATTCGGCCATGTTGTTGGTGAACGGGAGCCTGAACTTGGCAGATACCGGATAATGCTGACCGGTTTCTGATACTAGGACTGCTCCTATGCCAACTCCTTTGAAATTTGCTGCTCCATCGAAAAACATTCTCCAACCGTCATAGGATTCTGCAATGTCTTCTCCTATGAATGATATCTCTTCATCTGGAAAATATGTTTTCAGGGGTTCATATTCTCCGTCCATAGGATTTTCAGCAAGGTGATCTGTTAGTGCATGTCCTTTGATTACTTTCTGAGTCACATACACAATGTCAAATTCACTCAACAGGATTTGCCACTTGGCCAGCTTGCCAGTGGCCATGGGCTTCTGAAAGATGTACTTCAAGGGATCCATTTTTGATATGAGATATGTAGTATAGGCACAGAAGTAGTGCCTCAAATTCTGAGCTACCCAAGTCAAAGCACAACAAATGCGCTCCAACAGAGAATATCGAGCCTTGTACAGGGTGAACTTCTTAATGAGGTAATAGATGGCTTGCTCCTTTCTCCCCGTTTTATCATGTTGCCCCAGAACACAACCGAAAGCTCCATCTAATACTGCAAGGTAGAGTAATAGAGGTCTACCCAGCTCGGGCAGGACCAAAACTGGCGGTGTTGACAGGTATTCCTTGATTCTGTCAAAGGCTTTTAGACAACCATCAGTCCATTTGGTAGCAGTGTCCTTCTTCAACATCTTAAATATTGGCTCACAAATGACAGTGGATTGAGCTATGAACCGGCTGATGTAGTTAAGCCTTCCCAAGAAACTCATAACCTCTTTCTTATTCTTCGGTGGTGGCAATTCTTGGATGGATTTAACCTTTGACGGATCTAGTTCTATTCCTCGACGACTCACAATGAACCCGAGTAGTTTTCCGGCAGGAACCCCGAATGCACATTTGGCGGGATTCAGCTTCAAGTTGTACCTTCTTAGTCTGTTGAAGAACTTCCTCAGATCTTCCATGTGGTCATTGGCTCTCTTGGATTTGATGATGACATCGTCTACATATACCTCGATCTCTTTGTGTATCATGTCATGGAAAATAGTAGTCATGGCCCTTATGTAGGTGGCCCCGACATTCTTTAACCCGAACGACATCATCTTGTTAACAATACATCCCCCACGGCGTAATGAAAGCCATTTTCTCCGCGTCTTCCACATCCATCCATATCTTATGATACCCATCAAAACAATCAATGAACGACTGCAGTTCATGCTTGGCGCAGTTGTCATTAGAATGTGTATGTTCGGCAAGGGGAAGTCGTCTTTCGGACTGGCCCGATTGAGATCCCGGTAGTCGACACAGACTCTAAACTTCCCGTCCTTCTTCGGCACTGACACAATATTGGCTAACCATGTTAGATACTCTACTACCCTGAGAACCTTGGCTTTGACTTGCTTGGTGACTTCTTCCTTGATTTTCAAACTCATGTCAGGTTTGAACTTCCTAAGCTTCTATTTTACTGGTGGACATGTTGGATCGGTTGGCAGTTTGTGAGCTACAATAGATGTACTGAGACCAGTCATGTCATCATAAGACTAGGCGAATATGTCCTCATATTCCCTTAGAAATTCTGTGTACTCTTTCTTTTCTGATGGTGACAGATGAACGCTGATTCGTGTTTCTTTGACATTTTCTGCATCTCCTAGGTTGACAATCTCAGTTTCGTCCAGGTTAGACTTAGGTCTGTTCTCAAAATCCTCAACCTCTTTAACAACCTCTTCTGGTATATCATCTTCTTTTGAGTCCATATCCATTTGTTGTGTTGCCTCGTCGCACGTCACAATCATCGGTTCATCAAGATAAGTAATAGTAATGTTATGTGAATAAAGTAAATGATAAAAAGTAATAAGAGCAAGATTTATAAGAAACTGAAATGCTTTGATAAATTTCATAATTGTTTTGAACATTGGATCTCTTATTTCAATATTAAGAATGCGGAAAGAAAGTCAATTAGCAAAAAATAAAGATAACGCATGGTTCTTTGTTCAACCTTGCTACCCCGAAGCTTTCATGGCCCTGGTGGTTTTGATGGACCAATTGTTGAGGCGTGATCCTTGGCTCACAGCTTGTATAGAAGGGCTTTCCTCCCTTCCTCCTCGAAAATGACACAACAGTCCATATTATCATCTTCCAAAAACAAATTCCTCATCGCTGTCAGTGCTTCCTCTTCTTCCGGCCCACATATGATATTGGCGGGCTGGAAAGCCTATTCTAAGTGAGGTATTGGATGCTCCAGTGGGTATTAGGGACTGCTTCATAGTGGCGACCAATGGTTGAATTCTTCCCAAGTGTATTCGTATCCCAAACTGAAAGTGGTACCGTGTTTCTTCAACTTGATAGGCTTAGCAATTCCTTGGAGATTCTTGCCAAGTACCTTGCCAGGTTCGTATCTACACCAATTTAGTATACTTTTAATTTTGCTATCCCACCATTTGTCCTTGTCCACGGCGTTGACTCGCTCAATGTGATGGTAGTTTTCTCCGCCTATCTTCCTTGTTCCTCCGATTGCTGGGATGGTCTGGCGACTGTATATGGGATTGCTACCGTCGCCATGAATAATTACCTCTTGGTGATTCCAGTCGAATTTCACTGTTTGATGTAGGGTTGACACCACAGATCCAGCGGCATGGATCCAGGGCCATCCCAATAGCAAGTTGTAAGATGCTGGGACATCTATCACTTGAAAATCAATGTCGAACCAAGTCGGTCCCATTTGCAGACACAAACTGATTTCCCCAATAGTGGACCTTTGGGATCCATTGAAAGCTTTGACATTGATGGATCCATCCTTGATCTCATGCAGGCTCTTTCCCAATGTTCTGAGAGTCACCAATGGACAAATATTGAGGTTGGACCCTCTGTCAATCAGGACTCTGGTGATGAAATGATCTTCGCACTGCACAATGATGTGCAAGGTCTTATTATGGCTTAGTCCTTCAGGTGGCAGCTCGTCTTCATGGAAAGTGATTTTGTGACTCTCCAATACTTGCCCCACCATGTTTGTCATTTCTCCTCCAGTTATATTGCTGGGTACATATGCCTCGCTCAGCACCTTCAATAAGGCATTCTTATGTAGCAGAGCCAAGATAGAGATTTGGGCTGGCATTTTGTTCAACTGATCAATGACTGAATACTCTTTGGCTTGTATCTTCCTCCAGAGATCATCAGGCCTAGTTTTAGTGACGGTTGGCCGTCCAGAGGCCTGCTTACTGGACTCGGCTAGGTATTCTGGGTATAAACCCTGCCGGTTCTTATCATACGTCGTGCTGCAATTGCTTGTCCAGATTTGGTTTTCCTTTTCCTTCTTACCTCGGCGGTGTAATCCCATGGTATGGCCTTTGGGTGGAACGGTGTTACGGCTGTCATGACCACCGGGATGGGTACCTTTGCCTTGGATGGTAACACAACCACTTTGAATGGTACAGGTGTCGTTGGAGACCCAAACTCGACCTCAATAGGTCTTGGCGTCTTTGCAGAAGAAGGTGCTTCGAACTCAACTGGTATGGAAATGTCTACTTCAGTGTTTTCAGAAGGCTAGATCTGGACCATAATCGGATTAAGTGTGACTGTCGGTTCCTTTGGCTCGTCACATTCAGCGATCAATCTGATCAACCCTTTGGAGTCCCAATCGTCCTCTATCTCAATCATATGAACGCCCCCACCCTTTTGGTCAGGCAAGGGGTTGTTGCGGACATTCGGAGCTGGCTCCTTTGCTATGATGATCTTGTTCTAAATCAAAGCTTGGATATTATCCTTCAAAGAGCAGCACTCATCAATGGTATGCTCATTTATGCCGGAATGGTATGCACAGGTTTTGTTTGGGTTGACCCATTGGGAGGGGTTTTCTGGGTTTACGACAGGGATGGGGTGATGTAACCAGCAGCTTTGAGCCTTTCATATAGCTGGTCGATAGGTTCGGCAATGGCGGTATACTGTTTGGGGGGTCTGCGATCGAAGTTTGGTCGGGGTCTAGGAAAGTTTTGGCGGGTTGGAGGTGGTTGAGTATTGTAGGTTTGGTAGACATGTGCGGGTTGGAAATATCTGGGTGAAGTAGGCCGATATGTGGGAGGAGGAGGCGATTGGTAACTAGGTGGTAGATCTTGATAGGAGGGCGGGGGTGCTTGGTAATTTGGGGTAGGTTGATATGTGAGTGGAGGTATTGGGTAGGTTTGGTAATCAATTGGGGATTTTGTTCTTTGTGCAACCATCACGGCACTCACGTCCCTTTTCTTGGACGTGCCACCAGACTATAGAGCCTTGTTGGTGGCTTGCAAAGCTTCAAAGTTAGTGACCATACCACTTTTGATACCTTCCTCGATCCTTTCCCCTAGCTTGATGATGTCGGAAAATTTCTGGCTTTCAATCAGCATTAACCTTTCATAATACTGTGGGACTTGAGCTCGGATAAAAAACCTGTTCATTTGTTCTTCTTCTAAAGCTGGTCTGACCTTAATAGCTTCTAATCTCCAACGAGTAGCATACTCGCAGAATGTCTCTGTGGGTTTCTTCTTTAAGTTCTGGATATAGAACACGTCTGGTGCATTTTTCGTGTTGAACCTGAACCTGTCCATGAGATCAGATGCCATACTTACCCAATTTGACCACTTCTTAGGGTCTTGGTTGATGTACCAAGACAAGGCATCTCCTTTCAGACTTCTCATAAAGAGTTTCATGCGAATCTTTTCATCCCTTCCTACTCCGACCAGCTTGTCGCAGTACGTCCTCAAATGGACTCTGGGATCCCCTGTGCCATCAACATCTCAAACTTGGGAGGTTTTTACCCCTCAGGTAGTTCGACATCTGGCTTGCAAAGGTCCTCGTAATTCAGTCCCTCAATCCCCTTGCTTCCTTCGACACCCTGAACTCGGCTAGTCAGCTTCTTAAGTTCCGTGGCCAGATTCCTAATAAGAGATTCTTTGTCATCAGACTCAAGTGCGCTTGAAATAGGTTTAGTATAGTGTGGCATGGTTTCCACATAGATGGGGTGTAGTGGGGATGATCATTTGTGGAGTTTAGTGGTTCAGGAATAAGTAGTGGGGTGTTGTTTGAAGTGTGGCATGTGTTGCAGTGGTGATGGGGAGCGGGTTGGTTTTATGGTTTCGGGATGCTTTGTGGAGGTGTGGGGTTTTGAGTGTTGGCAAAGTTGACATTTGGGGTAGTGAGGGAAAATGACAAATTCGCCAAGTTCCGAACTTGGTCCAGTTCTTCCTGAAACTTCAACAACTTCTGTTCGAGCTGGGAGGCACTTTCCTTGGAAACCTGAATACCCTGAGGAACCTCTACCATTTCAATTGAGTTCTCCTTTCTGATGTTGCTCAAATCTTCCATCTTTCCCTTGTTCTTGTTTCTGATAGGACCCGGAGGAGGAAGAGGAGGTGGAGGGCCCTTAGATCTTGTGAAGTATGATGACGATGCCAGAGTTCACGAACTAACCTTTAGGTAGGGGAATAAACAAAAGGTAAAAACAAAAAGGTAGCAAGTCAGTACGGATTATGAGAAGAAAACGTTGTAATATTTAAACACATAGTGCAAGAATATAAATCGTGTCCTAATTTGGGAGCCTCGTTGTGCCCGAGGTAGGCCTAGCGACAAGTTGATTTGGAGAACTTATAATGCTAAATGCCTCATTTTATTGATAAAAATAAGACGAATCCCAAAACGACACTAAAATAGCAGAAAAATAAAATGTCACTAATGGTCGTTTGACTTATTACATTTTTAAAGCAAAAGAAAAGACTCATAACTACTTGGTCCTAGAAGGACCTTCTTCAGGTTGAATGCTTGTGTTAATCAGATCCTCCAGCTCGCGCAGATTTTCTAGTAAAAATGCCTTCGCCAGGGGTTCTCCTTTGCCTTCCTCAGCGTTCTGACAGTCGGTGACTCTTTTCCTCACTTTCTCTTCCAACTCCAGCAGACCGTATTCCAGATATTCCAGCTTCTCACTAGCCCTGGTGACTCTCTCTTTCCATTCGTTGATTTGGTTACTTGACGGGAGGTTCCTCCACCAGGTCAGCAAGAGTGAGGGTATGTTGATCATACCAAAGTCAGGAACTTTGTCATTCATTTCTGCAAAACAAAAGGGTGAGGCCCTTACCCCCGCTAGACTCGACTATTTAAACCAATAATTAGCATAAGCAGCATTTAGTTCTCCAAATGAATGCACCGAATATGGTAACATCTGTTTGGGTTCCCAGGGAACCCAGTGGACTTTGGACAAGGCTATCTTAAAGAGTCATTATATGGACAACATAACTGACTCGACTAGGTTTTGACAGTGATGCATGCACAATTGAAAAGAGTAGGGTTTCTATAAGGTATTAGACTGGTACCCTTGAGCGGACGACTCAAGAGGGAAAGGCACGGAACCGTCGACTACACCGTTGATCGACTGGTTTTACCGCAAATACGCCTTTGCCAAATTTAGGGGGTAATGATATCGGAAGGGCGCAACCACTCATTATAAGCGTTGCTATGGTATTTTGTTTGGCACAAGTGGAATATGATGTTGAATATGCAGTTACACGAATGAAACAAGTTGTCATGTATTTGCACGTTCATAAAGTAATTATTACAATAATTGCTCATAATTACAACAGTATTAAAGGAAAGCAGTAAAGGAAATCATTAAAGAAAAGAAACAAGGAGCCAGGTCAGTTTTGTAATAGAAGAGAAATAAAGACATTAAATAAAGGCAATAAAGAAGCAATAAAGTCACAAATAACATGAAATGGTAAAAGCCTAAAAGAAATATCCCCAGTAGAGTCGTCACGCTGTCGCGCCCCCTTTTTCTCGCGAAATCGGGCTTGCGATATTTGGGAGGACAACTCGTTCCCTTTTGAGAATTGGGTTTTGGAACTTGAAGAGTCGCCACCTAATGATTAAGTGCATTAGGACACTAAGAAGGGTTTAGTTTGAAGAACCAGAGTTTGGGTAAGGGCTAGAAATTATCTCGAGGGGAAGGTGTTAGGCACCTCTCAAGATCCACTAGTGTGGTTCCCGGCCATGTTACAATTGTGACTTCACATAATCAAATAAGCAATTAAGGCCTCAAATAGAAGGGGATTTTCACATATTATTGCAAGCAAATTGAAAGTTTGAAGAGAATAAAGAAAGTAGAAATTTTAAGGAAATAGTTCGGACAATAAAACAAGTTAAAAGAAAGGGAGTCCTAGGTTTACAAACAATATGGATCACATCAATGCAATGCCCGGTAATCACTCCTCAAAAGAGGGGTTACACGTGGTATTAGCGCACCGGTCATCATATCCATATCTACCCTTTCCCACCCCGTTAAGGTATTAAACGTGGAATAGTATCGTTACTTATTTCATGCTAATACCCGCCCCAATACTATCAGTCCCGGAGGTATTTGGGACTACTAGTCCTAAAGGGAAGGGAGATTTGGTTTTCAGAGTTTTAAAAGGACAAAATTCTAGGACGACAATCAAAACATATAAGGCAGGTATGGGGAGAACACATAACAGTTTAAAGGGCTCAAATATGCCTCCTCAACTTAAAGACAGATTGTTTAGCATGTCTTGCATGTACTGGTTATGGTCTGAATTAAATTAAAGCGTAGGATGGTTTGATTCATCACATATCCAAATTAGCCTTCCTGGTTGTAATTTATCAAAGACTGATGTAGTTAATCAATTATCTACTGGCTTGCCTAGGTGAAACTTATAGGCATGATATCTAATAGTGCTTACTCCGATTTTAAAGAGGCTTACTGATTGTAGAAAACACATAAGTTCTGCAGATGTTAGACGACATTACTACTGATTTTAGACTTGTAAATGAAATAAACGAGTCAGATTCAACTGGTTACTCCTATAGACATGATTTCTAGGCGTTCTTGGTTTTAAGACGATTATAAAAGTGCATGAGTCCTATAGACATGGTATCTAGAATGAAACTTATTATTACTTAACCTATAACTGTTTGCCTAATGATAGATGTAAAATGCAGAAGTGCCAAAGACCTATAGTCATGATTTCTATATGCAGAGGTGCAGAAAAACCTACAGACAGGATTTCTATATGATAGGCGAAAGTGCAGAAAACCTATATACATGATCTCTATGACGTGCATGAATGCAGAAAACTTATAGGCAAGATTTCTAATGAAATGCGGAAGTGCAGAAATTGTAAATAGTAACAACTATGAGCATGTTGTCTACCCTTTGCATACATAAGTGACCCTCCCCTTTTCACTAGAACCCCAAAAGTTATTACAGCATATTATAGACCAGAATGGATTAAGAAAAGTAAAATTAATTCAGAAATTAAGCTACAACCAAGGAGCCTAATTCAGACTCAAGGTCCAACAATATGAGGTGAACCAACTTCTAGGATCAGGTTTCCAAAGCCTTCTCTTATTTGGGATGTGTCAAAGTTCCTAAAGAGCCTCAAATGGACTCCGGGCAGTGCTTAGAACCCAAATATATTGCAGAATTAAGAGCATAGTGCAGTGTGGAAATGCCAGCCCTCAAATGTCCCAGTTCAGAGGGAACTCAAGGTCCTACAGCAAGGCTCATAAGAGGGGGGCAGAACTTAGAATCTAAGAGTAAGTGTAAGTGCACAAGGGGGAAATCAGGGAGAGCCATGGCAGGCTGGTGGTCATGCCCAGCAATCAGGAGTGATGGCATACCCCTGACTAGCCTATTAGCCACATTTTGAGAGTTGGGATCCATTGAGGATCAGGTTCAGACCTAAGCAGCAATTTGGATATTGTCAGGCCATGAACCTTAACTCAAACACATAGAAAGGAGTGGGGGTATAGGGAGTTCATAACAAACAGCAAATGCAAAGAGAGAGTAGCATACTCAATACATAACATGAATAGAAAAGTAGACAGGAGTGTAGCAATTGTAAAATAAACACATAAGGATGGTGCTGAAATCAAAATTAGGCCATACCAGTTTCAGGGAAACAAATAAGTGAAAGTTGAAGTCTTGTAAACCAAATTGCAAGCAAACAGTACAAAAGATCTCAGAACAGAGTAGAGTATTGAAAGATTATTGTAATGGAGAGGTGTGTGTGTAAAGTGTTGAATTCGAAGTGTTGAACTGAAGGTTCAAGGTGTCTAAGTGCAGAAGGGTCGTGCCCCTTTTATAGTGCAGAAAACAAGTAAGAAAAGGTAAGGGAATAGTTTACAATCAATCACATAGAATCTTCCTTCAGTTAAGGGATTCTGATTTCAAATGGGCAGAAGACAATTAAGGAAAGAATTGGATTAAAATCTTTTCCAAAGTAGTACAAGAAGGGTAAATACATAGACACTATTTAAGGAAAGAGTTTGATAGCAACACGGTTTGTGCAAATAAGGAAAGGCAATCAATCATCAGCCAGTAAAAATCAGAAATTGGGTTTTGGTATGAATGAATCTAACTAGAAAAGTTGAAGAAAGGTCTAATTAAGGAAAATCAGTAACAATCAATCAAACCCTATTAAAAGGAATTCAGAATCAACCGATAGTTGGCAAAACCCTTTTTTGAAAGAAGAATTCCTCATATATAAAGCATATAGACATGTCAAACAAGAAAGAACTGTCATGCTAATTAGAAAGAATCTAGCATAGAAAAGAGTTCAGAGTCAAAAAAGGATACAAGTTCAGTTTGTAGACTTATAATGAGTCTGAGAGTCTAGGGTTCCAAAGTAGCCCTAGTCCAAAATAAAACTTGCCAAAACCCAAAGCCTAGGGTTTTCAACTTTAATCAGAAGCAGAGATGAGAAGACAAATAACAGGCTCAGATGTCTCTTTCAGAGACTCATGAGAAACCAACATACATGATAACAGGTTTGAAACAAACATAGTGAAAAAGTTTATTTGAAGCATAAAGAACATGTTTTAAGAAAAACTTGGAACTTAAACAAGTTCAGAAGACAAAGAGGTAGCATAAACTTAAGGAAACAATAGATGAAACATGTTTAGAGAGAACTCAAACAAAGTCCAGAAGAAGGCAAATAAGAACTAAGAGCTTAGTAGAAATTACAGTAAAGGAACACAGGGTTAAACGAACACATAAGATAAACGTGTGAAAGCATGATATAGAAACCAGTAGAAGAAAGAACGTGGCACAGTAGAAGAATGTGCATAATAAGGCGAACCTAAGAACACAGGAGAAGGACATGCGAGGTAGAAAGGAGAACATAAAAACACAGCATAGACAGATTCACACAAAGAAAAGGAGAAGAGGAGTCAGAAAACATTTTAAGACTTTTTCAGAAACCCTAAATCGAAGAGAAACAAATTTTGAAAGAGAAGATTGGGAAAACGTTTTAAAATTCCAGTAGAACACAGATATAGCATAGATCTAAGAAAACAACCATAGAAAACCTCGAATAGCTTAGGGTTTCAGAGAAACTCTAAAAATGAGAAAGGCTTGGAAGAAAATTCGATCATCAGTCGAAAAGACTCATATTTCTTGAACACGCCGGAATAATAGCCGGAGAGGCCATAGATCTACAGATCTGAGAAGGATCTGAAGATAGCCATTGGAGTCGGGCCTCGAAGCTTCAAACAACCATGGTTTGATGGTAGAAGGGGGTGAGTACCAACCATCCATGTCCTGAGAAGCCACGGATTCCGGTGAAAACATGGTAGAATAAGGTGGGAGATGGCTAGGGTTTCAGAGAGCTTGAGAGTGTTTTGAGAGACGAAGGGTTTCAAAACGGCAGGTCATGTGAGAATGAGGGAGATTAGGGTAGTCGTTTAGGTTTAATTATGGAAGGGCGAGTCTTGGTCGTTGATCTTGAGTGATCAACGGTCCAGATTTAGGTGGTAGGTGGGGAACGGGTTGGGTCGTTTGTAATTGGGTCGTGGGTTGGATTTGAAACTAGGTTGGTTTTAATTTGGGCAGAATTGGGTTAAATTGAGGTTAAAATTGAAAGGAAATGAAGCTGTAATTGAAATAGAAATAGGCTAAATGTTAAATAGCCAATTTTCCTCTTTTATTTTATAAAAATAGTGAAAAGGACTTTAAAACAAATTAAAAGTACTGACCCAACTAATAACACATAAATATTGACTTAAAAATATTGAAACCAATTTTACAATTATAGAAATGCTATTAATCTTAAAATAGGCTATAATTACAATTAAATGCAATTTAGTCTTTTAAATACCAAATAAATTTGTAAAATGTACAAAAATTATCTAAACTATATTTTGGTATAAATATGGGAATAAAATAAATTATTCACCAAAATTAATGATTTTGGAAATAATTATGGATTTTGTACTGCTAAAATGGATAGTAAATTGATTTTTAAAACTCTTCAAAAGATTGAAAAAATATTAAAACACTTGTGTATGTTTATATATGCATGTATATGCTATTTTGAAAGTATTTTGTATATAAAAATACATAGGAAAAAATTGGGTATCAACAGAGCCCTCGGGGCTCCATACCAAATATACACACAACCTTAAAAACATCCTACGGACTTATTTGTGTACTCAAATCACCAAAATAAATCATGAACATCGAATTAAACCTCAAGATCAATGAAATTTCTCAAAACTTCTTGTCACGATCCAATCCCCGAACCCGGTCGTGACGGCGCCTCTCGTGAAGACAAGGCCAGCCAGACCAAAACGGAACACCTTCTTTAAACAGTTAATCATCATAAACAGTAATAACATATAATATATTACTCATAAATTGCGGAATTTAACGATAATAACCGCAAGAACCATCCCGACACAGCCCTAACCGGGGTGTCACAAGTCACGAGCATCTACTAGGGTATAAATACAACTGAAAGCCTGGAGTGTACAAATACAGACTAATTAAATGAGGAGAGAGAAAAGCAGTGTTGCGAACGCCGGCAGCTACCTTGCTAAACTCTGATGACTCTGCCTCCGATCAGCCAAAACATACCTTAATCTGCACACAAGGTGCAGGGAGTAATGTGAGTACTCCGACTCAGTGAGTAATAATTATAAATAATGGCTGAAAGTGTGAAAACACATAAAGGCACAAAGCAATTCCATATCAAGAAGTAAAATCACTTAAAGCAGTAAATCAGTGAAGAAATCAAATGATATTCCTTTTAAAACAAGTAAAACCGGTAATTTAACAGGTAAATAACCAGTAGATATCCGCCCCTCGGGCACAGTATCAATCGTTCAGCATAGTATCAGCCCCTCGAGCTCACTCTCAGTACAGTATCAGCCCCCCGGGCTCAGTATCAATCACTTAGAACAGTATCAGCCCCTCGGGCTCACTCTCAGAATAGTATCAGCCCCTCGGGCTACCTCACAATCACTCATATCAGCCCTTCGGGCATAGTATCAATTACTCAGAACAATGGACACTCGCGCTCACTGTGGGTGTGCAGACTCCGGAGGGGCCTCTTAAGGCCCAAGCGCTATATCAAGCCACCTCGTGGCATCATCACTCAGCATATCCTCACATCACTCAAGTCATTGCGTGGCATATAAAGTATCTCAGGCCCTCGGCCTCATATCACTCGGCCTTACATCACTCAAGCCACCACGTGGCATAAATAGTAACTCAAGCCCTCGGCCTCATGTCACTCAGCATATCCTCACATATGGCCCTCGGCCTCAATCAGTCCGGAAATCATCATAAGCCCCTTGGGTATTAGTAAAATAGTAGTTCTCAACCCAAAACATTATGTAGAAATATCATTTTAGTTTCAAATCTGAGTAAAAGTGGCTGAGCTTGTAAAACAG
Organism: Nicotiana sylvestris; assembly: GCF_000393655.2. Taxonomy (NCBI): domain Eukaryota; kingdom Viridiplantae; phylum Streptophyta; class Magnoliopsida; order Solanales; family Solanaceae; genus Nicotiana; species Nicotiana sylvestris. The sequence goes on from NC_091065.1 coordinate 120,779,839, forward strand.
TAGATATCAACAGGATTGAGTTCAAATAATAAGTCAAGCAGTGAGGAAACCGTGATAAAAATCCCCGAAGGGTTCAAATAGTTGGCACGAAGCCCAAATATGGCAATCAGTCCAAATCATGATGATGACAAATAAATTTCAGTCAAATATTCGGTAAAATCATCAATCGGGATGGACCAAGTCACAATCCCCAGTAGTGAAAGACCCCACGCTCATCATCCAGCGTGTATCTTGCCTCAATATAGCACTACGATGTGCAATCCGGGGTTTCAAACCCTCAGGACATCATTTATAACCATTACTCACCTCGAACTGGCTAATTCTCTAGCTCGCGACGCCTTTACCCCTCGAATTGGCCTCCACGCGCGTCGAATCTATCCAAAATCAGAACGAATACGTCACAATATGCTAAGGTAACAAAGCCCAAGCAAAAACATTCGAAAAATATCAAAAATTCCGAAATTAGCAAATCCCGAGCCCCGGGCCCACATCTCGGAATCGGGTAAAATTTACATTTTCAGAATCCTCATACCCTCACAAGTCTAACCATACCAAAATTATCCAATTCTGATACCATTTGGTCCTTCAAATCATTATTTTATATTTTTGAAAGGTTTTACAATTTTCTTTCCAAATTCCATCCCAAATCACGAATTAAATGATGAATTCAGTGATAGATTCATGTATTCTAGCCAAATCTGAGTTAAAATCACTTACCCCGATGAATTTCTTGAAAAACCTTCGAAAAATCCAAAATTCAAGCTCTCTAGGTGAAAATATTAAATAAAACCCAAAACCTCGTATTTATAGGGTACCCCTCAGGTTTCAGCCTCCGCGGGTCGCACCAAATCGACCGCGGTCCGCGCAAGCTAGTGTGGTCCGCGCAAACAAAACCGCAGCCGCACAGGCCTTCCTCTACAGTAACAGGCTTTAGTGTTTTGGCCATAACTTTTATTTTTGAATCATCTCCAAATTCCTTGTGGATCAAAAGATATGAGCTTCCGAAGTTGGACCAACGATCTGCAGATCTTCATGACCGCGGCCGCGGTCACTTTTACGCGCCCAACACTAAGCCAGGGCGCCCAGCGCTAATTCTACCGCGGCCAGTGTCACACCTCCTTTTTCGCCCGCGCCGCCGCGAAGGGGCGCGGAAGGCAGTTTTTCCAATTAAAGGACAATCGAAACGGGATTTATTTATTTATTTCAGAGTCGTCACTTGGGAGATTTATGGTGTCCCAAGTCACCGGTTGAATCCCGAATCGAGGAAAAGAATGACTCTGTTTAACAGTCTGCACACCAGAAATCCGGATAAGGAATTCTGTTAACCTGGGAGAAGGTGTTAGGCATTCCCAAGTTCTGTGGTTCTAGCACGGTCGCTCAATTGTTATATTCGGCTTAATTATCTGATTTTATACAAATACGAACTTATGTGCAAATTCTAACTCTTTACCGCTTTTATTTTTATTATTTTACAGAGAATTGCAACGTTGTGAAAATGTATCTCGAACCACGTCACAATCAATGTACCCGTGGTCGTCGACACATTTCGACTCCGTTGAGATTTGGACTTGGGTCACATCAATGTACACCCAATTTTAAGAAAGTAAATTATTAAAGGCGCGCCTAAAGCGATTAGCGTATTATTATTATTGAGAAGGCCGTGAAATCTTGCTAAAACGGCCCATCCGAAGTCTAATTAATTATTAACCATTTATTGAGGGCCCCGCAGCTTGCGTTTTATTTTGGCGAAGCACGCCTCATTTATTTTAAGGATATCCTAAAGTGACTACATTTCTATTAAATTTGTCTCTAAAATAAAAGAGAAAAAATCCTATTTAATTAAAGGCTTGAAAAAAAAAAGGCGTAACATATTAAATGCTAGATTAAGATAAATGTTAACGAAAAGGAATATTACTAAAATTGAAATAATAAATAAAATACGGAATCGACAAATAATATATTGAAAAGAAACTAATTATCCTATAACTAGATTAAACTCGCATTGTTAGATGACTTGAACCGTTGGAATTAATTATTTACAACTATTTGAAACTAGAATCAATCTTAATTACTAATGCATATTCGAAAGTTTATTAAATTTAAACGTTAACTCGTCTTGTTTGAACTCAAATCATGCCATAATGCCTAATTCACGAAATTAATTTAAATTCATGCTTTAACTAAATTTAGCTACATGTTCACGATTAACCTACTGTTGACAATATTAAAACCTTCATAGCTAGTTAACTAATCAGTTTTGCCAAGCCGATTCACTAAAGACCAACTTATGTTATTTTCCTCTTATTCCAATTATTAAACAGTTTGACAGTAATGAGCATGCTTAAATATATACTATCTAATAATCAAACTAAAGCAGAGTATTATTTAATACATCACTACAAGATGCCTAGTTATGCAAAGCAACGGAAATTTACAGAATAATTAATACATGAAATAGCCTAAATACAATCGGTAAAAGAAACAAAGAAAATGTTAAATTAAAACTTCAAAGTTCCATTCTTCATATGTATTCATGCTTTCACATTTCAGTTTACAATATCGACAAGGTTACAGCCGTGTACCTGGTATTGGAAGTAAAAGAAAAGGAAGAACAGCAGAAATGCAGTAGCATATAACAACAGCAACACCCCGCAACCAGTAACAACCAGCAACGAGAAACCAGTGATAGATTTTAAAATCAAAATAACAATACAGCAATAACCAGTGAAGTAGTAGCAAATAACCAACCAAACTCAAGGAACAAACCACATGAAAATCCAGAAACACCAACAATAATCAACGGGCAAAAACAAAAAGAACCTTTTTTTTTAGACTGAAAGACCAGTTAATGTTTAACCCTTAATTCTCTCTTAATGTTCAGAAAATTCTTTCTTTTAAACTCTCTTCAAATTCGAATCCTCAAAAATCTTTTTATCTTTCCGAATTCTTCTCCTTCCTCTTTTTTTTTGTGTCCAGCTCTCTCCAATTTATATCCAAACTAGTAGCACCTAAATTAATTCTCACTAACACATATCTTTTCCTTATTTAATTCCATTATTGCCCCACTACCGCATGTTTTGTCCCCCACTATATTAAACAATGTATTAATTCCCTACCATTATGTCTTGTCCCTCACTACGTATTATTTTATGTATTATTTTAATATATTAGCGCTTAGTGGACAGAACACTCAAATTAATCAATTGCTAAAACTTAAAATCCCGAAAATGCCCCTGAAACTACTGAAATTACCATTCTACCCCATCAGCTATAACCAATTCACCTAATCAATCTAACCAAAATACAGCAGCTATAACCAATTCCTAATCAAATTTCATCAACAAATTTAGGTTAGAAACTCAATATTTTTGACTGGACAATATTTTTAACAAGAAACATACTTTCAGATTCAATAACAGTAACAAATTGAACATAACAAACAAGTAGATTCAAATCACTAAACTCAATAATCAATTGAACTTTAAATTAAATCTAACAACATGATTAAACTAAACACTTCTATATTAAAACTAAACAAGAACATAAAACAAACTGAAGAAATAATCAAGAAATGATAAACAACTAACAAGAAAAGAATCAAACATATACTGATTTCAAATCCGAGAATATCAAACAAAGTACAGACAAAAATGAAACTTAAACCAACTAACCGGAAATGAACAACGACGAACTCGAACGGAAACAGAGAACTCGAACCAAGACTGCCAACGACCTAACGGATCTCGACTCAACGAAAACCCACCTTCTCTTTTAACTTCGATGAACTTAGAACGACAAATGACGACCTCGACGGATTGAACCTGAAGAAACGACAAGACAGCAGGTTGTTTGGATGTAAGGCAGTGTGTGTGTATGTTGAGCAGCTGGTTGTGGGGCTGTGTGGTCGTGGAAGCAGCAGCAGTGATGGTGGTTTGGGTTTGATGATGGTTCGACGCTCGTCGAAGAAGATGAAAACGGGGCAGAAGAAACAACAGCCATGGGAGGTTGGAGCTCGACGGACTATGGTTGTTTAGCAGATGGTCGCTTGGGACCTATGGGGACGAAGAAGAAGAAGCAGCAGCGATGGTTGTTTCACTGGTCGTTCATGGCTGCTGGACGAAGAAGAAGAAGAAGACAAGGGTGGTCGACGCAGCAGCGCTGCTGCTCGTCAATGGCGGACGGGAGGGGTCGACTGGTTTTTTCCGTGACTGGAGGAGTCGTTTGGACGTGAGGATGGAGATGACGACGTGAAGGGGAAGGGGCAGCCATGGGAGGGGGCGTTGGAGCATGGGGGATTGGTTTGGAGGGGTGAACGAAGAAGATGAAGAGAGGGGGGTGCATGGGTCCGGCGGCTAGGAGAAAGAGAAGGGGTCTTTAGGGTTTTTTGAGTAACAAATGAAACAAAAATGAGAGAAAGAGTGAGGGGGGGTCGTGTGGTCAGATGGGGGGGAGGTTGGGCTTTGGTCAAGGGGTTTTGGGTTGGGTAGAGGTGTTTTGGGCCTAAGTTTAAAATTGAAGAAGAGGCCCAATTCCGATTTTCTTTATATTTTTTTGCTCTTTTTTCTTTTACTTTCTAATTAACAAAACTAAAATTCTAAATTAAGTTATAAACTAAATTAACTTATCAAAAATACTAATTAATTCCTAGCAACAATTATCATACATAATTAAACACAAATTAAAACAAAATTGCACATTTTGATATTGAATGCTAAAAATGCAAACGATGCATATTTTTGTAATTTTCATTCTTGTAAAACAAACTTAATTACTTCTAATTGTAGAATTAAATCCTAAATGCAAATGCGACATATTTTTGTATTTTTTTATTAATTTAACAAATAAACATGCATGGACAAATACAAATAATTTATCAAAAATACCACGAAAATTCTCAAATTTGCACACAAAGGAAAATTATTTTATTTTGAATTTTTGGGAGTAATTCTCATATAGGGCAAAAATCATGTGCTTACAGCCAGCACTAAAAATTCTGCCCCCATCCATTTTCTAAGTTCCAAAATATCCGTACTCGCTTAATACTCACCCGAAACACACCCGGAGCCATCAGACCTCAACCCAAACACACCAACACCTCCCATAACATCATTAACACCTAGTCGAGTTTTTGAATCACTCCGAACAACATCAAAACACAAAATGAATTCGGATTCAAGCCTAAGAACTCAAAGAACTCTTAAATTATGCTTTCGATCAAAAAGTCTATCAAATCTCGTCCGAATGACCTGAAATTTTGCACGCACATCCTAAATGACACAACAAAACTACTGGCACTCTCGGAATTCTATTCCGACCCCTATATCAAAATCTCACCTATCGATCGGAAAGCACTGAAATCTCAATTTCGCCAATCCAAGCCTAAACCTTCCACGGACTTCCAAAATGCATTCCGATCACGCTCCTAAGTCTCAAATCACCTAACGAAGCTAACCAAATCATAAAAATTCCCATCCGAGATCAAATACATATAAGTCAAATTTTGGTCAAACCTTTCAAATTTTAAGCTTTCAACTGAGACTGTTCTTACAAATTCATTCTGATTAACCTGAAACCCAACACCAATGATTTACATAAGTCATAATACAACACACGGGGCAAGTCATGCCCAAGAACTGGCGGGCAAAATGCAAAAGCTCAAAGCGACCGGTCGGGTCGTTACATCCTCCCTCACTTAAACATACGTTCGTCCTCGAACGTGCCAAGAGCTGTTCCAAAAGCCAACCAATTGCTGAATAACTTCACCATGCACATGCCCGAGGGTGATCCCACGTTACCCTATATCGCATAGGTTCGATAACACAATATAACGGAAATTTCACAATCCATCTTAGTCCATGAACTATGGAACCATATTTCCTCTTCTAAAATCATCGACACGATCAAAATTTCACATTTATACTGTGAATAAGTCCGAACAAGTGGTAACAAACCATATATGCTATCTCCGGTGCAATCACATGATATACCACATAACTCAACACTTGTAGTGATAACTTCTAACCACAGCAGTTGCACACAACATCCGCATACCGATAGAAAAACTCTTATCAACTAGAGTCACATCCCAACACTTTCATATACTACCAATGATCACTAAGACACGCGGTAAGCCATAACCATTTTCCAGATCAACCATTCATGAAGCCACTTCTTCCTTGGCAAATACCATAACAAATTTCCGAACCGAAGCTCGATACTATCCTTCTAACATGCTGAAATCACATCCGTTCGTATTTATTAATTATCCCCAACGATCTCCTCTAATCCAACACATTCCTCTGGTGACATGACACATCCATACAGGCCTAAGCCACAACTTGCACAATACACGCATCAATACGCAACAGTCCGAACATACTCAAATCATGAAAATGACTCAAATGAAAGAGCTGTACTTCAAGCTCACCGGTACCACCACAACACAAGGCTGAGAACCCGTCACATCATAGGAACAAAACACACGAGTTGTCACGACCCAAAATCCCAACCCGGTCGTGATAGCGCCTCTCGTGAGGACAAGGCCAGCCAATCAACAAAACAGTACATCTCTTTATAATTACTTAGTAGGAATAAGTCTAAATCATGGGCAATATAATCTTAAATGCGAAATAAACATGATAGAACAAGGAAAACCCTCCCAACTCAGCCCGAAATCGGGGTGTCACAAGTCATGAGCTACTACAGAGTTTACTAATATTTTACAAAGTCTAGAATTATCATAAATAACAAAGATAAGGGAGAAAATGGGGCTGCGGACGTCAACAGCTACCTCGTTACTCCTAGTCACCGCCTGGTCTGGAAAGAATCAGCGCTCAGCAGCGAACTCAGCTCTGCCTGTATCTGCACACATGGTGCAGGGAGTAATGTGAGTACTCCGACCCAGTGAGTAATAAAAATAAATAACGACTGAAAACATGAAATCTCATAACGGCACAATATAGCGCTATCCCAAGCAGTAAAATCAGTTATACAGTAAAATAGTGAGTATCAGATAATTCTTCTTTTAAAACAGTAAAGACAAATAATTTCCACAGTAAGGATAAATCAAAAGCTTGCCCCTCGGGCTCAATATGTAAATCTCAGTATAGTATCAGCCCCTCGGGCTCACTCCCAACTCACCAGCACACAACATCAGCCCCTCGGGCTCACTCCCAACTCACCACACACAAGCAACGGCCTCTCGGGCCCACTCCCAACTCACCTGGGTACCCTGCGCTCACTGGGGGTGTGTACAGACTCCGGAGGGGCTCCTACAGCCCAAGCGCAATATCAATAGGCCTGAAAGCCTTCACACATCACACACGAGGCCTGAAAGCCTCCTCATATAACACTCGAGGCCTGAAAGCCTCCTCACATCACTCAACATATCCTCACGTATGGCCCTCGGCCTCAATCAGTCCAGAAAATAATCATAAGCCTCTTGGGCATCAGTAAAACAATAGTGCTCAGCTCAACAGCATTATAAATATCATTAAATCTCGAGTTGAGTATAAATGTAGCTGAGTTCACAAAATAATATAATTCAATTGGACTGAGTTCAAATAATATTTCAATTCGTGAGGAAAATAGTGATGTAAATTCACAAAAGATTTCAGATAATTGGCATGAAGCGCAAATATGGCAATAAGCCCAATCATAGTGAAAAACAATAAATCTTTATCAATTACGCGGTAAAAATATCAACTGGGATGGACCAAGTCACAATCCCCAATAGTAAATGACCCCGCGCTCGTCATACAACGCGTGTCTCATCTCAACATAGCAGTATGTTGTGCAATCCGGGGTTTCAAACCCTCAGTGCATCATTTAAAATCATTACTCACCTCAAGACGGTCCAATGTCTACTCCGCTATGCCCTTGCCTCTCGAATTTACCTCTTCGCGCGTCGAATCTGGTCAAAACCACAACGAATACATTACAATAGGCTGAGGGAATATTACCCAATCGAAAAGACTCGAAAAATATCGAAATTCACGAAATTCGCAAAACCCGAGCCCCGGGCCCACTTCTCGAAAAATTATGAAAGTCACATCACTGGATTCCTCGTCTCGCCCCGAGTCCGTACATAAAAAAATGACCAAACTCGGACTGCTGGACATTAAATCTGTCCAGAAATTTTCGGTACTGTTCACGCGGGGGCACTGTTCTTGCGCGTGAGATCATTGTTCACTGTTCACCCGTGCGGTTACTGTTCACTGCTGCAGAAAATACAGCAGCTTTTAAGAAATTTGCAGCACAGCCATTTTTCACTAAAATGGCTCTAACTCCATCATACGGACTCGGAATTAGAGGATTCTTGCTCCTATGAGTCACAAATAATAATACGAACACAACCCTTCAATCAAAACTCAATTCGGAGCTCGTTTGCCCAGTTCAATACCCATTTCGCTCGTTAAACAATTAACTCACATTTCACGTCAAAAACCCAATCGTGACTTGATGAAATTAAACCAAAATTTCCAGATCAGTCCTATAATTCATGATTTAAATTCTGGAAGTCTCGAAATCAAATTTGGATCTCTAAAACTAAAAATGAACCTTTAGATCATTACATTTATGATTAAAACGGCAAAAATCTTCCAAAAATGACCCGTTGGGCATCCGAAACACACCCGAGGCCCCCGGGACCCCGACCAATAATACCAACCAGTCCTAAAATACATTACGGACTTGCTCGAGGCCTCAAATCACATCAAACAACGCTAAAATCATGAATCAACCTCCAATCCAAGTTTTATGAACTTTAGAATTTCCAACTTCTATTTCCGATGCCGAAACCTATCAAATCACGTCCGATTGACTTCAAATTTTGCACACAAGTCCAAAATGACATAACGAAGCTACAGAAATTCTCGGAATTCCATTCCGACCGTCGGATCAAAATTTCACCTATCAACCGGAAATCGCCAAAATACTAACTTCGCCAAAATGAGCTAATTTCTTCACCGGACCTCCAAAATTAATTCCGATTGCGCTCCTAGGCCTTAAATCATCCCCCGAAACTAACCGAATCATCGGAATTCAATTCCGAGCCCTCTAACTCACAAGTCAACGTCCGGTTGACTTTTCCAAACTAATTCTTCCTTTAAGAGACTAATTGTCCCATTTCATACCAAACTCGATCCGAATTGACTCAAATTCACCAAGTACACATATTGAAACATGAATAAGCATTTAACGGGGAATACGGTATGAAAATATAGGAAACGACGGTTCGGGTCGTTACATTCTCCCCAACTAAAACAAACGCTCGTCCTCGAGCGAGTTAAGAAACATACCTGGAGTTTCAAATAGGTGCGGGTACCTGCTCCGCATCTCCTGCTCGGTCTCCCAAGTAGCCTCCTCCACGGGCCGACCTCTCCACTGTACTTTCACTGATGCTATATCTTTTGATCTCAATTTTTGAACCTGTCGACTCAAAATAGCCACTGGCTCCACATTATAAGTCAAATTTTCATCTAACTGTACTGTACTGAAATCTAAAATATGAGACGGGTCCCCAATGTACTTCCGGAGCATGGACACATGGAATACCGGATGAACACCCAACAATCTAGGCAGCAAAGCAAGCTCGTAAGCCACCTCTCCAATCCTCCTAAGTACCTCAAATGGTCCAATAAACCGCGGACTCAACTTCCCTTTCTTTCCGAACCTCATAACACCCTTCATCGGCGAAACCTTCAGCAAAACCTTCTCGCCCTCCATAAATGACACATCTCGGACCTTCCGGTCCGTATAACTCTTCTGACGCGACTGAGCTGTGCGAAGTCTTTCCTGAATCACCTTCACCTTTTCTAAGGCATCCTGGACCAAATCTGTCCCCAACAACCTAGCCTCACCGGGCTCAAACCAACCCACTGGAGTTCTACACCGCCTCCCATATAAGGCCTCATACGGTGCCATCTGAATACTGGACTGATAGCTGTTGTTGTAGGCAAACTCTGCAAGTGGTAAAAATTCAATCCAAGAACCTCCAAAATCAATCACGCAGGCATGCAACATATCCTCCAATATCTGAATAGTACGTTCGGACTATCCGTCCGTCTGAGGATGAAATGCTGAACTCAACTCCACTTGAGTGCCCAACTCGTGCTGAAAAGTCCTCCAAAACTGAGAAGTGCACTGAGTACCTCTATCCGAAATAATAGTAACTGGAACACCATGCAACCGCACAATCTCCTGAATAAAGATCCTAGCCAGCCGCTCCACAGAATATGTGGTACACACCGGAATGAAATGCGCTGACTTGGTCAGCCTATCCACAACGACCCAAATCGAATCAAAATTCTTCAAAGTCCGAGGAAGGCCACTCACGAAATCCATAGTAACTCTCTCCCATTTACACTCAGGAATAATCATCTGCTGAAGCAAACCGCTCGGTCTCTGATGCTCATATTTCACCTACTGACAGTTGAGACACCAAGCCACATATCCCACAATGTCTTTCCTCATTCTCCTCCACCAGTAATGCTGTCTCAAGTCCTGATACATCTTCACAGCACCCGGATGGATGGAATACCGCGAACTGTGGGCCTCCTCAAGAATCAAATCTCTAAGCCCATCAACATCGGGCACACAAATATGGCCCTGCATCCTCAATACGCCATCATCACCTATAGTCACATCTTTGGCATTATCATGCTGAACTCTGTCCTTAAGGACAAGCAAATGCGGATCATCATACTGGTGCTCTCTGATGCGATCATATAAGGAAGATCGAGAAACCACACTAGCCAATACCCGGCTAGGCTCAGAAATATCTAACCGCACCAACTGATTGGCCAAGGTCTGAACATCAACTGCAAGAGGCCTCTCCCCAACTGGGATGTAAGCCAAACTCCCCATACTGACTGCCTTTCGGCTCAACGCATCGGCCACTACATTGGCCTTTCCCGGATGATATAGAATGGTAATATCATAGTCTTTAAGTAACTCAAGCCATCTCCGCTGCCTCAAATTAAGATCTTTTTGTTTAAATAAATGCTGAAGACTGCGATGATCAGTGAATACCTCACAAGATACGCCATATAAATAGTGCCTCCAAATTTTTAAGGCATGAACTATAGCAGCCAACTCCAAATCATGAACAGGGTAGTTCTTCTCATGGGGCTTCAACTGACGAGAAGAATAAGCAATAACTCTACCCTCCTGCATTAGCACACAACCAATCCCAACTCTGGAAGCATCACAATATACCGTGTATGAACCAGTAGCTGATGGTAACACCAACACTGGAGCTGTGGTCAGAAGTGCCTTGAGCTTCTGAAAGCTCTCCTCACATTCGTTGGACCAAAAAAATGGGGCACCTTTCTGAGTCAACTTGGTCAAAGGCGATGCAATAGAAGAAAACCCCTAAACAAATCGGCGATAATAGCCTGCTAGCCCAAGAAAACTCTGAATCTCTGTGACTGAGGATGGTCTAGACCAACTCTGCACTGCTTCTATCTTCCTTGGATCAACATGTATACCCTCGCTGGACACTATGTGTCCCAAAAATGCCACAGAACTTAGCCAAAATTCATATTTGGAGAATTTTGCATAAAGCTTCTCCTCTCTCAATCTCTGCAACACTACACGCAAATGCTGGGCATGCTCCTCCTAGCTACGCGAGTACACCAGGATATCATCAATGAATACAATAACAAATGCATCCAGATAAGGCTGAAATACATTGTTCATCAAATGCATGAACGCTGTTGGGGCATTGGTCAGCCCGAAAGACATAACCAAAAATTCATAGTGACCATATCTAGTCCTGAAGGTAGTCTTGGGAAAATTTCTTCTCCCTGATTTTCAACTGGTGATAGCCCGAATGGAGATCAATCTTAGAAAATACCCTCGCTCCCTGAAGCTGATCAAATAAGTCATCAATACGAGGCAAAGGATACTTTTTCTTCACTGTTACCTTATTCAACTGCCTATAATCAATGCACATTCTCATTGTGCCATCTTTATTCTTCACAAATAAAACAGGTGCACCCCACGGGGACACGCTAGGCCGAATGAACCCCTTATCTAGGAGTTCCTGAAGCTACTCCTTCAATTCTTTCAGCTCTGCTGGTGCCATACGATATGGCGGAATAGAAATGGGCTGAGTGCTCGGCACTAAGTCAATGCCAAAATCAATATCCTTGTCTGGCGGCATGCCCGATAGGTCTGCAGGAAATACATCAGGAAAATCCCTCACAACTGGGATAGAATCAATACTAGGAGTCTCAGCTCCAACATCCCTCACAAATGCTAGATATGAAAGGCAACCCTTCCCAACCATACGCTGGGCCTTCAAGAAAGAGATCACTCTACTAGGGATATAATCAGTCACACCACGCCACTCGATCCGCGGTACACCCGGCATAGCCAAAGTGACTGTCTTAGCATGACAGTCTAGAATAGCACGACACGGAGATAGCCAATCCATGCCCAAAATGACATCAAAATCCACCATGCTCAATAGCAATAGATCCACTCTGGTCTCCAGACCCCCAATAGTCACCACACATGACCGGTACACATGGTCTACAACAACAGTATCGCCCACTGGGGTAGATATATAAACAGGTAAAGCAAAAAACTCACGGGGCATACCCAAATAACTAGCAAAGTATGATGACACATAAGAAAAGGTGGAACCGGGATCAAATAATACAGAGGCATCTCTGTGGCAGACTGAAACAATATAGCTCTTAACTGTGCAATCAACTTAATTAATAGCAAACTCCCCAACTTGGATCAAAGCCATATAACAAAACGCTCTCAATAAATCATGGCGCACATACCCTATTGTTGTTGTAATACCATAGTGAGATTGAACTCACTCCTTCATAAGCTTGTGGAAACACAAATCATCTGGAATTTTAACTCTTCTGCAATTCTTGCATTCACTCACATAACAGTTAAGCCCACTCTCTAGGCAGCATAATTTAGATTTCAACGCATATTCTTTACTTGTAAATGAGATCTTCTAACATACAACATAAGGATCACACCACCTTAGAATACTCCGCAGGAGATAACCCACCTGTTTTGCCTCCAATTAACATTTTGTATACCTTCCACTGTCATACACATTACACAGTCACTTAATCTTCCTGAGTCTAAACTCATACCGTAACATGAAATTTACTTCACTCCAAATAGGAGACATGAAAAGATTATTCACGCGGCCGTAACTCGGGGCTACACATTCAATTGCAATAGAAATCAAATACTTAGTGGTTCATCTATCATCCAGTAGACCTTCCTCGCCACTTCCCAGTCATATAGATACATCTCGCAGTACTAACATACTCATCACGTAGCTATCCAACCGTCATTCAAACCAATAGGGGCAATACCGAACACATAAGTTCAAAACACTTGCTCACACAATCAACACCTCGGTGCTCAAGCCATAGGCAAAGATCCGACCTCAAGTCCTCCAGACCGGCCCAACATCAACTCATAGAGATCACATCTCGCCCCTCGATCGGGGAATCACAAGCCGTTGATGCACATCTGATACTAAGCGCTCATACGCACATACGAACACGTGGAAGGAATTTCAAGAGTTACTTTTCAAGCAGAATCAAGGACGCACGATAAGAATTCAAGAATATGAAATTTTTCCTTAAGGTTCTGCAGTCTCTCGAGGATAAATACAGACGTCTCCGTACCGATCCGCAAGACTCTACTAAACCTGCTCATAACTCGTGAGACCTAAGTAACCTAGGCTCTAATACCAACTTGTCACGACCCAAAATCCCAACCCGGTAGTGATGGCGCCTCGCGTGAGGACAAGGCCAGCCAATCAACAAAACAGTACATCTCTTTATAATTACTTAGCAGGAAAAAGTCTAAATCATGGGCAATATAATCTTAAATGTGAAATAAACGTGATACAACAAGGAAAACCCTCCCAACTCAGCCCGAAATCGGGGTGTCACAAGTCATGAGCTACTACAGAGTTTACTAATATTTTACAAAGTCTGGAATTATCATAAATAACAAAGATAAGGGAGAAAACGGGGTTGCGGACGTCAACAGCTACCTCGTTACTCCTAGTCACCGCCTGGTCTGGAAAGAATCAGCGCTCAGGAGCGAACTCAGCTCTGCCTGTATCTGCACACATGGTGCAGGGAGTAATGTGAGTACTCCGACCCAGTGAGTAATAAAAATAAATAACGACTGAAAACATGAAATCTCATAACGGCACAATATAGCGCTATCCTAAGCAGTAAAATCAGTTATACAGTAAAATAGTGAGTATCAGATAATTCTTCTTTTAAAACAGTAAAGACAAATAATTTCCACAATAAGGATAAATCAAAAGCTTGCCCTCAGTCTTATATAGCAGTATGTTGTGCAATCCGGGGTTTCAAACCCTCAGTGCATCATTTAAATCATTACTCACCTCAAGACGGTCCAATGTCTACTCCGCTATGCCCTTGCCTCTCGAATTTACTTCTTCGCGCATCGAATCTGGTCAAAACCACAACGAATACATTACAATAGGCTGAGGGAATATAACCCAATCGAAAAGACTCGAAAAATATCGAAATTCGCAAAACCCGAGCCCCTGGCCCACTTCTCGAAAAATTACGAAAGTCACATCACCGGATTCCTCGTCTCGCCACGAGTCCGTACATATAAAATTTATGAAAATCAGAGTTCAAATGACCCCTCAAATCTTCAAATCTTACTTTCAAATCCCTAGGCCTAAATCTTCAATTTACTCCTCAAAAACATGTAATCTAGTCGAATTATTCGATGATAATTCAATATTATGGAGTAGAAATAATCACAAGTGACTTACCTCAAGATTTCCCAAGATTTCTTGCTAAAAATCGCCCAAAATCTGAGCTTGGAAGTCAAAAGAAATGACCAAACTCGGACTGCTGGACATTAAATCTATCCAGAAATTTTCGGTACTATTCATGCACGTGAGGTCACTGTTCACTGTTTACCCGCGCAGTTACTGTTCACGCGCGGGTACTGTTCACTGCTACAGAAAATACAACAGTTTTTAAGAAATTTGCAGCACATCCATTTTTCACTAAAATGGCTCTAACACCATCATACGAACTAGGAATTAGACGATTCTTGTTCCTACGAGTCACAAATAATAATACGAACACAACCCTTCAATCGAAACTCAATCGGAGCTCGTTTTCCCAGTTCAATACCTATTTCACTCGTTAAACAATTAACTCACATTTCACATCAAAAAACCAATCGCGACTTGATGAAATTAAACCAAAATTTCCAGATCAGTCTTATACTTCATGATTTAAATTCTGGAAGTCTCGAAACCAAATTTGGATCTCTAGAACTAAAAATGAACCTTTAAATCATTACATTTATGCTCAAAACGGCAAAATTCTTCCAAAAATGACCCGTTGGGCATCCGAATCACACCCGAGGCCCCCGGGACCCCGACCAATAATACCAACCAGTCCCAAAATACATTACGGACTTGCTCAAGGCCTCAAATCACATCAAACAACGCTAAAATCATGAATCAACCTCCAATCCAAGTTTTATGAACTTTAGAATTTCCAATTTCTATTTCTGATGCCGAAACCTATCAAATCACGTCCGATTGACTTCAAATTTTGCACACGAGTCCAAAATGACATAACGAAGCTACAGAAATTCTCGGAATTCCATTCCGACCGTCGGATCAAAATTTCACCTATCAACCGGAAATCGCCAAAATACTAACTTCGCCAAAATGAGCTAATTTCTTCACCGGACCTCCAAAATTAATTCTGATTGCGCTCCTAGGCCTTAAATCATCCCCGGAAACTAACCGAATCATCGAAATTCAATTTCGAGCCCTCTAACTCACAAGTCAACATCCGGTTGACTTTTCCAAATTAATTCTTCCTTAAAGAGACTAATTGTCCCATTTCATACCAAACTCGATCCGAATTGACTCAAATTCACCAAGTACACATATTGAAACATGAATAAGCATTTAACGGGGAATACGGTATGAAAATATAGGAAACGACGGTTCGGGTCGTTACATTCTCCCCAACTAAAACAAACGCTCGTCCTCGAGCGAGTTAAGAAACATACCTGGAGTTTCAAATAGGTGCGGGTACCTGCTCCGCATCTCCTGCTCGGTCTCCCAAGTAGCCTCCTCCACGGGCCGACCTCTCCACTGTACTTTCACTGATGCTATATCTTTTGATCTCAATTTTTGAACCTGTCGACTCAAAATAGCCACTGGCTCCACATTATAAGTCAAATTTTCATCTAACTGTACTGTACTGTAATCTAAAATATGAGACGGGTCCCCAATGTACTTCCGGAGCATGGACACATGGAATACCGGATAAACACCCAACAATCTAGGCAGCAAAGCAAGCTCGTAAGCCACCTCTCCAATCCTCCTAAGCACCTCAAATGGTCCAATAAACCGCGGACTCAACTTCCCTTTCTTTCCGAACCTCATAACACCCTTCATCGGCGAAACCTTCAGCAAAACCTTCTCGCCCTCCATAAATGACACATCTCGGACCTTCCGGTCCGTATAACTCTTCTGACGCGACTGAGCTGTGCGAAGTCTTTCCTGAATCACCTTCACCTTTTCTAAGGCATCCTGGACCAAATCTGTCCCCAACAACCTAGCCTCACCGGGCTCAAACCAACCCACTGGAGTTCTACACCGCCTCCCATATAAGGCCTCATACGGTGCCATCTGAATACTGGACTGATAGCTGTTGTTGTAGGCAAACTCTGCAAGTGGTAAAAATTCAATCCAAGAACCTCCAAAATCAATCACGCAGGCATGCAACATATCCTCCAATATCTGAATAGTACGTTCGGACTATCCGTCCGTCTGAGGATGAAATGCTGAACTCAACTCCACTTGAGTGCCCAACTCGTGCTGAAAAGTCCTCCAAAACTGAGAAGTGCACTGAGTACCTCTATCCGAAATAATAGTAACTGGAACACCATGCAACCGCACAATCTCCTGAATAAAGATCCTAGCCAGCCGCTCCACAGAATATGTGGTACACACCGGAATGAAATGCGCTGACTTGGTCAGCCTATCCACAACGACCCAAATCGAATCAAAATTCTTCAAAGTCCGAGGAAGGCCACTCACGAAATCCATAGTAACTCTCTCCCATTTCCACTCAGGAATAATCATCTGCTGAAGCAAACCGCCCGGTCTCTGATGCTCATATTTCACCTACTGACAGTTGAGACACCAAGCCACATATCCCACAATGTCTTTCCTCATTCTCCTCCACCAGTAATGCTGTCTCAAGTCCTGATACATCTTCGCAGCACCCGGATGGATGGAATACCGCGAACTGTGGGCCTCCTCAAGAATCAAATCTCTAAGCCCATCAACATCGGGCACACAAATATGGCCCTGCATCCTCAATACGCCATCATCACCTATAGTCACATCTTTGGCATTATCATGCTGAACTCTGTCCTTAAGGACAAGCAAATGCGGATCATCATACTGGTGCTCTCTGATGCGATCATATAAGGAAGATCGAGAAACCACACTAGCCAATACCCGGCTAGGCTCAGAAATATCTAACCGCACCAACTGATTGGCCAAGGTCTGAACATCAACTGCAAGAGGCCTCTCCCCAACTGGGATGTAAGCCAAACTCCCCATACTGACTGCCTTTCGGCTCAACGCATCGGCCACTACATTGGCCTTTCCCGGATGATATAGAATGGTAATATCATAGTCTTTAAGTAACTCAAGCCATCTCCGCTGCCTCAAATTAAGATCTTTTTGTTTAAATAAATGCTGAAGACTGCGATGATCAGTGAATACCTCACAAGATACGCCATATAAATAGTGCCTCCAAATTTTTAAGGCATGAACTATAGCAGCCAACTCCAAATCATGAACAGGGTAGTTCTTCTCATGGGGCTTCAACTGACGAGAAGAATAAGCAATAACTCTACCCTCCTGCATTAGCACACAACCAATCCCAACTCTGGAAGCATCACAATATACCGTGTATGAACCAGTAGCTGATGGTAACACCAACACTGGAGCTGTGGTCAGAAGTGCCTTGAGCTTCTGAAAGCTCTCCTCACATTCGTTGGACCAAAAAAATGGGGCACCTTTCTGAGTCAACTTGGTCAAAGGCGATGCAATAGAAGAAAACCCCTAAACAAATCGGCGATAATAGCCTGCTAGCCCAAGAAAACTCCGAATCTCTGTGACTGAGGATGGTCTAGACCAACTCTGCACTGCTTCTATCTTCCTTGGATCAACATGTATACCCTCGTTGGACACTATGTGTCCCAAAAATGCCACAGAACTTAGCCAAAATTCATATTTGGAGAATTTTGCATAAAGCTTCTCCTCTCTCAATCTCTGCAACACTACACGCAAATGCTGGGCATGCTCCTCCTAGCTACGCGAGTACACCAGGATATCATCAATGAATACAATAACAAATGCATCCAGATAAGGCTGAAATACATTGTTCATCAAATGCATGAACGCTGCTGGGGCATTGGTCAGCCCGAAAGACATAACCAAAAATTCATAGTGACCATATCTAGTCCTGAAGGCAGTCTTGGGAATATCCGACTCCCTGATTTTCAACTGGTGATAGCCCGAATGGAGATCAATCTTAGAAAATACCCTCGCTCCCTGAAGCTGATCAAATAAGTCATCAATACGAGGAAAAGGATACTTTTTCTTCACTGTTACCTTATTCAACTGCCTATAATCAATGCACATTCTCATTGTGCCATCTTTATTCTTCACAAATAAAACAGGTGCACCCCACGGGGACACGCTAGGCCGAATGAACCCCTTATCTAGGAGTTCCTGAAGCTACTCCTTCAATTCTTTCAGCTCTGCTGGTGCCATATGATATGGCGGAATAGAAATGGGCTGAGTGCTCGGCACTAAGTCAATGCCAAAATCAATATCCCTGTCTGGCGGCATGCCCGATAGGTCTGCAGGAAATACATCAGGAAAATCCCTCACAACTGGGATAGAATCAATACTAGGAGTCTCAGCTCCAACATCCCTCACAAATGCTAGATATGAAAGGCAACCCTTCCCAACCATACGCTGGGCCTTCAAGAAAGAGATCACTCTACTAGGGATATAATCAGTCACACCACGCCACTCGATCCGCGGTACACCCGGCATAGCCAAAGTGACTGTCTTAGCATGACAGTCTAGAATAGCACGACACGGAGATAGCCAATCCATGCCCAAAATGACATCAAAATCCACCATGCTCAATAGCAATAGATCCACTCTGGTCTCCAGACCCCCAATAGTCACCACACATGACCGGTACACATGGTCTACAACAACAGTATCGCCCACTGGGGTAGATATATAAACAGGTAAAGCAAAAAACTCACGGGGCATACCCAAATAACTAGCAAAGTATGATGACACATAAGAAAAGGTGGAACCGAGATCAAATAATACAGAGGCATCTCTGTGGCAGACTGAAACAATATAGCTCTTAACTGTGCAATCAACTTAATTAATAGCAAACTCCCCAACTTGGATCAAAGCCATATAACAAAACGCTCTCAATAAATCATGGCGCACATACCCTATTGTTGTTGTAATACCATAGTGAGATTGAACTCACTCCTTCATAAGCTTGTGGAAACACAAATCATCTGGAATTTTAACTCTTCTGCAATTCTTGCATTCACTCACATAACAGTTAAGCCCACTCTCTAGGCAGCATAATTTAGATTTCAACGCATATTCTTTACTTGTAAATGAGATCTTCTAACATACAACATAAGGATCACACCACCTTAGAATACTCCGCAGGAGATAACCCACCTGTTTTGCCTCCAATTAACATTTTGTATACCTTCCACTGTCATACACATTACACAGTCACTTAATCTTCCTGAGTCTAAACTCATACCGTAACATGAAATTTACTTCACTCCAAATAGGAGACATGAAAAGATTATTCACGCGGCCGTAACTCGGGGCTACACATTCAATTACAATAGAAATCAAACACTTAGTGGTTCATCTATCATCCAGTAGACCTTCCTCGCCACTTCCCAGTCATATAGATACATCTCGCAGTACTAACATACTCATCACGTAGCTATCCAACCGTCATTCAAACCAATAGGGGCAATACCGAACACATAAGTTCAAAACACTTGCTCACACAATCAACACCTCGGTGCTCAAGCCATAGGCAAAGATCCGACCTCAAGTCCTCCAGACCGGCCCAACATCAACTCATAGAGATCACATCTCGCCCCTCGATCGGGGAATCACAAGCCGTTGATGCACATCTGATACTAAGCGCTCATACGCACATACGAACACGTGGAAGGAATTTCAAGAGTTACTTTTCAAGCAGAATCAAGGACGCACGATAAGAATTCAAGAATATGAAATTTTTCCTTAAGGTTCTGCAGTCTCTCGAGGATAAATACAGACGTCTCCGTACCGATCCGCAAGACTCTACTAAACCTGCTCATAACTCGTGAGACCTAAGTAACCTAGGCTCTAATACCAACTTGTCACGACCCAAAATCCCAACCCGGTAGTGATGGCGCCTCGCGTGAGGACAAGGCCAGCCAATCAACAAAACAGTACATCTCTTTATAATTACTTAGCAGGAAAAAGTCTAAATCATGGGCAATATAATCTTAAATGTGAAATAAACGTGATACAACAAGGAAAACCCTCCCAACTCAGCCCGAAATCGGGGTGTCACAAGTCATGAGCTACTACAGAGTTTACTAATATTTTACAAAGTCTGGAATTATCATAAATAACAAAGATAAGGGAGAAAACGGGGTTGCGGACGTCAACAGCTACCTCGTTACTCCTAGTCACCGCCTGGTCTGGAAAGAATCAGCGCTCAGGAGCGAACTCAGCTCTGCCTGTATCTGCACACATGGTGCAGGGAGTAATGTGAGTACTCCGACCCAGTGAGTAATAAAAATAAATAACGACTGAAAACATGAAATCTCATAACGGCACAATATAGCGCTATCCTAAGCAGTAAAATCAGTTATACAGTAAAATAGTGAGTATCAGATAATTCTTCTTTTAAAACAGTAAAGACAAATAATTTCCACAATAAGGATAAATCAAAAGCTTGCCCTCAGTCTTATATAGCAGTATGTTGTGCAATCCGGGGTTTCAAACCCTCAGTGCATCATTTAAATCATTACTCACCTCAAGACGGTCCAATGTCTACTCCGCTATGCCCTTGCCTCTCGAATTTACTTCTTCGCGCATCGAATCTGGTCAAAACCACAACGAATACATTACAATAGGCTGAGGGAATATAACCCAATCGAAAAGACTCGAAAAATATCGAAATTCGCAAAACCCGAGCCCCTGGCCCACTTCTCGAAAAATTACGAAAGTCACATCACCGGATTCCTCGTCTCGCCACGAGTCCGTACATATAAAATTTACGAAAATCAGAGTTCAAATGACCCCTCAAATCTTCAAATCTTACTTTCAAATCCCTAGGCCTAAATCTTCAATTTACTCCTCAAAAACATGTAATCTAGTCGAATTATTCGATGATAATTCAATATTATGGAGTAGAAATAATCACAAGTGACTTACCTCAAGATTTCCCAAGATTTCTTGCTAAAAATCGCCCAAAATCTGAGCTTGGAAGTCAAAAGAAATGACCAAACTCGGACTGCTGGACATTAAATCTATCCAGAAATTTTCGGTACTATTCATGCACGTGAGGTCACTGTTCACTGTTTACCCGCGCAGTTACTGTTCACGCGCGGGTACTGTTCACTGCTACAGAAAATACAACAGTTTTTAAGAAATTTGCAGCACATCCATTTTTCACTAAAATGGCTCTAACACCATCATACGAACTAGGAATTAGACGATTCTTGTTCCTACGAGTCACAAATAATAATACGAACACAACCCTTCAATCGAAACTCAATCGGAGCTCGTTTTCCCAGTTCAATACCTATTTCACTCGTTAAACAATTAACTCACATTTCACATCAAAAAACCAATCGCGACTTGATGAAATTAAACCAAAATTTCCAGATCAGTCTTATACTTCATGATTTAAATTCTGGAAGTCTCGAAACCAAATTTGGATCTCTAGAACTAAAAATGAACCTTTAAATCATTACATTTATGCTCAAAACGGCAAAAATCTTCCAAAAATGACCCGTTGGGCATCCGAATCACACCCGAGGCCCCCGGGACCCCGACCAATAATACCAACCAGTCCCAAAATACATTACGGACTTGCTCAAGGCCTCAAATCACATCAAACAACGCTAAAATCATGAATCAACCTCCAATCCAAGTTTTATGAACTTTAGAATTTCCAATTTCTATTTCTGATGCCGAAACCTATCAAATCACGTCCGATTGACTTCAAATTTTGCACACGAGTCCAAAATGACATAACGAAGCTACAGAAATTCTCGGAATTCCATTCCGACCGTCGGATCAAAATTTCACCTATCAACCGGAAATCGCCAAAATACTAACTTCGCCAAAATGAGCTAATTTCTTCACCGGACCTCCAAAATTAATTCTGATTGCGCTCCTAGGCCTTAAATCATCCCCGGAAACTAACCGAATCATCGAAATTCAATTTCGAGCCCTCTAACTCACAAGTCAACATTCGGTTGACTTTTCCAAATTAATTCTTCCTTAAAGAGACTAATTGTCCCATTTCATACCAAACTCGATCCGAATTGACTCAAATTCACCAAGTACACATATTGAAACATGAAAAAGCATTTAACGGGGAATACGGGACGAAAATATAGGAAATGACGGTTTGGGTCATTACACGAGTCTAACCCGCAAGGTCATAACTTCGCTACGATGTGCGATCCTATCCAATACTGCCCCACATGAACCACCTTAAGTCACTAGCTCGAAATCGACAACCACGCACAATTTGATATTTGGAACCAAAGCAATTCATCATACTCACAGTGAAGTAAATAACATACACATGCAAACCCGAAAGGACATAAACGATACACCATTCACCGAGCAACACCCAATTACTCTTCCCGCTCGACTTCCACTACGAGACCCCAATAGAACCACACCACATGTACCTATAACCAACAAATCATAACATCTCGCAACACAGAAAGGTAACTCATGGATCTCCCCAGATTACTAATAAGCTCAATAACAATCGAATCAATACACGCCTCAACAGTACAATTTAGAGCCAACCGAGCCGACTCAAATTAAAACACGCATCCACATTGACCTGCAACGAGCTCCTTATCACAAAAATCCTAGAGTTGCTCTTCAACTCCTTTAACTCTGTCGGTGCCATACGATATAGTGCCCGGCATGAAATCAATACCGAAATCAACAACCTTGCCCGACGACATGCCCGGCCACAAGAAACATATCCGAAAAGTCCCTCACCACCGGAACTAAATCAATGGTAGGAGCCTCTACACTAACATCTGTTACGAAAGCCCAAATAAGGAAGACCATCCTTCCCAGCCGTCTGCTGGGCCTTCGAAATATAAAACCACTCCACTAGGGCATAATCCTACGGACCTCACCCCTCAATCCATGGCATTTCCGGCATAGCCAACAATGTCGCCTTAGTGCAATAGTCCAGAATGACACAATACGGAGACAACCAATCTGAACCCAATATCACATCCAAAATCTAACATACCAAGCAACAAAAGATCTGCTCGAGTCTCCAAATCTCGATAGTCACTAAACAGTGCCGATACACACGACTCACAACCTCCACATAGCCTGAATATGAGAACTTCCCCTCTCCAACTCCATATGGCCCATGAATCCACATATCTGGTTCCAATTCCGCCGTCTAAATGCATACCACACCTCGAATACTCACTCATTCCACGAGAGATAATCTAGAATTCCTCTGTGCCACCAAGCAAACACGAGTATCAGCAGTCGTTCTAACCAGAAAATGCCGCAATACTACCGATGTATCACCAACTTAATCACATTGTCCTTTCTGAAACATATGCCCTCGTCAAATCACCCCAAATTAGCAATACCATTTCCTTAATCATCCGAAGACCCTTCTTCTAATTATCTGAAGCTCGTTCCTCTAATTATCTGAAACTCATTCTTCTAATTATCTGAAACTGCCCGTGCTGCCTAAGAATTATATGACTTTCCGTTCAAAATTGAACCGCAACCTCACACACACACTTCCCAATCATTTATAACATACTGCATAACCCATACCATTCTAGGATACCCATGAGAACTTCATATCCCTTCCGAACCGCAAGCCACTATGCATTCCACTAGCCAAAAACTTTCCATTAATCCCATCTAGCAAAGAACCATTATACATCCCATGCTCCTCATGCCCATAGAAAATATACATCTCCAACCAAGGTAGAAACCATCAAGGACTCTCTGAGTTCCCCTTGCACAAACCAGACCTGCCAGGACTAAATCCTCTAACTCAACCAAGCTACGCAAGCCATCAAAACCTAAAAGCATTGCCGCAAAATACCTGTAGGAACTCATTACCCCGTACACACCCAAGGAACTAATCATATCCTTGCCATACTGATCCAGCCTACTATCAAGCTACGCCATCTATCTAAATTTCCTTCTGATTCATTTTCAACTTGATATTCTCTCTTAAATATTCCGAAAAGCACTACATTCGAAATACTTCACTCTGAAGAACTTCCTGCGGATCTAAATCTGTTACCTCCTAATATTAGTACATAGAATCCCACAATTAATATAGAAAACACCACAAGTCTTGACGTCTTCCAAGGAAAACTCAATTCCTAACCACACATACAACTTGAAAATATCCAATTGTTACATGAAAAATTTTGAACACAGTAGGACCATTCTCTAGAGGCATCCAATCTACTTAAATCGTAGTTAGATTGATTAAATGAACCGAACAACCTGTGCTTCATTTGCGCTCCGACACTGCAGAATGTGACCTCATTTCGATATAACCAAGCAACTTCCTGCCCTATGCACCGAGCATTCCTTACCAACCACAACTCAAGTCATTCCCTGATTCTCGTACACCCATAAGGCATAACATAACCTTTATTGAAATTTCCTTTACTCGAGCCACAACTGATTCACAAATATGCCTCAAACTGGAACCATTAGAGCACATAACTATGCAATCAACTATTCAATAGCGGACTCCCCCGCTTGGCTCAAAGCCATAGATCAAAACACGCACCATAACTTATAACGCGTATACTTTATTGCTTCCATAATACCATAGTGAGATTAGACTCAGTCCTTCATAAGCTCTTGAAACACCGACCATCGGGTACTTTAACTCTATGTAAATCTCGCATTCACTCTCGCAACAGTTAAGCCCACTCTATCAAGTGACCCAAATTTAAATTTCAACACATATGTTTTACTTGTGAATGAGATCTTCTAACAGACAGCATAAGGATCACACAATCTCAGAACACCGCAGGAGACATCCTGCCTGCTTCGCCTCAATATAACATTTTTGTATACCTTCCACCGTCATACACATTACACAGTCACTTAATTTTCCTGAGTCTAAACTCATACCTCAACATGAAATTTACTTCACTCTAACTAGGAGACATGAAAAGATTCTTCACGCGCCCATAACTCGGGGCTACACATCCAACCACAATGGAAATCAAACACTTAATAGTTCATCTATCATCCATCAGACCTTCCTCGTCACTTCCAAGTCATATAGATACCTCTCGCAGTACCAACAACTCATCACATAGTTGCCAGCCATCACATCTACTAATAGGGACAATACCGCACATATAAGTTCAAAACACTTGCTCACACAATCAGCACCTCGGTGCTCAAGCCATAGGCAAAGATCCGGCCTCAAGTCCTCTAGACTGGCCCAACATCAAACTCACAGAGATAATACCTTGCCCCTCGATCAGGGAATCACAAGCCATCAATGTACATCTGATACTAAGCGCTCATGCGCGCATACGAACGCGTGGAAGGAATTTCAAGAGTTATTTTTCAAGCTGAATCAAGTACGCACGATAAAAATTCAAGAATATGAAGTTTTCCTAAAGGTTTGCAGCCTCTCGAGGATAAATACAAACGTCTCCGTACCGATCCGCGAGACTCTACTAAACCTGCTCATGACTCGTGAGATCTATGTAACCTAGGCTCTGATACCAACTTGTCACGACCCAATCCCCAAACCCGGTCGTGACGGCACCTCTCGTGAAGGCAAGGCCAGCCAGACCAAAACGGAACACCTTCTTTAAATAGTTAATCATCATAAACAATAATAACATATAATATACTACTCATAAATTGTGGAATTTAACGATAATAACCGCAAGAACCATCCCGACAAAGCCCTAACCGGGGTGTCACAAGTCACGAGCATCTACTACAGTACAAATACAACTGAAAGCCTGGAGTGTACAAATACAGACTAATTAAATGAGGAGAGAGAAAAGCAGTGCTATAAACGTCGGCAGCTACCTTGCTAAACTCTGATGACTCTGCCTCCGATCAGCCAAAACATACCTGAATCTGCACACAAGGTGTAGGGAGTAATGTGAGTACTCCGACTCAGTGAGTAATAATTATAAATAATGGCTGAAAGTATGAAAACATGTAAAGGCACAAAGCAATTCCATATCAAACAGTAAAATCACTTAAAGCAGTAAATTAGTGAAGAAATCAATTGATATTCCTTTTAAATCAAGTAAAACCGGTAATTTAACAGGTAAATAACAAGTAGATATCCGCCCCTCGGGCACAGTATCAATCGCTCAGCATAGTATCAGCCCCTCGGGCTCACTCTCAGTACAGTATCAGCCCCTTGGGCTCAGTATCAATCACTCAAAACAGTATCAGCCCCTCGGGCTCACTCTCAGAATAATATCAGCCCTTCGGGCTACCTCACAATCACTCATATCAGCCCCTCGGGCATAGCATCAATCACTCAGAACAATGGGTACACGCGCTCACTGTGGGTGTGCAGACTCCGGAGGGGCCCCTTACGGCCCAAGCGCTATATCAAGCCACCTCGTGGCATCATCACTCAGCATATCCTCACATCACTCAAACCACCGCGTGGCATATAAAGTATCTCAGGCCCTCGGCCTCATATAACTCGGCCTCACATCACTCAAGCCACCGCGTGGCATAAATAGTAACTCAAGACCTCGGCCTCATATCACTCACCATATCCTCACATATGGACCTCGGCCTCACTCGGTCCGGAAATCAACATAAGCCCATTGGGCATTAGTAAAACAGTAGTTCTCAGCCCAAAACATGCTGTAGAAATATCATTTTAATTTCAAATCTAAGTAAAAGTGGCTGAGCTTGTAAAATAGTAGATATCAACAGGACTGAGTTCAAATAATAAGTCAAGCAGTGAGGAAACAGTGATAAAATCCTCGAAGGGTTCAAATAGTTGGCACGAAGCCCAAATATGGCAATCAGCCCAAATCATGATGATAACAAATGAATTTCAGTCAAATATTCGGTAAAATCATCAATTGGGATGGACCAAGTCACAATCCTCAGTAGTGAAAGACCTCACGCTCATCATCCAGCGCGTATCTTGCCTCAATATAGCACTACGATGTGCAATTCGGGGTTTCAAACCCTCAGGACATCATTTACAACCATTACTCACCTCGAACTGGCTAATTCTCTAGCTCGCGACGCCTTTACCCCTAGAATTAGCCTCCACGCGCGTCGAATCTATCCAAAATCATAACGAATATGTCACAATATGCTAAGGGAACAAAGCCCAAGCGAAAACATTCGAAAAATATCAAAAATCCCAAAATTAGCAAATCCCGAGCCCCGGGTCCATGTCTCGGAATCGGGTAAAATTTACATTTTCAGAATCCTCATACCCTCACAAGTCTAACCATACCAAAATTATCCAATTCCGATACCATTTGGTCCTTCAAATCATTATTTTACATTTTTGAAAGGTTTCAAAATTTTCTTCCCAAATTCCATCCCAAATCACGAATTAAATGATGAATTCAGTGATAGCTTCATGTATTCTAGCCAAATCTGAGTTAAAATCACTTACCCCGATGAATTTCTTGAAAAACCTTCGAAAAATCGCCAAAATTCGAGCTCTCTAGGTCAAAATATTAAATAAAACCTAAAACCTCGTATTTATAGGGTACCCTTCAGGTTTCAGCCTTCGCGGGCTGCACCAAATCGACCGCGGTCCGCGCAAGCCAGTGTGGTCCACGCAAACACAACCGCGGCCGCACAGGCCTTCCTCTGCAGTGAAAGGCTCTAGTGTTTTGGCCATAACTTTTGCTACAGATGTCCAATTGCGATATCTTTACCTTTCTGGAAACTAGACAACAACGGCTACAACTTTCGTTTTTGAATCATCTCAAAATTCCGTGTGGATCAAAAGATATGAGCTTCCAAGGTTGGACCGATGATCTGCAGATCTTCATGACCGCGGCCACGGTCACTTTTACGCGCCCAGCGCTAATTCTACCGCGGCCCGCACTAAAAATTTTGCCCCCATCCATTTTCTAAATTCTGAAATGTCTGTACTCGCTCAATACTCACCTGAAACACACTCGGAGCCATCAAACCTCAACCCAAACACACCAACACCTCTCATAACATCATTAACACCTAGTCGAGTTTTCGAATCACTCCGAACTAATGTTGCACTGTGGGCCGGTCCCGAACCGGACCGGACCGGGCCCGCGGTCTTAACGGGCCTCACTAGCCTGGTGGGCCGGTCCCGGTGGGCCGGTCCTGGTGGTCTCTTTAAGCCCGTGGCGGGCTGGTCTTGTTTGGTAAGCCCACGATCCCGGGACCGGCTGGCGGGCCTGGGCCGGGCCCAGCGGGCCTAACGGCTATAATTTAAAAAAAAAAATTAAAAAAACAGCCCAATGTCCATATTTAAAAAGTAGCCGTTTGGGGCTTTTTTTGACCGTTTGGTAGTTTAGAAAATGGCCATTTGGCCCCCAAACTTTATATAATTACACTTTTCCCCATTTCTCAACTATAAATACCCCCTCATTCTTTCACATTTATTCACCAATTCATCAATATCTCTCAATTTCTCTACTACAATTTCTTAATCTATTGTTGAAATTTCGTGAAAAATTGTGAAGTTGTTGAATTGAAGTTTTCAAGTGTTCAACGATTTTCAATTTTCAAGAAGTTGTTCGGCAATCCGGTAAACTCGTTTCAACTCTTACGTTTTAAGAATATATTTTTGTGTGGTTTAGTTTGCATAATTATAATTAATATGGCATTTTCTTTGAAAAAAATGTTTGGTAAAGGAAAAGATAAAAAGTAGTGGCCAACCAACTACCCTTCCCCCAGCTCCCCGACCTAGAAAAGATAAGCAAGTTGAAAGTAGTCGTCAACCTAGACGTCCTCCTCCTTCTTTAATTCTTGATAGTGATCACCCTTGTTTTCAATTTACCGATAGTGAATTTTACCATAATGTTGCACCAGGTGAAAGATTAGATGATGAAATTATGAATGCTCTTTATCCTAATGAAACCATCTTAGAAAATATTGAGGAAAATGAGGATGATGATGAAACCCAAGCACCGGATTTAGATGATACACCTACTAGTCCTCTTAATAACCCAACTGATGCACCGGTCGACCCACCTGTAGAAACTCCTACTTTTAATAGAGAACCTGCTAAACGCCTAGAAACATCATTAGTTTGGAATTTTTTTACTCAAGTAAGAGAACAAAATAAGGCTAAGTGTAAAACTTGTGGGAAATTAATGGTGCATAAATATACTGGAGACCGTAGCGGCACGGGTAGTTTGACTAGGCACATAAAAACACACCCTAGAGATAAGGCTAGATTTTTTCAAATGAAAGCGCAACTAGAGGGGACAAGTGTAGATTCTGCGGTTAACCCTAGTACAGGTTCAAATCTAGTTCAACCAGGAATTAACACTGTCACCGGAGGTATTTTATATTACGATCCAAATAGAGATCGTGAAGAATTAGCAAAGATGATTACTGTTATGTGCTTACCTTATACTTTTGCTTCTAATCCTAATTGGGTTCATTATATTAGAAGAGTTTTTAATCCTACTTATAAAGGTTGGCCTCGCGCAACAGTTAAGAGTGATATTTATAAATTCAAACATGAATATGAACAATATTTGCGGTATTTATTTACTCATATACCTAATCGGATTTCTATTACTACTGATATTGGTAGAAGTGGTAATGATTGTGATTATCTAACTGTTACAAGTCATTGGATAGATGAGGAATGGATAATGCAAAAACGCATAATTGCATATAGAATAATTAATTCGCGTCACACAGGTAAGTTTATAGCTAACACTGTTGCAGATATTTGTAGATATTTTTGCTTTAGCGATAAAATAATGGCAATTTCTATGGATAATGCTTCTAGTAACACTAGTGCTATAGGCATGCTTACAACAACACTAAATCCTGCATTTACTAATATTTTCCATGTTAGATGTATTTGTCATATTTATCATTTAATTGTCGGTGATGGTATGCGAATTTTAAACATAGAAATTGAAAAGGTTAGAATGGCTCTTAATTGGCTTTTTTATTCAAACCGTAGAAGTAGACTTAGAGAGTATTTTAAAAAATGTGATGAATATGGCCTTAGAGAAAGAAAGGTTCCTAAACCTTGCCCGACTAGATGGAATTGTATGTACGAAAGTTTAGTAGTTGCCTATGAATATAGAAACCCAATTAATGCAACGTTTAATTCTCGGGTAGGTGGTGAGGATGATGATGAAATGCTTACTACTCAAGATTGGACGAATGTTAAAATTCTTTTAGATTTTTTAGAACATTTTCAAATTGCTACAAATGCATTTTCTGGGCAATATTATCCTACTATTTCAAACTGTTTAGTTTATATTGCAGCACTATCTGATTTGTTTGTTGAATTTGGTGAGGGTGGGGACATTTATGAACTTGCTATAAATGAAATGAAACAAAAGTTTAAAAAATATTTTTTTCCTATCCCTCCTATTTATGGTCTTGCTGCAATGCTAAATCCTACAATGAAATTGGGAGGTCCTCATTTTTGGTATTCAAATATTTATAAGGCTTTAGATCTTTCAAATGAGGAAATTGCTACACTTGCAGATGCAAAAGCTTCAATTAAAATTAATGCTCAAACAGTTTATAATGCTTATCAACTTGCCTTAGAGCATGCTAGGCCAACTATTCCAACCCCTACTTCGTCTAGCTCACAATCGTCTAAAAGAGTTGCGGGCTTAAAAGCTCTTAAATCTTGGACGGAGTTCAGGGGTTCTCAAGGTGATAATTATGATGAAACTTCACATCTAAATGAGCTTCAAGTTTATTTGTCTCAGGGACTTGAAAAGGAGAATCCAGACGGCTCTTTTGATCTTTTGGAATGGTGGAAGGCAAGGGAAAAACATTTTCCGGTTCTTGCAAGGATGGCTCGGGATATTTTATCAATTCAAGCTTCAACTGTTGCATCAGAGAGCGCTTTCAGTCAAGCAAGACTGCAAATAGGTGATCATAGAGCGTCTATGAGGGATAGCTTGGAAAAATCAGTACTGTTTAGAGATTGGATCCGCTCGGAAAGAAGAAACTTTGGAATTGCAGAAGCACAACCGGCGATAGATGAAGCTTATGAAGAAATGATAGCGGAACTTGCGGAGGATTCGGCTTCGCCCGGAAGTGGTGATGAACAAGCTTCTTTTCCACCACCACCAACGCAACCTCCTCCGAACCTTGAAGGATTTATGAGATTTGTTAGAGATAATACATAGACTAATATGTAACTTGTATTTTGGCACATCTTCCTTAGTTTTTTTTCCTTCTAATGGTGGTATTAGTACCTTGTTGTGCTCATTCCATTGGGGGAAGGATGACTAAGAAAGATATGCCATTTTTGGTAATAAAATTTATTGCTTCTACCCTTGAATATCTTTTCGCAATATTTCTTTGTCTTTACTTAGAATTATTTATAAGCTACAATATATACATAAGATACAATATATATACTACAAGAAAATATATAAGAGAATATATATACATAAGATACAATATATATACTACAAGAAAATATATTAGAGAATATATATACATAAGATACAATATATATATTACAAGACAATATATTATGCGAATATATATACATAAGATACAATATATATACTACAAGAAAATATATTATGCGAATATATATACATAAGATACAATATATATACTACAAGAAAATATATAAGAGAATATATATACATAAGATACAATATATATACTACAAGAAAATATATAAGAGAATATATATACATAAGATACAATATATATACTACAAGAAAATATATAAGAGAATATATATACATAAGATACAATATATATACTACAAGAAAATATATAAGAGAATATATATACATAAGATACAATATATATACTACAAGAAAATATATTAGAGAATATATATACATAAGATACAATATATATACTACAAGACAATATATT
Organism: Nicotiana sylvestris; assembly: GCF_000393655.2. Classification (NCBI taxonomy): domain Eukaryota; kingdom Viridiplantae; phylum Streptophyta; class Magnoliopsida; order Solanales; family Solanaceae; genus Nicotiana; species Nicotiana sylvestris. Next base: position 120,812,324 of record NC_091065.1, read on the forward strand.
ATGCGAATATATATACATAAGATACAATATATATACTACAAGAAAATATATAAGAGAATATATATACATAAGATACAATATATATACTACAAGAAAATATATAAGAGAATATATATACATAAGATACAATATATATACTACAAGAAAATATATAAGAGAATATATATACATAAGATACAATATATATACTACAAGAAAATATATTAGAGAATATATATACATAAGATACAATATATATACTACAAGACAATATATTATGCGAATATATATACATAAGATACAATATATATACTACAAGAAAATATATAAGAGAATATATATACATAAGATACAATATATATACTACAAGACAATATATTATGCATGACAATTTAGTGTTTTACTATTGTTTTGTTATTTTCTTTTTCGTCAAGCACTTTAATAATTAGATCTACATATATACTACATATATATTTTTAATATAGCCATGATACTACAAGAAATTGCCTTAAAAAAAAAAAAAAACGCTAGGCCCGCGAAGCCCACGAGCCCGACCCGTTAACCATAGGACCATGTGGGCTACTCCGAACTACATCAAAACACAAAATCAACTTCAGATTCAAGCCTAAGAACTCCAAGAACTCTTAAATTATGCTTTCGATCAAAAAGTCTATCAAATCTCGTCCGAATGACCTGAAATTTTGCACGCATATCCCAAATGACACAACGAAACTGCTGGCACTCTCGGAATTCCATTCCGACCCCTATATCAAAATCTTACCTATCGACCGGAAAGCGCCGAAATCTCAATTTCGCCAATCCAAGCCTAAACCTTCCACGGACTTCCAAAATGCATTCCGATCACGCTTCTAAGCCCCAAATCACCTAACGGAGCTAACCAAATCATAAAAATTCTCATCCGAGATCAAATACACATAAGTCAAATTTTGGTCAAACTTTTCAAATTTTAAGCTTTCAACTGAGATTGTTCTTCCAAATTCATTCTGATTAACCTGAAACCCAACACCAATGATTTACATAAGTCATAATACATAACACGGGCAAGTCATGCTCGAGAACTACCGGGCAAAATGCAAAAGCTCAAAGCGACCGGTCGGATCGTTACACTTCTTTAAACATCAATTTACATTTAAGGTCCGAATCACGTCAAATGAATTCAGTTTCTTACCAAACTTCACAGAATTATCTTAAATCATATATAAGATCTGTACCGGACGCCGAAACCAAAATACGAGCCCGATACCATCGAGTTTTAATCAAAATTCATTTTCAAACCTTATAAACAATTTCAGAAAATAATTTTCTTCAAAAATTCATTTCTCGGGCTTAAGACCTCGGAATTCGATTCCGGGCATACGCCCAAGTCCCATATTTTCCTACGGACCCTCGGGGACCGTCAAATCACGGGTCCGGGTCCGTTTACCCAAAACGTTGACCGAAATCAAAATTTATCATTTTTCATAGATTTTTACATATAGGTTTTCCGGCTACGCGCCCGAACTACGCACACAAATCGAGGTGATGATAGAAGAGATTTTTAAGGCCTCGAAACGCAGAATTTCATTTTTAAATAAGGTCATCACACTATCCTAATAGAAATATTAGTAGTGGCTACCACGTACCCTAATACAAGAACATTTGTAAAAGCTCAAAACTCCCCTTTTCCACAGGGCTAAAATATCAGACAAGTACAAATCAAATTCTTTTGTTTTTCTCTGTGAATCCAATCCTTCAACTTCCAACTCGACTTTTTCAATATTCATTAAAAACCTCAAACACCCAACTTCCAAGAGGTAGAAATAGAAACTTGGATCATGTCGACCATTCAAGAAAGCTATTTATAAGCGTGAAAACTGTGAGTTGATAGGGAAATAAGAAACCGGAATTGGAGCACCTTTACTTGTCTTCTTTTTGCTCTTTCCATTTTTCTCTGATGATTTTGACTTATTATTAGCATCATCAGAAACTTTTGAAGGAACACTGCTAAAGCAGCTCAAGAGCCCTGAAAATAAAGACATCTTATGAATATTTTGGTGTTTCTTTAATTTAATAAAAGAGAAGGTGCAATTGTTGTTGTTTACTGCTGAATGCTAGTAATAAAACCATATATAGAAGAAGTATTTATAGGGAATATATATTGTTCAATGGTGGCTTCTGTGCTAAGCTTGGTGACCAAGTAAATTAGAAAAAATCATGAGGTCCATGTTTTTTCTGTCGTTATCATACCTCTGCAGCTTCCTACTGGCTACTGCCTTCCCAAAATTTTGACATTTCTCCTCAATTTTCTACTATAGTAAGTATATGTTGTGGACAAATAATATAGTATTGACTTGGGATGCGATATCTTCTTCAGTACTCCTTAATTAAGTCTCTTTTTTTTTTATTTAACCATATTTTAAAATGATTCACTTTAAAAATAAAAATAAAAATAAAAACTCGTTATTACTTTATAATCCAAAATATATTCTCTTATGCTAAAAATTACCCTTTCTGTCCATACCCGTTTGGCCATAGGTTTTACCAAAATAAATTTGGGTTTTATTTGGCAAACACATGTTTGGCCATAGATTTTGCCTATATTTTGGCAAAATTCCAAATCTCAAATCCCAAAACCAACTCAATAGCTGGTTTTGGGCCAAAATATCACTATTAAATTTTTTAAAATTGCCCCAAAGTTTTGTATTTTATAAAAGAGCCCACCATTTATTATTTTGTAACAATATTGCTTCGTCTTCTCGGTTATCTAATAGTGTATCATGTAGTTCATTATAAAAATGATAATTTTGTACCAAATTTATTTATGTTCAAGACTATGGTTTGCGATAATATAATGAATGTTATTGATAATGGTATTGTTGGGTATTTGTGATAGTTTTTAGAACTTATGGATATAAGTCATGTTTCATGTTTTTCCAAAATAAATTTGGGAAATATGTTTTGAAAACTGATATCCAAACACATTTTCATCTTCAAACCAAACTTCACCAAAATCAGATTTTTCAAAACAAATTTGAAAATCTATGGTCAAACGCTAGCTTAATATATAGCACAATTTTCTTTTAATTTATTCTAAAAAGAATAACACTTTTTTCTTTTTGAAAATTAGCTAATCTTAGCATCGCCATTTTATTCTTAGTGAGTAATAACGTGATTTGTTGGGACTCACTTAATATAGAAGTTCATTTCTTTTATAAAGAGAGTTGTCTCTCATTTAAAAGGAAATTTTGCTCTAGGGGCGGATTTATAGCCCAAATTATAAGGTATGTGAACTTATGGCCTCTTCGCCAAACAAAATATTTTATGTATGTATTTTTTTTTTTTTTTGAATCAGTCTAATATTATATGTTGGCTTAATGTTTTAAAAAAGTTTGAATGGTGCACTTAATCAAATATTAAGTTATTACCCAAAGATCCGTCTATGTTCGGCTCATATTGTAAAGGTGAACATAGGTCAACTACCTTATGTATATATAAACAGATAAAGACTGAAATAGCTGGTTTTACTTACTTTTTCTCTTAAATATATTTTATAAGAGCAATGCCACCAATGGAGAAAGAGAAAGACCTTACTATATTGTAATTTAAACCTCATGCTGCTTGAGTGTAAATAGTAAAGTGATATATATATCAATTATTACTCATTAGATGTAACCTTAACCTTTAAGAGGTAGATACAAGGTAAGGACTAAGGAGTATAATTGCTTAATAAATAAATAATAAATGTATTATTATATAAAGAATGAAACATGCGCAAGTTGGGCAGGTTCAGTTTCTTGCTTGACAAGGAGAATAACTGCCTCCCTTTGTTTTTTTAGTTGAATGTTCAACACCATAAAACGCCACTTCTGACCAATTGAATTTCGTGCTCTCTGAAGCTGAAATTATTGGGCTGCTTCCTTTTAATTCCTATGCTGCATTTTCTCTTTAAAATAAAAAATTTTTACCTCCTATAGCAAAGGTTGATATCTTATTTATTTTAAATAAATATTTTTAAAAAAAATTATATTCCATAAATACCTTTTGATTTTTATAGCCAAATATCTATTTATGGTACTTCCTACCCTTAAGCCATAAAATACGCTTTGTATTATTTTTCTCTTTCATTTTTTCAGATTTTTCTCCACCCTCTCTCTCTTTCAACGTCAATCTTTCTCCATGAATACAACCACAATTCTCCACTGATTCATCTCCATTGTCTCGAAAAATTTTCATTTGAGTGATCATCGACGGCGGAGAATGACAGAGAGGGGCAAAACCACCCATTGAATTCATTGTTCCTCTTCCTTCCTCAATTCGTCATTGAAAGCTTGAAGACTTTGAAGGATATAAGTTTATGTGATATCCTTAATTCGTCTTTATCAATCAATTCGTCATTTAAGGATATAAGTTTATGTGATTTCTACATCTTTTGAGATATGGCATTGAAGGCTTTGACGTTGTTTTTTGCCATTGAAGGCACCATCGTCGAACCAAGGCGGCGTGTTTTCACTACCGGCTTCCGGTGAACGACAGATTCGTCGGAAATTAGGGTTTGTTCTTGAACAAAGACGACGAAGTTTGGGGCTGAGCAACTTGATTTTCTGTTAATATATTTCAATGTATTTTCATATATTTCATTGTATTTTTTTCATTGTAATTCAATGTATTTCGTTGTATTTCATTGTATTCATTATCTTTTTTTTTCATTGTATTTCAATGTATCCCGTTGTATTCTATGTATTTCATTGTATTCATTGTCTCGCTATATGCCATGAATGTATTCATATGTTTTTTAAAATTAATATAATTTATGTATTCAGATGTATTATATAATTTCTCTGAAGATTGCTATGTTTTTGGTATATTTTTTGGTTGAGAATCTTTTTTTATAACTGAAAATACAAAATTTGTGTGTTATAATTGAGTTTGTTGAGTTATATTAGGAATCTATTATATTAATTGATTCACTTTCCGTTTTAAAAATAGTGTAATCCCCTATTTCACGCCGTGAATACAGTCGAATACAATAATTTGTTCAGCTGTAATCTCACGTTTCACTCCATGAATACAGTCGAATACACTCGAATACAACAACTGATTAGCTGGACTTCCCTGATTCACGCCTATTTTTGCTACTGTATTCATTAATACAATAGCTTAAATATATCAAATACATCTTATAATCACCGAAAAGGTATTTATAATCCGTAATATAGCAAATGGTATCTATAGATGGCTAATTACTGCTAAAAGATAGTGCTTTATGAATATTTCTACTACTCCACTATTATTAAAAATGACACTAATACTTTTATAACAACAATCATAGAAAGGTATTAGTACTAGATTACAATTAATAACCCAAAATAGTTCCTCTTATTTTATTCTTTTGTTAGTAAATTGACATACTAATTAAGATTAGTCTATTAGTGAATGATTGATTAGAAATAATAAATAATAGGCACATGACTTTAGAAGGATAAATACGCAAATCTGCACAGGTTTATTAATCATATCGAAGCTGGGTCCTTGATCCTTGTAAAATATTAATTGAATATCTACATAGACTGTTTTTGTTGAATATCTACATAGACTCATAGACTATGTGGAGGTTTTCTCCGAAACTAGAATATATTTTAATAAACATGATTTCAACGACGATGAAATTATCATCTGTTTGGCAGCTAAAATAATAATGTGAGTATGAATTTATAATATTCAGTAATGTATCTAAAATTTTAGTTTTTAAAACATTATTCTAGGAAAAAAATTGTTCTGATGCCAAATATTCATGAATTTAGGTCATCAAACGTTTTAAAATCACGTTTGTGTTCTAAACATAATTTTTAAGCCATTACAAATGTGTTCCCAAACATGGTGAATTTTGCTATCAGGAAAGTCAAAAGTGAATATGAAAATTTCTTTTAGTTTTCCTCTTCTATTTTGTTTTGTGGAAGTTCATACTGTGTTTCCCCAACACTTAAATCTTAATTCTATCTCGTGTACTACACTCTTAACAAGAAATTCAATCTGTGAACTAATGAAACAAAACTATAAGTAATAGAGAATAAATTTTCATATATGCTTGATCATTACAAATAACTACCAAATGTAACTCATATTCTCCTAAAGGTGAAGGGTGGCTTGAAGCAACGGTAAAATTGTCTCTGTGTGACCTATTGTGATGACCCGATAGGTTATCTTATGTTTTAGAACCTAATTCTGTGCTTTGAAGCTTTAAATACCTCCTTTTATTCCTCCTCGATTTGCATGTACAATCCGGGCGTATTTCCGGAAAGCTTTTATATTAAGCTGAGAAAATATGAAATCTCTGCCTTAAAATCCATTTAAGTTGACTTCGGTCAACGTTTTGAGCAAACATATCCGAATTTGTGTTTTGACGGTCCCGATGGGTCCGTATCGTGATTGGGGACTTGGGCATATGCCCGAAATCGAATTCGGAAGTCCGTAACCGAGTTATCGAACTTTGTTGAAACTTGGAAGTTAAAGGCTTAATGAATTTGAAATGTTTGACCAATGGTTGACTTTTTGGATATCAGTTCCGTATTTTGGTTCCAGAATCCGGTATAGGTCCAATACCATATTTATGACTTGCCTATCGAATTTGGTGAGAAACGGAGTTGGTTTGACGTGATTCGAACGTCCGGTTGTGAAAATATTAGTTTTAAAGTTTTCTTGAAAATTTCAATTGATTTGGTGTTCAATTCGTAGTTTTAGGTGTTATTTTGGCGATTTGATCGTGCGAACAAGTTTGTATGATGTTTTATACTTGTGTGCATGTTTAGTTTGGAGCCCCGAGGGTTCGGGTGAGTTTCAGATAGGCTACTGAGTGAAATTTGGACTTAGACCATTGCTGGGGTGTTTCAGTTTTTGTTGCAGGCCTCAGACCTTGCAATTGTGAGGTTAGACTTCGCATTTGCAGCCACTGATGGATTCACATTTGCGAGCTACTAATTGCATTTGCGAAGAGTAGTTGGGGAGGCTAGAGTTCGGATTTGCGAACAAAACTTCGCATTTGCGAAGTGGGGCAGGGGGAGGCAGTGATCACAAATGCGATCAAATCGTCGCATTTGCAGAGATCATGGTTCGCATTCGCGATTCTTCGCATTTGTGAAGAAAGCAGAGATGGGAAGGACTTCGCATTTGCGATAATTTCTTCTCATTTGCGGGGTTGACATTTGCGAACCCCAGGTCGCAAATGCGACATCTGCAACTGATCAAAATGGGAGTTAGACGGGATTTTTGTTCATTCTCTCAAATTTTCAAACTTAGAAACCCTAGGCGATTTTTCAAAGGACTTTGCTTCCCCAAATCATTAGTAAGTGATCCTAAACTAGTTTATTTCAATCTTTCAATACTTTTTCTAATATTTCAACCTAAAATCTAGTGTTTTCATGGTGAAAATTGGCGGGTTGGGTAGAATTAGGAATTTTTGTAAAATGAGGATTTAGACCACAAATTGCGGTCAAATTTCAAAACAAATTACATAACCGGGCTCGGGGGTGAATGGGTAATCGGTTTTGGTCCGAATTTCGGGCTTGAATCAAGCGAGCCCGGGTAATGACTTTTGTTGACTTTTTCAATGATGACCTAAATTGAACCTTTTTTATTCGTGGGTAGTTCATGAGGCTTATTTTGAATCGTTTGGTTGATAATTTGCTAGATTTGGTTGGTTTGTAGGCTTGTTCGAAAGGCAAAGCCATGGTTGAGCTTTGTGTTGGTCTTTGGAGCGAGGTAAGTGTCGTGGTTAACCTTGACTTGAGGGATTAGGACTTATTTGTCTATTTGCTACATGTTTAGATGTTAGGTGCAACGTATATGTGAGGTGACGAGTACTGATGCATTGTTGTCGGGTTAAATCATGCGGGTGGGACTTGTTTCTTGCAATTATTGCTTCCTTTGATCATGTTATCCATAATTAGACTAGTTATTTGTTAAATTAATCGTTCTTATCGTGTTTATGGGCCTTGTGATAATTGAGTATTGATTTCAAGTTGAGATTGGTATTGTAGAACCGTTGTTGAAGTAAGGCTTGTACGTGTTGGTCATATCTCCCTATTATTACTTGTTCATTGTTATGTGGTAAGGGAGAGTATTAATGCACGAAGGGTGATATCGTGACATATGTGAGTGTTAATGGACGAAGGGTGATGTCGTACCATATTGTGAGTGTTAATGCACGAAGGGTGATGCCTTACCATGTTATAAGATTTAATGCACAAAGGGTGATGTTGTGCCATTTAAATTGATTTATACAGTGAGTGAGAGAAAAAGCACGAAGGGTGATGTTGTGCATTATCATTTTTTCATTGTGAGGGTGAGAGTAAAAGCACGAAGGATAATGTCGTGCAATTTTCTTCCTTGTGCTTAATTATTTTTACTGGTTAAAGGCATATTTACTGTTCTGGTTATCATTTCCGATGTATCTCTCATATTTTGTATCCCCTTAGCATGTCCCTCTCCTGATATTACCTGCCTAGTTTTTATTTGTTGTTATCTTGTACATATATTGTTATATGTACAGGTTTATCATGTAGGTGTCTTGCCATAGCCTCATCACTACTTCGTCGAGGTTAGACTCGACACTTACGAGTACATAGGGTCGGTTGTACTTATACTACACTCTGCACTTCTTGTGCAGATTTTGGTATCGCCCCTAGCTGTCCATGAGTTGGAGCAACTTGGATTCTCTTGTTCGGAGACTTGAGGTAGACCTGCTGGCGTTCGCAAACCTTGAAGTCCCCTTCCAACAACAACAACAACAACAACGACCCAGTAAAATCTCACAAAGTGGGGTCTAGGGAGGGTAGTGTGTACGCAAACCTTATCCCTACCCCGATGAGGTAGAGAAGCTGTTTCCGATAGACCCTCGGCTCAGGAAGACGAAAGTAAAACAAGAAAAGACAATTTATCAGTAACGTCAATAGAAACCATAGAAATAGTAATAGAAGCATAAAAATCATAAAATAGATGACATGCAATAACAATACCCAGTAATTAAGGCTCGGGGCTATGATAAACAGAAAGGATAGTGTGGACTCAATATTAACCCCTAACCATCTAAGATCAACCCTATCAAACCCGCCTCACCCCTGGTATAAAGTAGAAAAATCTCGACTACCCCTAGCCTACAACCCTAATGCTTGACCTCTAGACCTTCCTATCAAGGGTCATGTCCTCGGAAATCTGCAGTCGTGCCATGTCCTGCCTGATCACCTCACCTCAATACTTCTTAGGTCGCCATCTACCTCTTCTCGTACCCACCAAAGCCAACCGCTCACACCTCCTACCCGGAGCATCAAGCCTTCTCCTTCGCACGTGCCTGAACTATCTGAGCCTTTCTTCCCGCATCTTGTCATCCATAGGGGCCACGCCCACCTTCTCCCAAATATCCTCATTCCTAATCTTATCCGTCCTAGTGTGCCTGCACATCTACCTTAACATCCTCATCTCTGCTACCTTCATCTTCTGGATATGAGAGTTCTTGACCTGCCTACACTCTACTCCATACAACATGGTCGGTCTAACCACAGCTCTATAAAATTTACCTTTGAGTATCGGTGGCACTTTTTTGTCATACAGGACTCCAGATGCTAGCCTCCATTTTATCCAGCCTGCCCCTATACGGTGAGTGACGTCCTCGTCGATCTCTCTGTTGCCCTGAATCACCGACCCAAGGTACTTGAAACTACCTCTCTTGGGGATGACCTGTGATCCAAGCCTACTTCCCTTGACTCGGCATGAACTTACACTCCAGGTACTCTGTCTTAGTCCTTCTCAACTTGAAACCCTTAGACCCGAGAGCTTGCCTCCAAGACTCCAACCTCTCGTTAATACCGTCTTGCGTCTCATCAATTAGGACTATGTCATCAGTGAATAATATATATACACCATGGCACATCTCCTTGAACATGGTTTGTCAATGCATCCATCACCCATGCAAATAAGAACGGGCTAAGTGCAGAGCCTTGGTGTAATCCCATAACAACCGGGAAATGCTCTGAGTCACCTCCCACAGTCCTAACCTTAGTCTTAGCCCCATCATACATGTCTTTGATCGCTCTGATATAAGCTACCGGCACACCCTTTGCCTGAAGACATCTCCAGAGCACCTCCCTAGGGACCTTGTCATATGCTTTCTCCAAGTCGATAAACACCATGTGTAGATCCTTCTTCTTATCGATGTACTGTTCCACCAACCTCCTAATAAGGTGGATATCTTTCATAGTCAAGCGACCCAGCATGAACCCAAACTGGTTAATTCGGATATAGACATCGTCTTCCTCACCCTCACCTCTACCACCCTCTCCCAAACTTTCATGGTATGACTCAGTAACTTGATACCCCTATAATTATTACAAAACTGGATATCACCTTTATTCTTGTACAATGGTACCAGTGTACTCCACCTCCACTTATCCAGCATCCTCTTCGTCCTAAAAATTTCATTGAACAGCCCGGTCAGCCACTCCAAGCCTGTTCTACCCACACACTTCCAAAACTTAATCAGGATTTCGTCTGGCCCGGGCGCTCTACCCCTACTCATCTTATGCAAATCCCATGCGACCTCCTCTACCTTAATGCGCCTGCAATACCTGAAGTCTCGGAGACTCTTCGAATTCCCCATATCCCCTAGCACTATATCCTGGTCCGCCTCCTCATTTAGAAGACCATGAAAATACGTCTGTCATCTCTGCTTAATCTAGGATTCCCCCATCAGTAGTCTACCGTCCTCATCTTTGATGCACCGTACTTGGCCCATATCCCGAGCCTTCTTCTCCCTTACCTTATCCAGCCGAAACAACTTCTTTTCCCTACCTTTTTCCCCCCAATTGCTCGTTCAGACGACCAAACGTTGCATTATTAGCCTCTATGACCGCCAACTTTGCCTTCTTCCTTATTTCACTTTTTCTTTTCTTTCAAAACAGTTGTATTTCTTTCAGACTTTATTTGTAGTAAAATCTAGAAGCTCGTGAGTTATGGCTCCGGATCCACATTGCAATAGATATTAGGCTTTTATGTTATTCTTGTACTTGATTTTATTTCATTTTTGGTTTAATTGACTTTATCTATTGAAATTGAAAGAAATTGACTAAACGGTTCTCTAACATTGGCTTGCCTAGCAAGTGAAATGTTAGACGTCATCACGGTACTGAAGGTGAGAATTTCGGGTCATGACAAGTTGGTATCAGAGCACTAGGTTGCCTAGGTCTCACAATTCATGAGCAGGCTTAGTAGAGTCTGGAGGATCGGTACAGAGACGTTTGTACTTATCTTCTAGAAGCTATAAAGTTTAGGAATAAATTCTACTTATATTCTTCTCTGTCATGCGATTTTGTTCTCTCATTGCTAATTGAACTCTTCTACTCTTGTTCTCTCGCAGATGGCCAGAAGACGTACTGCATCTTTAGCTGAGCAACAGCCGAAGCCCCCAATGGCAGCTCCTACGAAGGGCAGAGGTCGAGGCCAAGGTCGTGCTAGAGGCCGAGGCAGGGTCAGGGTCAGAGCTCAACCCAGAGCTCGAGCATCAGCACCAATAGTGGAGCCTTAGGTGGAGTTTGATGAGGAGGTTCCAGCCCAGATTGTGCCAGTTGGACCAGCTTAGGTCCGAAGGGGTTCATCGCCACCCCAGTACTTCAGGATGCCTTGGTTTGTTTAGTAGGCCTTATGGAGAGTGTGGCCCAGGACTGTACATTCCCTATGGCACCAACCATTTCTCAGGCTAGGGGAGGAGCACGTACTCCTGCTACTCATACTCCGGAGCAGATGGCTCCCCAGTTTCAGACTCCAACAGCCCAGCCAGTTGGGGTAGTTCGACCGGTTGTTGCGACATAGGCCGGTGATGGACCATCTATGTCTTTTGAGGGCTTATTGAGATTGGACAAGTTCACCAAGCTCTTTCTATTTTACTTTAATAGTGCACCTTCTGAGGACCCATATGATTATCTTGACTGTTACTATGAGGTGTTGCGGAACATGGGTATAGTTGAGACCAATATGGTCGATTTTGCCGTATTCCAAATGATGGGTTCCACCAAGAGATAGTGGAAGGACTTGGTATCGACCAGGCCACATGGGTCACCTGCTCTTACTTGGGACCAGTTCTCTCCGATATTTCTTAAGAACTTCCTTCTTGTCACACTGAGAGAGGATTATCGCATGCAGTTCCAGCATCTTCAGTAGGGCAGCATGTCTGTCACTCAGTACGAGACTCGATTTATGGATCTGGCTCGCCATGTTATTCTTCTGCCTCCTACCGAGAGAGAGAGAGAGAGGGTGTGAGGAGGTTTATTGAGGGACTTGCTCAGCCTATCAAGTTGCAGATGGCTAAGGAGATCGGGAGTGAGATTTATTTTCAGACGGCTGCCAATGTTGCCAGGCGAGTCGAGATAGTTCTAGAGCAGGGGGGAGGTCAGGGGTCTAACAAGAGGCCTCATCATTCTGGTGGATTCAGTGGTGCCTCATATGGAGGCAGGGGTAATTTTGGTAGAATCCATCCTCCCAGACCGTTTCATTTAACACTCCAAGCATCCCACGGTGCTTCAGATGGTCGTGGTCCTCATGTGCTTTATTCCGACCAGCTAGCCTACAGTACTCCACCAGCTCCTATTAATGCACCTCCTCTCCAAATATTTTAGGGTGGTTAGTCAGGACGACAGGGTGAGTTTCAGGGACAACAGTCATAGCAGCCGAGGTCCTATTATACTTGTGGTGATCTGAGGTACATTGCTAGATTTTCCCCTTAAGCATCGAGCAGTTCACAGCATCAGGGTTCTCATTCCATGGTCCCGGCACAGGGTGCTTCACCGCGCACTCAGCCAGCTAGAGGTAGTGGTCAGGCAACTAGAGGTGGAGGTCAGGCCATTAGAGATGGAGGTCAGGCCGCTAGAGGTGGAGGCCAGCCAGTTAGGGCCCGACCTAGAGATGTAGTTCAGACTGGTGGGGCCCAGCCCTGATGCTACGTTTTTCCAGCTAGGCTTGAGGCTGAGTCATCTGACGTTGTTATCACAGGTACTATTTCAGTTTGCAGTAGAGATGTTTCAATTCTATTTGATCCAGGTTCTACTTATTCCTACGTGTCATCCTAGTTTACTTCATATTTGGTTGTTCCTCGTTATTCCTTGAGCGCTCTTGTGTATGTGTCCACACCTGTGAAAGATTTTGTTGTTGTAAATCGTGTCTATTGTTCGTCTGTGGTTACCATTGGAAGTCTTGAGACTAGCGTAGATCTTCTACTTCTCGATATGGTTGATTTTGATGTTATTTTGGGTATGGATTGGCTGTCACTTATAATGCTATATTGGATTGTCACCCCAAGACGGTGACCTTAGCCTTGTCGGGGCTGCCTCGATTAGAGTGGAGAGGGACCCCTAGCCATTCTACCAGTAAGGTATCTCTTATGTGAAGGCTTGGTATATGCGAGAAGGGTGTCTAGCTTATTTGGCTTATGTACGCGATTCTAGTATGGAGGTTCCTTCCATGGATTTAGTACCAGTTGTTCGTGAGTTTCCAGAGGTGTTTCCTGTAGATTTTCCAGGGATGCCACCCGATAGAGATATTGACTTCTGTATTAATTTGGCTTCGGGAATTCAGCCCATTTCTATTCCGTCATACCGTATGGCCCCGCTAGAGTTGAAAGAATTAAAGGAGCAGTTGCCAGATTTGCTTGATAAGGGCTTCATTAGACATAGTGTATCACCCTGGGGTGCGCCCGTGTTATTTGTGAAGAAGAATGATGGATCGATGAGGATGTGCACAGATTATCGGTAGTTGAACAAAGTCACCATAAAGAACAAGTATTCATTGCCGAGGATTGATGACTTATTTGATTAGCTTTAGGGTGCCAAGGTGTTCTCAAAGATCGATTTGTGTTCTGGCTACCATAAGTTGAGGATTAGGGCAACCGATGTCCCTAAAACAGCTTTTCGGACTCGAAATGGGCATTATGAGTTTCTAGTGATGTCATTTGGGCTGACAAATGCCCCAACAGCATTTATGGATTTGATGAATTGGGTGTTCAAGCCCTATCTGGATTCTTTTGTGATTGTGTTTATTGACGATATCTTGATCTACTCCCGCAGTTGAGAGAAGCACGAGCAGCACTTTCTGATTGTACTTCAGACTCTGAGGGATAGCCACCTATATTCCAAGTTTTCAAAGTGTGAGTTTTGGTTGGACTCAGTTGCTTTCTTTGGGCATGTCATTTCAGTAGAGGGCATTCAGGTGGATCCTAAGAAGATTGAGGCAATTCAGAACTGGCCTAAACCCATTTCAGCCACGAAGATCCGGAGTTTCTTGGGTTTGGCGGGTTATTACCATCGGTTTGTGTGGCGGTTCTCCTCTATACCATCCCCATTGACCAGGTTGACCCAAAAAGGTGCCCCATTCAGATGGTCGGACGAGTGTGAGGTGAGCTTTTAGAATCTCAAGACTGCTTTGACTACGGCGCCAATGTTGGTGTTGTCCACAGGTTCAGGATCGTATACGGCATATTGTGATGCATCTCATATTGGACTTGGTGCAGTATTGATGCAGGATGGCAGGGTGATTTCATATATGTCTTGGCAGCTGAAAGTTCATTACCATGTTCATGACTTAGAGCAGGCAGCCATTGTTCATGCGTTGAAGATTTGGAGGCACTATCTTTACGGCATCTTGTGTGAGCTATTCACGTATCATCGGAGACTTCAGTATTTATTCAAATAAAAGGATTTTAATTTGAGGCAGATGAGGTGGTTGAAGCTATTGAAAGACTATGATATCACCATATTGTACCATCTCGGGAAGGCCAATGTGGCAGTCGATGCCTTGAGTAGAAAGGCAGCGAGTATGGGTAGCCTTGAGTACATTCTAGTTGGTGAGAGACTGCTTACATTAGATGTTCAGTATGTGGCTAATCAGTTCGTGAGGTTGGATGTTTCAGAGCCCAATCGTGTTCTAGCTTGTACAGTCGCTCAATCTTCTTTGTTTGAGTGCATCAACGAGCGACAATATGATGACTCTCATTTGCTTGTCCTTAGGGACACAGATTACTATTGGAGATGATAGAGTTTCTAGGATGCAGGGTCGTATTTGTATGCCCAATGTAGATAGACTTCGTGAGTTGATTCTTGAGGAGGCCCATAGTTCCCGGTATTCTATTCATCCGGGTGCCGCCAAGATGTATTAGTACTTGTGACAACATTACTGGTGGAGAAGGATGAAGAAGGATATAGTTTCATAAATGGCTCGGTGTGTAACTATCAGCAAGTAAAGTGTGAGCATCAGAGGCCCGGTGGTTTGCTTCAAGAGTTAGAGATTCCTAAGTGGTAGTGGCAGCGTATCACTATGAATTTCATTGTTGGACTCCCACGGACTCAGAGGAAGTTAGATGCAATATGGTTTATTGTGGACAGGCTGATCAAGTCAGCGTATTTCATTCTTGTGGCAGTTACCTATTCTAGTGGTTGGCTGAGATCTGCATATGTGAGATCATTCGTCTTCACAGTGTGCTCGTGTCTATCATTTCTAATTGAGGTATGTAGTTCATATCGCACTATTGGATAGCAGTACAGCGTGAGTTGGGCATACAGGTTGAGTTGAGCATAGCATTTCATCCTCAAAAGGATAGTCAGTCCAAGCGCACTATTCAGATATTGGAATATATGCTTCCTGCTTGAGTTATAGAATTCGGAGGTTCATGGGATCAGTTCTTGCCACTTGTGGAGTTTTCCTACAACACCAGCTACTAGTCGAGCATTTAGATGGCTCCCTATTAGGCATAATACGGTAGGCGGTGCCAATCGCCAGTTGGATGGTTTGAGCCGGGGGAGGATCGGTTGTTGGGTACAGATTTGGTACAGGATACCTTGGATAAGGTCAAGATTATTTAGGATCGACTTCGCACAGCTCAGTCTAGGCAGAAGAGTTATGCCGACTGTAGAGTTTGTGATGTTGCATTCATGGTCGGGGAGGGGTGTTGCTCCTGGTTTCACCCATGAAGGGTGTGATGAGGTTCGAAAAGAAGTGCAAGTTGGTCCCTAGGTACATAAGACCTTTTAAGATTCTTCAGAGAGTGGGAGAGGTGGCTTACAAGCTCTCATTTCCACCCAGTCTATCAGAAGTTCATCCGGTATTCCATGTGTCCATGCTCCGGAAGTATCACAGCGATCCATCCCACGTGTTATATTTCAGCTATGTCCAGTTGGACAAGGATTTGACTTATGAGGAGGAGCCGGTGGCCATTCTAGCCCGGCAGGTTCGTCAGTTGGGGTCAAAACGTTATCCTTCAGTTCGAGTACAGTGGAGAGGTCAGCCCGTCGAGACAACTACTTGGGAGTCCGAGTCAGACATGCGGAGTAGATATTCCCATCTTTTCACTAGTGCATGTACTTTTTTATGTCCGTTCGAGCATGAACGGTTGTTTTAGAGGTGGAGAATGTGATAATCCCATAGGTCATCTTATGTTTTAGAACCTAATTCTGTGCTTTAAAGCTATAAATACCTCATTTATCCCTCCTCGATTTGTGTATGCAGTCTGGGCGTGTTTCCAGAAAGCTTTTATGTTAAAAACTGAGAAAGTATGAAACTTTTACCTTAAAATCCATTCGAGTCAACTTCGGTCAATATTGTGAGCAAACGGACCTGGCTTGGTATTTTGACAGTCCCAGTGGGTCTGTATTGTAATTTGGGACTTAGGCATATGCCCGGAATCGAATTCGGAAGTCCCTAGCCGAGTTATCAGACTTTGTTGAAACTTGGAAGTTAAAGGCTTAATGAATTTGAAATGTTTGACCAATGGTTGTCTTTTTGGATATCGGGTCCGTATTTTGGTTCTAGAACCCGGTATAGGTCCAATACCATATTTATGACTTGCTTGTCGAATTTGGTGAGAAACAGAGTTAGTTTGGCGTGATTCGGACGTCTAGTATTGAAAATAGAAGTTTTAAAGTTTTCTTGAAAAATTCATTTGATTTGGTGTTCAATTTGTAGTTTTAGGTGTTATTTTAGTGATTTGATTGTGTGAGAAAGTTTGTATGATGTTTTTATACTTGTGTGTATGTTTGGTTTGGAGCCCCGAGGGTTCGGGTGAGTTTCGGATAGGCTACGCAGTGAAATTTGGACTTAGAACATTGTTGGTGTGCTTAAGTTTTTGTTATAGGCCTCAGACCTTGCAATTGCGAGGTCAGGCTTTGCATTTGCGGCCACTGATGGATTCACATTTGCGAGCTACTAATTGCATTTGCGAAGAGTAGCTGGGGAGGCAAGAGTTCGCATTTGCAAAGTGGGGCAAGGGGAGGCAGTGATCGCAAATGCGATCAAATGGTCGCATTTGCGGAGATCATGGTTCGCATTTGCGAACGTTTCTTCTCATTTGCGAAGAAAGTAGAGATGGAAGGACTTCGCATTTGTGATGGTTTCTTCGCAATTGGGGGCGCAAATGTGACATTTGCAACTGATCAAAATGGGAGTTAGATGGGATTTTTGCTTATTCTCTCAAATTTTCAAACTTAGAAACCCTTGAGGCGATTTTACAAAGGACATTTCTTCCCCAAATCATTGGTAAGTGATCCTAAACTAGTTTCTTTCAATCTTTCACTACTTTTCCTAAGATTTCAACCTAAAATCTAGTATTTTCATGGTGGAAATTGGGGGTTTTATAAATGGGGATTTAGACCTCAAATTGAGGTCGGATTTTAAAACAACTTACATAACCGGGCTCAGGGGTGAATGGGTAGTCAGATATTGGCCCAAATTTCGGGTTTGGACCAAGCGGGCCCGGATGATGACTTTTGTTGACTTTTTCAATAATGACTTAAATTAAACCTTTTTCATTCGTGGATAGTTTATAAGGCTTATTTTGAATCATTTGGTTGATAATTTGCTAGATTTTGTTGGTTAGTAGGCTTGTTCGAAAGGCAAAGTCGTGGTTGAGCTTGGAGTTGGTCTTTGTGTCACGACCCAAATTGATTGGCCGCGACAGGCACCGGGTACCTTATTCAACTGAGTACCAACGTAATGTATCTTTTCGTATCATACTCTTATAGGTAAATGAGATGGAAAGGTTGTCGTGAGATAAGTAGAATACAAGGTGAGTAAATACTCAACTTGATATACCGACTTATACATATGACATACAGGCTTATAAGGCCCGCATGATCCTTTATATACTCAGAACATAGGTCAACAAGTCCATACAAGTATTCATATACATGACATATGTCTACAAGCCTCTAAGAGTACATAAATGTCATAAGGCCGGGACAGGGCCCCGACATACCAATCAATACCTGACCATATCATACTGACCAAATAAGCAACTCCGGAGCAAATGAAGCACACCAACACTTTCCGCCGAGCTGATAACCTACTTGGAAGACTCTCAACCAGTCTATCGGAACCTGCGGGCATGAAATGCAGCGTCCCCGGGCAAAAGGGATGTTAGTACAAATAATGTACCGAGTATTTAAGGGATGAAAATCAGTAAATAATGGACATGAGAGAAACATGGAGTAAAAGACTCGATATGTAAATAAGAATAGCTCTGTGAATCATTTAATATTTAAAATGTCATGCATATGCGTATAAATGACATACCATGCATAGATATACATGTACATAACATCATCAAGCCTCTGAGGGCATCCCATCATATCATCTCGGCCACTATAGGCAAAATCATCAACGTATACAAGTTGATCAGGTGGTGGTGCGTATATAACACCGTAACTTTTTCTCATATCCCATATCCCATATATATATATATATATATATATATATATATATATGTATATAACACCGACTGGTCATGGGACAATATACATGTATAAATGAATGTAATACATGAGAAGTACGTTAATAAAATCTCGTGGAATGTCATAAGACCATTATGCCTTTGAGTAATATCATGAAGTAAACTTTATCAACTTACGTATTTTTTGAGACCCATGAACAAATTATAGAATAATAAGACATATGGGAATTCAAGAATATAGGAACCTCTAATACTTCTATGAATAGAGTCATTTGTGGAAGTTGTATATTTGCTCGTTTCGTTCGTGTCGTATAGATCATGCGAAAAAGAAAGAAGGGATAGCCTTAACATACCTGAGCCGATTCTCTTGACAATCCCTCTAACACACATCAATTACGACAACATGTAACGGCGGATCGAAGTAGGAAAAAATCTGTATGATATTCTTGAGAAAGATTGTACCGTACTCCCTTAGAATTGCAAGTCACATTGCTATTACATAATTCCAAATTGGGTTGCTGCTACATCTATGGACATTATGTTAATACTAATTCAAGAATGGAATTATATGATTTCATAATCATTCTCATAGTGGCTTTCATCTGTTAGCTAGGAAACATAAGATCTTCTCTTAATGGTATGGGAAGGTCTTTTAAGATCATTGTTTGTGGGCCCCACTTGTGATGACTAAGCCACAAAAAATCGTCCAAAATGTGCCACCTTACCATATACAAAAGAGTCACCAATTTGAGCTTTAATTCACACATAACTTGCTGCCACGTTTAGGACACCTTAAGCTCATCTTAAGACCTTAGTTAATTATCCACAATTCCTTGATCAACTTGTTAATCTCCCATTAACTAATAATTAACCAATTACTCACATAATTAAGAATTATCTCGAATTACTTAAAATACTACTCACTTTTAACACACTTTATGTACCCTACTATCATGGTTATGTGGTACCTTGTATGGTACTAGTCCATAAATATCGGGTATTATAGCTCGGGCCATATTTTATCCCAAATTGTCAAACTTCGATGAAACTTGTTTTATTCGATTCACTTACCCTCTCACCTTCACGAATTAACTTATCACTTGTTTGAAATAGTATGATACTTATAATGCCAAAATAATCTCATTCTTGAACTTATGTCAATTAACTTACGATGAAACTTTAACGTACAAAAATGCGGGATGTAACATCTCATTTCCGAGATTATATCATATTATTATGGCGTACTTTCACGTACCAAAATATGAGGTGTAATATCATTCCCCCCTTTGGAACATTCGTCCTCGAATGTTGAGTGATGCATTTATTATTATCATAACCTATAGCTCTTGTGAATACTTTAGTACTCTCCTTTCCATCTAGGCAACTGTTTTGTGATTAAATCCAAAGGCCAGGACATTCCCCCTTTATGCCTCTTTCTTACATCATGACTTGTGGTCGAATCCTTCCAATCTCGTAACTATTGCTACCTTCTGTTGTGCAGCCTTACGACTCTGACCTTGTAATTGTGCCTATGCGGCTCCTCTCTCCTTTTTCCTCCAGCTTTTAGCCAATATCTAGGCCTCACTTTGTAAATATATACAGAGCTTGATATTATATCTCTCTAGGCATTTATAGGTATACTGAAGTTCGTCTCTCGGTACTTTGTCGAACTTACGACTATTGTTATACCTTATTTCATAGACCTGGTTATCCATCTGTATGACTTTACTGCATCTAAGTAGATCATACTATACCATAACTCTTACTTTGATTTATCGGTACTGAGGTTGCTACCAAACTCCAGGTTACTCTCTCGCTGCTTATCATATATGTATAGATCTAAGTCCTTTAATGCTTCTGTTACTATTCATCTTAAGAATGATGGCCTAATCTTACCTCCTACTATTGAACTTTTATCTATCTATTGTTGATTCACCTTAATGTTGATCTATATTCTACCACTGATAACTTGACCTCTTATGTAACACTGCCGCTAGGGCTCACGTCTTATCGGGGAACATATGAAATGATTAAACTGATCCACCTGGGGCGATACTATACTTCCATAACCGTATTCCATAGCATCCCAATGTGATTCACTTACGTGGGTATTTTAATCCTGTACAATTCATGAAATCTCTCTTTTTTTCTTTTCTTCAAATCATTACTCAGTGAAGGTCCAAACGGCATTCTTTATCTATCACAGTTACACTCTCATTCTACTATTAGGGCAACATCCCATCTCTTCTAAATGATATTAGCCTTAGACTCCTTTGAGTTCATTTAGTCTATACTGAACTTTCTATAACTTGGAGAAACCATCAACTTTCTTGTTTTCTTGGGCTTAATCCTGAGGATCGTCACCTTCTCACTCGCCTTTTCTTATCCTTACTCCTGTCTTCCTAAAACCTTGTTGCTCTACCATACTTTAGCTTGCGACATACACATATCCATTTATACTACTCGCAACCTTCCTTCAACTTGCTTGCATCATAGATTTCTTTGTGTTATTCTGGAACATCAAGCGAGACATCGCATTGTCTCCAACTCTTCTTTGCTCTCGTGACTACATCTCTCAGTACCTAGAAATTATAGGATGTTAAATATGCCACTGCTGACGCCGCTATCATTCCTGGATACTGAATCCCCACGCTTCTAGCCTTCTATCCGAAGTATGAACTATTCCCAACCTTCTGTATCTGAGTATCTCGTACATTGTTTACCTTTGCCTTAAAATCTCTCGTTATATCTTCTATCTCTTTCATGACCTCCCTTCCACATAGGTATAATTCACATCCACAGGTTGAAGCTCTTATTATAACACTTGCAACTTTGGTGGATACACAATTCGGTAGGAGCTTCATACTGACTTCTTATAAGGCTGGTACTCTTCTAACTAGCTTTATCGTAGAGCTGTCATAGAATACGGTTGTTGTACTATCTCTGTTGCACCTGTGATATTAAGATTGATCTGTTATGTTCTCAATCATGATTTCGATTTAGGTCCAATAATCAGACTCCTGATTTACTTAGTTGATTAAACTCTTTAGTTTCCTCTTCCTTCTGATCAGCCTTCATGTAGGCTTAAGCTATCTTTTGATCTGTGGCTCCTGGTAATAGTTATTACTTTAGCCTTTCATGGGCACAATGGAATATCCATGACACAATCTTCTAACAATTCAATCATTTGTCTATGCCCTGGGCTCAATTCTTTCTTTTAACTTATACCGGAGTCTTCTACGATTGCATGATTGTCAATATATATGTTGTGTGGATAATACTCTAAACTCTTAAGTGTGTTCATAACATAACTAACTATGGATCATTGATCGAATAATTCCTTCTGATCCTTCCCAGCTTCCTTTAAACGTAAGTCATTACTTTTCCTGATATTTCTGCCTCCTTGTTGTGTGCCTACATAGTTTATCTTAGTTCCCACGCATGCCGGAATTTTCGTGCAACTCATATGATCTTGAGTATTACTTTTGATTTTACTTCCCATTCATTAGCCACGGTATGTGCCACTTTCTTACAGATTGCATACAATGTTGTTGTGAGACTATTGTTACAAGACCATTTCCTTTTCAGGTCACTGTGCTTAGGTTGCAGCCTTTTTCCTTATTTCCTCAGCTAGCCTTTCATTGTAATACTTAGGGAGGACCCTCTGACTCTTGTAAACTTATGAGCTTATTTCGGATCTTTTGATGTTCTTCCTTGCCTATAATTATCCGTAGTTACTTACCTCCATGCCCTTGTGCTTGTATAGTTGCTTATAAACTGATGTTTTGATTGTCTTCCTAGTGAGACTCTCTTTTATTTCTGTAACATTCATACGGTACCTTTAACTACCCCAACTCCTATCTGAATATTTCTCAAGGGTCACGGTGTCATATCTGTGGGGTTTACTATGTTTATCTTGCACGATCTGTTGATTTGTTTGTATCCTCTTGTTTAGCCATAACTAGGCTCTTCTTGAATCAACTACTAACTACTCGTTGGCCCATTCTCATATCAATATTCTGCGTAATCTTCCTTGGATTATTTCTTTTGTCTCAACTTACATCTCGCACTGGCTCCTTATCTATCAATAACATCTCGGGCAAGAACCCTTACTTCCTCTCCTTGACGTCGTGTTTGCATAATGTTCCGGAATCGTAGTATATCTGTAGGATTTGGATAAGTGCTATCTCATTACCTTCTCATTTTTATCGCATTCTTCCTTTACTATTCCATAGTTACTAGAACCACTTAATTCTAACTTAATGCCACATCACTCCATATCCCCCTACCCCTTTAGGGGAGCAGTAAGATTCAGTGCTAGGATGATCTACCTATAGATGTTTTACCTCTTTATATTTAGCGTCTTTTTACATCGTCGATGACCCTTAAGCTTAACTTTGCTCATATTACTTACTTTAAGGAAGCGTCTTCCTGAACGACCATTAAAGGTTATTCTTCTATCATCCATTCTATTATCGTTGGAATGCAATCTGAAATTTCATGATACCGACTATTATCAAATCACTCAGTCCCTAATTGATGTTTAGTTTACCTTGTTCACCAGCCCATACTGATTTGTATTACTCTAGGGTCTAACTTTTCCTTCTGGTAGTCATGTTAGAGTCACGAACTTATTTCTCAAAATGAGGATATGACTTTATGGCCTATGCTCCTTTGTTGTCTCAAGGCCTGTCACATCTCGTCTTTTCCTTCACTTGACTATAAACTCTGTAATACTGCCATTTTTTTATCTACCGTTGTCATCCATGTATCACATCTTAATCACAATTCTTCATTAACTCTCTTCTTATTTCCCTGCTAACATTTATGTCTCACTTTATTTTGGAAACTTTAACAAGACATTCTTTTGCTTTTAGCTCCCCTTGTTCCATCCACTAGCTCTTCGAGTTGTCTAACATTCTCTCTCTACTAGGGATGAGAGCCACACTAAGATAATATTTATCCCTTCTAGGCTTCCAATGCCTATTTCTATAGTACTCATATCTAGTTGTACCATATTCGAGTGCACCATATAAGTGTCTCACAAGGAGATCATTTAGAACATTGGAAATATTCTTCGGATATGTAAACTAACACAAACAATCCTTTCACCATTTGGGGGTACTATAACCCCAGTCGGATACTGATATCTCGTCTTTCTCTTAAACTACACCTGTTAGCCCCCATAGGGCATAACTGAGATGGGTGTGGCCAATTATACATACCTCTGTTACTGTTGAAGGTAACTCAAAATGCTTATATCTCCCTTCCTAAGTGGTGAGTAATGATAATCTTCTCTAGCTGAGTACCTCGTACCCTTCTTCATCTTGCTTCTTTTACTTCTTGAAACTTTTATCTACCTTCTGATTATCTCGTTGCTTTTTACCATATGGGTAGATAGATATTCATGCCTTAGGGCTTCTTTTCCAGAAGCTCACACGTCTTAGTACACACACGATCTGCTGGAAACCTTACATTTACTCATCATAAGCATGATACAAAATCGAGTTCCTCTTACTCAACTCTTCCACATCCGCATTCAATCCCTTACCAACCCTTCTTCTAGATGTAGGCATCGTCTTATTATGAATAAGATAGAGTTTAGGAAATTGAGTTCTTACAACTGAGCTCTACCACACGATCTAGAGTAAGAAGAAAGAGTGGTAGTCCTAAATGCCTTGATGCCTCGTGCTTATAAGTGTGGTGCACAACACACCCAAAAATAAGACACTACTAGACACGGCTTGTAGACTCCCTAGGACAGAACTGCTCTGATACCACTTTTGTCACGACCCAAACCGATGGGCCGCGATGGGTACCCGGTACCTTATTCAACCGAGTACCAACGTAACATATCTTTTTGTATCATACTCTTATAGGTAAATGAGATGGAAAGGCTGTCATGAGATAAGTAGAATAAAATGTGATGAAATACTCAACTTGATATACCGACTTATACATATGACGTACGAGCCTATAAGCCGGCATGATCCTTTATATACTCAGAACATAGGCCAACAAGGCCATACAAGTATTCATATACATGACATATGTCTACAAGCCTCTAAGATTACATAAACGTCATAAGGCTAGGACAGGGCCCCGACATACTAATCAATACCGGACTAAATCATACTGACCAAATAAGCAACTCCAGAGTAAATGGGGCACACCAACACCTTCCGTTGAGCTGATAGCTTACTTGGGACTCTCAACCTGTCTATCGGAACCTCCGGGCATAAAACTCACCGTCCCCAGGCAAAAGGGACGTCAGCACAAATAATGTGCCGAGCATGTAAAGAATGAAAATCAGTAAATAATGGACATGAGAGAAAGATGGAGTAAAAGACTCGACATGTGAATTCGAATAGCTCTGTGAATCATTTAATATTTAAAATATCATGCATATGCGTATAAATGACATACCGTGCATAGGTATACGTGTACATGACATCATCAATCCTCTGAGGGCATCCCATCATATCATCTCGGCCACTATGGGCAAAATCATCAACGTATACCAGTTGATCAGGTGGTGGTGTATATATAATGCTGTAACCTTTTCCCAAATCCCATATAAATATATATACATTTATATGCGTATATAACGTCGTCTGGTCATGGGTCAATATACATGTATAAATGAATGCAATGCATGAGAAGTACATCAATAAAATCTCTCGGAATGTCATAAGACCATTATGCCTTTGAATAATATCATGAAGTAAACTTTATCAACTTACGTATTTTCTGAGATCCATGAACATACGATAGAATAACAAGACATATAGGAATTCAAGAACATAGGCACCTCTAATACTTCTATGAATAGAGTCATTTATGGAAGTTGTACATTTGCTCGTTTCGTTCATGTCGTATAGAACATGCCAAAAAGAAAGACGGGATAGTCTTAACATACCTGAGTCGATGCTCTTAACAATCCCTTTAACACACATCAATTGTGACAACACGTAACGGCGGATCGAAGTAGGGAAATATTTGTATGATATTCTTGAGAAAGATTGTATTGTACTTTCTTATAATTGCAAGTCACTTTGCCATTACATAATTCCAAATTGGGTTGCTGCTACATCCATGGACATTATGTTAATACTAATTCCAGAATGGAATTATATGATTTCATATTCATTCTCATAGTGGCTTTCATCCGTTAGCTAGGAAACATAAGATCTTCTCTTAATGAATGGGAAGGTCTTTTAAGATCATTGTTTATGGGCCCCACTTAGTGATGACTAAGCCACAAAAAATCATCCAAAATGTGCCACTTTACCATATATAAAAGAGTCACTAATTTTAGCTTTAATTCACACACAACTTGCTGCCACATTTGGGACACCTTAAGCTCATCCAAAGACCTTAATTAATTATCCACAATTCCTTAATCAACTTGTTAATCTCCCATTAACCAATTACCTATATAATTAAGAATAATCTCAAATTACTTAAAATACTACTCACTTTTAACACATTTTATGTACCCTACTATCATGGTTATGTTGTACTTTGTATGGTACTAGTCCATAAATACCAGGTATTATAGCTCGGACCGTATTCTATCCGAAATTGTCAAACTTCGATGAAACTTATTTTTTTTTATTCACTTACCCTCTCACTTTCACGAATTTATTTATCAGTTGTTTGAAATAACATGATACTTATAATCTCAAAATAATCTCATTCTTGAACTTGCATGGATTAACTTATGATGAAACTTTAATGTACGAAAATGCGGGATGTAACATCTCATTTCCGAGCTTATATCTATTTATTATGGCGTACTTTCATGTACGAAAACATGGGGTATAATACTTTGGAGCGAGGTAAGTGTCGTGGTTAATCTTGACTTGAGGGATTAGGGCTTATTTGTCTATTTGCTACATGTTTAGATATTGGGTGCAACGTATATGTGAGGTGACGAGTACTTATGCGTTGTTGTCGGGTTAAAGCATGCGGGTGGGACTTGTTTCTTCCAATTATGGCTTCCTTTAATTATGTTATCCATGCTTAGACTAGTTATTTGTTAAATTAATCATTCTTATAGTGTTTATGGGCTTTGTGATAATTGAGTATTGATTACAAGTTGAGATTGGTATTGCAGAACCGTTGTTGAAGTAAGGCTTGTACGTGTTGGTCCTATATCCCTGTTATTACTTGTTCATTTTTATGTGGTAAGGGAGAGTGTTAATGCATGAAGGGTGATGTCGTGCCATATTGTGAGTGCTAATGCACGAAGGATGATGTTGTGTTATGTTATGAGAGTTAATGCATGAAGGGTAATGCTATGCCGTTTCTATTGATTGATACAGTTAGTGAGAGTAAAAGCACAAAGGGTGATGTCATGCATTACCATTGTTTCATTGTAAGGGTGAGAGTAAAATCATGAAGGGTGATTTCGTGTAATTTTCTTCCTTGTGCTTAATTTCTTTTACTGGTTAAAGGCATATTGATTGTTCTGGTTATCATTTTCGTTGTATCTCTCATATTTTGTATCCCCTTAGCATGTCGCCCTCCCGATATTACCTGCCTAATTTTTATTTGTTGTTATCTTGTACATATACCGTTATCTGCATAGGTTTATCATGTAAGTGTCTTGTCATAGCTTCGTCATTACTTCATCGAGGTTAGACTAGACACTTACAAGTATATGGGGTCGGTTGAACTCATACTACACTCTGCACTTCTTGTGCAGATTTTGGTACTACCACTAGTTGTCCGTGAGTTGGAGCAGCTTAGATTCTCTTGTTCGGAGACTCGAGGTAGACCTGCTGTCGTCCACAAACCTTGAAGTTCCCTTCCATTTTTTCTTATTTCACTGTTTCTTTTCTTTCAAAATAGTTGTATTTCTTTCAAACTTTATTTATAGTAAAATCTAGAAGTTCGTGAGTTGTGACTCCAGATCCGCATTGTAGTAGATATTGGGATTTTATGTTGTTCCGCACTTGATTTTATTTAGTTTTTGGTTTAATTGACTTTATCTATTAAAATTGAAAGAAATTAACCAAACAGTTCTCTAACCTTGGTTTGCCTAGAAAGTGAAATGTTAGGCAGCATCACGGTCCTGAAGGAGGAAGTTCCAGGTCGTGACATCTATTGCTCACAGGTTCGAGCCGTAGAAGTAGTAACTAGTGCTTGCATTAGGATAGGTTGTCTGCATCCCACACCTTGGAGTGTGGCCTTTCCCCGAACACTGCGAGAACTCGAGATGCTTTATGCACCGGACTGCCCTGTTATTCTCCTAAAGATAATTATGCCCTTCAACTAGTGAACATAACATGATCCATGCTTGTATGAGTTCTTGAACTGTAGAATTATCTGGGAAAATCTTCCTCCTAGAGAATTATTAGTGTCGTTATACAAAGCTCAATTTAAAGCAGCAACCAAGTGAGGCCTCAGGGTCGCGGACTAGCTCACTTTTGTAAGCTCCCTGTCTTCTTTTAGGTGTTTGTCTTTATTTTTTACCAAGTTAGGAGTGTCATTGAACCGTTTTATCCCAACAACTGGTATCAAAGATTCAAAATGGTTCATCTTGGCGGGTTTAATTCTAGCAGCAATCTATTTGACGGTAATCATAATTTTTGTCTGAGAAATTTGACTGGAGCGCTACTCATGTTGAGACAAACTTTGCTATGGAGGTCTAGAGATGTGACATGTTGAAGTTTATATGAAGAAGGTGGATCAAGTTTATTTAGTCAGAAAATGCAGGCCAATGGGGAGAATTGTTAGGTGTTTCTCCTGATTTTCTTACCATGTTAAGAGTGTCATTGGACCATTTTATCCCAACAATGATTGTTAGGTGTTTGTCTCGATTTTCTTACCATATTTGGTTCTCTTATTTCTTGAAAGAAGGGAAACATCTCTTACCGTAATTGATTTTTCCTTTTACGAAAAGGAAAATATAATTCTTCCATGTTTGGCGAGTCCTTTTCTTGTAGGAAAATGTTTTATACTTCTATAAATTGAGGATCCCTCCTTCTCATTTAGTAGCATCCATAATGTAGCCATACGAGATTTGAGAGTCTTGTTTAGGGGGAGAACTTTTTGGGACAAGTGTTACTGTCACGACCCGAATTTCCCACCTTCGGGAATCGTGATGGCGCCTACTCGTGAAAGCTAGGCAAGCCGACAGTTACAATTTTACTACCATTATAATTAACCAAACAGGAACAAATATTAATTAAAACAAAATAATTAAGAAGTGCGGAAATGAAGTAACAGTGCCACAACTTAAGTACATAACTACACCATAGATCTGATGTCACAATCCACGAACGACTAAGATTTAGTACAAATATAAGTCTGAAAGAAGTACAACTTTTCTCGAAGTAAAAGAAACAGCAGAAAACTAAAGCGGGGAAAGGGGGACTTCAAGTTCTACGAATGCCAGCAGATCTACCTTGGTCTCCCTGGACTGAAGGCTGCACAAAAAGTGCAGAGTGCAGTATCAGTACAATTGACCCCATGTACTAGTAATGTCGAGCCTAACCTTGGCGAAGTAGTGACGAGGCTAGGATACAACAACCCTATAAACCTATGCAGTTAAATCATATACGAACAGAACGATAATAACAGGACATAACAGATAAAGATGGGAAGGGGAACATGCTGCGGGGGAAATCAAATTCTAACAGTAATTCAATAGAGAAGCATAATAAACACCATATTTGTATCAATAGGAATAATGAAACAGTAACACATGCACGACATCACCCTTCGTGCTTTTACTCTCGTCCTCACCATAAGAAACAACAGAATTGGCACGGCATCACTCTTCGTGCATTAACTCTCATAATCATGGCACGGCATCACCCTTCGTGCATTAACTCTCACAATATCGGCACGACATCACCCTTCGTGCATTAATACTCACAATATCGGCATGGCATAACCCTTCGTGCATTAACACTCACTCACAATATCATGCACGGCATCACCCTTCGTGCTTTACACTCTTCCTCACCCAAATAATAGAAACAATACATCCCGGCAAGGGAATCAACAATAGAAACGATAACATCCCGGCAAGGGAATTAGCTATAACTAATCTCGTTCCAACATTTACTTCACAAAATAAATCTCAACTTGAACCAATACTCAGCAATGGTCAATTACCAAGAAATTATCATAATTCATGTTCAACAGTGATAATCATCAATTTAAGCATGAACAATATATAATAAGAGTCATAACAATTATGGTATAAAACTCAAGGGCATGCTTAACACCAACGTATAGATACTCGTCACCACACCTATACATCGTACTCAACACTAACATGTACCAAATAAGACCACAACACATATTCCCTCAAGCTAAGGTTAGACCAAACACTTACCTCAATTCCACGGACAAAATCAAGCCTCAATTACCGCTTTACCTCTCGGTTCCACTTCTAATCCGCTTGTATCTAGTCATAATTTACTTAATAATATCAATAAATTCTAAATAAACCAATTCTAATGCATGAATATAGATTTCCCAATATTTTCCCCAAAAAGTCAAAAATTGACCCCGGGCCCGCTTGGTCAAAACTCGAAGTTCGAACCAAAACTCGACTACCCATTCACCCACGAACCCAAGTATGCAATTGGTTTTGAAATTCGACCTCAATTTGAGATCTAAATCCCTAAATTTTGAAATCCCCAATTTCTACCCAAGAATACCCAATTTCCCATGAAAAACCCTAGATTTTGAGATGAAATAGATTGAAGAAAAAGAGTTAAGATTCATTTACCTATGATTTGGGGAAGAACTTGCTCTAGAAAATTCGCCCTTAGAAGTTTAGGTTTTGAAATTTTAAAGAATGAAGTGAAAATCCCGTCCAAAAGATATTTTGATCAGGTGCAGATGTTGTAATTGCCTCACAAAAAATGCGAGACAGGCTTCGCAATTGTGAACCTGCTGCATGTCTGCTCCTCTCGCAATTGCGAGCATTTGGTCGTAATTGCGATGACTGGTCCCTTTCTGATGACTTTGCAATTGCGAAGGAAGGTTCGCAAATGCGGACAAGAAAGTCCTGGGCTTCTTCGCAATTGCGATAAAGTTCTCGTAATTGCCAAGCCTGTTAGGCTCGCAATTGCCAAGCCTGACCTCTCAATTGCGAGATCAGAGCCTGGAACAAGAATACCAGCTGCAACAAAAAATTTCTAAGTCCAAACTCACTCCGTGGCCTATCCAAAACTCACCCGAGCCCTCGGTGCTCCAACCCAAACATGCACACAAGTATAAAAATATTATACGGACTTGCTTGTGCGATCCAATCGCCAAAATAACATCTTAAACAATGAATTTAACACTAAATCTCATGAAATCTTAAGAACATTAAAATTTCCATTTTCTCAACTAAGGGTCTGATTTATGCTAAATCTCTTCCGTTTTTCACCAAATTTCACAACTACGACTTAAATACTACATCAAACCTGTACCGGGCTCCGGAACCAAAATACGGGCCTGATACCAACGAGTTTAACCATTATTCAATTTCTAATAATCCTTATATTTTCCAGCAAATAATTTTCTTTAAAAATTCTTTTCTTGGGCTATGGACCTTGGAATTCGATTCCGGGCGTACGCCCAAGTCCCATAATTTACTACGGACCCTAGGGACTATCAAATCACGGGTCCTGGTCTGTTTATCAAAAATATTGACCAAAGTCAACTTTAATCAATTTTAAAGGCCAAATTCAATATTTTTTTCTTAAATTTCACATAAAAGCTTTCCGAAAACGCGCCCGGACTACGCACGTAAATCGAGGAGAAAGAAAATAAGGTTTGCAAGGCCTCGGAACCCTGATTAGAATTCTAAAATACAAGATTACCCTTTGGGTCATCACATTCTCCACCTCTAAAACAACCGTTCATCCTCGAACGGACATAGAAAAGTACCCGAATCGGTGAAAAAGACGGGGATATCGGCTCCGCATATCGGACTAGGACTCCTAGGTAGCTGCCTCAACAAGCTGACCTATCCACTGCACACGAACCGAAGGATAACTCTTCGATCTCAACTGACGAACCTACCGATCTAAAATGGCTATTGGCTCCTCCTCGTAGGTCAAGTCCTTGTCCAATTGGACAGTGCTGAATCTAACACTTAAGATGGATTGCCTTGATACTTCGGAAGCATTGACACATGAAACACTGGATGAATTATTGATAAACCTGGTGGCAATGCAGGCTCATACGCTACCTCACCCATTCTCCGAAAAATCTTAAAAGGCCCGATGAACCTAGGGTTTAGCTTGCCCTTCTTCCCAAATCTCATCACGCCCTTCATGGGCGATACCCGAAGCAACACACTCTCTCCGACCATGAATGCCACATCACGAACCTTACTGTCCGCATAACTCTTTTGCTTGGACTGAGCTGTACGAAGCCAATCCTAAATAAGCTTAACCTTGTCCAAGGCATCCTAGACCAAATCTGTACCCAACAACCGAGCCTCCCCTGGCTCAAACTACCCAACTGGCAATCGACATCGTCTACCATATAATGCCTCAAAGGTAGCCATTTGGATGCTAGATTGATAGCTGTTGTTGTAGGCAAACTCTGCTAATGGCAAGAACTGATCCTAAGAACCTCTAAAGTCAACACAGGAGCGGAGCATGTCCTCCAAAATCTGAATAGTACACTCGGACTGTCCGTCCGTCTGAGGATGAAATGTTGTGCTCAACTTGACCTACGTACCCAACTCACGTTGAACTGTCCTCCAGAAATGCGAGGTAAACTGCGTACCTCGGTCAGAAATAATACACACGGGCACACCATAAAGACGAACAATCTCCCGGATATAGATCTCAACTAACCTCTCTGAAGAATAGGAGACTACCACAGGAATGAAATACGCTGACTTGGTCAACCTATCAACAATAACCCATACCACATCGAACTTCCTCTGAGTCCGTGGGAGTCCAACAACGAAATCCATAGTGATACTCTCCCACTTCCACTCGGGAATCTCAATC
Organism: Nicotiana sylvestris; assembly: GCF_000393655.2. NCBI lineage: Eukaryota > Viridiplantae > Streptophyta > Magnoliopsida > Solanales > Solanaceae > Nicotiana > Nicotiana sylvestris. The sequence continues at coordinate 120,845,039 of NC_091065.1, forward strand.
TACTGAAGCAAACCACCAGGTCTCGGATGCTCGTACTTTACCTGCTGACAATTCAAACACCGAGCTACATATGCCACAATATGTCCTTCTTCATGCTCCTCCACTAATAATGTTGCCGCAAGTCCTGATACATCCTAGCGGCGCCCGGGTGAATAGAATACCAGGAACTATGGGCCTCCTCTAGAATCAACTCACAAAGTCCATCCATATTAGGCACACAAACACGACCTTGCATCCTTTAAACCCCATCATCTCCAACCATAACCTGCTTGGCACTACCGTGTCGCCCTATGTCCCTAAGGACAAGAAAATGAGGGTCATCTTACTGCCGATCTCTGATACACTCCAATAATGAAGATCGAGCGACTGTGCATGCTAGAACACGACTGGGCTCAGAAACATCCAACCTCACAAACTGATTGGCCAAAGCCTGAACGTCCAAAGCAAGCGGTCTCTTACCGACTGGAATATATGCAAGGCTGCCCATACTGGCTGACTTCCTACTCAAAGCATCGGCCACCACATTGGCCTTCCCGGGATGATACAAGATGGTGATATCATAGTCTTTCAATAGCTCCAACCACCTCTTCTGCCTCAAATTTAGCTCCTTCTGCTTGAACAAATACTGCAAACTTTAATGATCTGTGAACACCTCACATGACATGCCATATAAATAATGCCTCCAAATCTTCAGCGCGTGAAACAATGGCTGCTAGCTCCAAATAATGAACTGGATATTTCTTCTCGTGGATCTTCAACTGTCACGAAGCATATGCAATAACATTACCATTCTGCATCAACACCGCATCAAGTCTAATACGAGATGCGTCACAATATACTATATGTGGCCCTGAACCTGTGGGCAAAACCAACATTGGCGCCATAGTCAAAGCTGTCTTGAGCTTCTGGAAGCTCACCTCACACTCGTCTGACCACCTGAACTGGGCGCCCTTCTGGGTCAACCTGGTCATCGGGGCTGCTATAGATGAAAACCCCTTCACAAACTGATGGTAATAACCCATCAAACCCAAGAAACTCTGGATCTTTGTAGCTGAAGTGGGTCTAGGCCAGTCCTTGACTCCCTCTATCTTCTTCGGATCCACTTGAATACCTTCTGCTGATACAACGTGACCCAAGAAGGTAGCTGAACTCAATAAAAACTCACACTTTGAAAACATAGCATAAAACTACTATCTCTCAAAGTCTGAAGAACGACTTGAAGATGTTGCTCATGCGCCTCTCGGCTGCGGGAGTAGATCAAAAAATCATCAATGAAGATAATCACAAAGGAATCCAGATAAGGCTTGAACACCGGGTTCATCAAATCCATAAAAGTTGCTGGGGCATTTGTCAACCCAAATGACATCACTAAGAACTCATAATGCCCGTACCGAGTGCGAAAAGCTATCTTAGGGACATCGGATTCCCTAATCTTCAACTGGTGGTAGCCAGATCTCAAATCAATCTTCGAAAATATTTTGGCACCCTAAAGCTGATCAAATAAGTCATCAATCCTCGGCAATGGATTGACCAAGAGTCCCTCACCACTCTAGTCGAGGCAACCTCGGCAAGGCTAAGGTCACGGTCTTGGCGTGACAGTCCAATATGGCATGATAAGGTGACAGCCAATCCATCCCCAATATGACATCAAAATCAAACATATCCAGAAGTAAGAGATCTATACTGGTTTCAATACCCCCAATAATAACCACACACGTGCAATAGACACGATCTACAATAATAGAATCATCCACCGATATAGACACATATACGGGAGCACTCAAAGAATCATGAGGCACAACCAAATATGAAGCAAAATAAGAAGACACATAGGAGTATGTAGACCCTGGATCAAATAGAACTGAAGCATCTCTACTGCAAACAGAAACCATACCTGTGATAACGACATCGTATGCCTCAGCCTCAGGCCTGGCTGGGAAAGCATAACATCGGGGCTAGGCCCCACCACTCTGAACTACATCCTTAGGACAGCCTCCTGTTAGCTAGCCTCTACCTCTAGCGGCCTGACCTCCACCTCTAACGCCTCTACCTCCACCTTTAGCTACATGAACCCTGCCCCTATCTGCCTGAGCCGGCGGTGGAATGCCCGGTGCCTGAACCATAGCACGAGAACCCTGATGTTGAGAACTATTCGATGTTCGAGGGCAAAATCTAGCAATGTGCCTCGGATCACCACAAGTGTAACAAGTCCTTGGTTGTTGGGACTGCTGACCTTGAAACTGACCCTGGCAGCCTGAGTAACCACCCTGAAAACTCTAGAGCGGAGGTGTACTGATAGGAGCTGGTGATGCACTGTAGGGTAGCTGATCTGAATACTGCATGTGAGAACTACGGCCATTTGGAGCACCATGAGAAGCCTAAAGTGTTGAATGAAACGGCCTGGGAAGACGGCCACTACCAAAAGAATCCCTACCTCCAGACGAGGCACCACTGAACCTACCAGAATGACGAGGCCTCTTGTCAGACCCCTGACCGCTCCCTTGAGCTAGAACCATCTCAACCCGCCTGGCCATATTGGTTGCATCTTGAAAAGAAATCTCGCTCCTTGTCTCCTTAGCCATCTGCAATCGAATAGGCTAAGCGAGTCCCTCAATGAACCTCCTCTCTCTCTCTCTCTCTCTCTCGATGGTGAGTATAAGAAGAGCATGACGAGATAAATCAACAAACCTAGTCTCATACTGGGTGACAGTCATAGAACCCTACTAGAGGCGCTCAAACTGCCTCCGATAATCCTCTCTCCGGGTGATAGGGAGAAAATTCTCCAAAAATAGCTAAGAGAACTGATCCCACGTCAGAGCTGGTGACCCAGCTGGTCTAGCCAAACAATAATCTTTCCACCACTTCTTGGCAGAACCTGACAGACGAAAAGCTGCAAAGTCGACCCCATTGGTATCTGCTACCCCCATGTTCCGCAGAACCTCGTGACAACTTTCCAAACAATCCAGGGGATCCTCTGAAGATGTACCGCCATAAGTGGTAGTAAAAAGTTTGGTGAACCTGTCTAGCCTCCACAAGGCATCAACGAACATAGCTGACCCATCACCGGTCTATGCCACAACACCCGGCGAAACTACCCCAACTGACTGAGCTGTTGAGGTCTGAATCAAGGGAGCCATCTGCTCCGGAGTGCGAGTAGCAGGAGTCTGGGCTCCTTCTCCAGCCTAAGAGACATATGCCTGCATGAGTGACACTCTCCATAAGGCCCACTAGGCGGACCAGAGCATCCTCGAGTACTGGGGTGGCGATGAACCCCTCTAGGACCTGAGCTGGCCCTCTGGAACTGTCTGAGTCGGAACCTCACCCTCAAACTCCACCTGAGGCTCCGCCGCTGGTGCTGCTGCTCGAGCTCTAGACTGAGCCCTGCCCCTGCCCCGGCCTTTAGCATGGCCTCGGCCTCGTCCTCTACCCCTCAGAGGAGCTGCCACTAGGGGCTCGGGCTGTTGGTCAGCTGATGAAGCGGTACATGTTCTCAACATCTGCGAAAGAACAGAGTGAAAATTCAATTAGCATTGAGAAATCAAGTCGCACGACAGAAGAAAATAGATGTGAAGTTTTCCTTAACTCTATAGCCTTTGAGGGATAAGCACAGACGTCTATGTACCGATCCCTCAGACTCTACCTAGCTTTTTCGAGAATTGTGAGACCTAGGCAGCCTAGTGCTCTAATACCAACTTGTCACGACCCGGATTTCCCACCTTCGAGAATCGTGATGGCACCTACTCATGAAAGCTAGGCAAGCCGACAGTTACAATTTTACTACCATTATAATTAACCAAACAAGAACAGAAATCAATTAAAACAAAATAATTAAAAAGTGCAGAAATGAAGTAACAGTGCCACAACTTAAGTACATAACTACCCCATAGATCTGGTGTCACAATCTACGAACGACTAAGACTTACTACAAATATAAGTCTGAAAGAATTACAACTGTTCTTGAAGTAAAAGAAACAGCAAAAAACTAAAGCGGGGAAAGGGGGACTTCAGGCTCTGCGAACGCCAGCAGATCTATCTTGGTCTCCCTGGACTAAAGGCAGCTACCTCAAGCTACTCACAAGGTCCGACATCGAAATTTGCACAAAAAGTGCAGAGTGCAGTATCAGTACAACCAACCCCATGTACTGGTAAGTGTCGAGTCTAACCTCGGCGAAGTAGTAATGAGGCTAGGACACGACAACCCTATAAACCTGTGCAGTTATATCATATACGAACAGAATGATAATAACAGAAAATAACTGATAAAGATGGGAAGGGGAACATGCTGCGAGGGAAATAAAATTCTAACAGTAATTCAATAGAGAAGCATAATGAACACCATATTTGTATCAACGGGAATAATGAAACAGTAACACATGCACGGTATCACCCTTCGTGCTTTTACTCTCGTCTTCACCATAAGAAATAACAGAATCGGCATGGCATCACCCTCCGTGCATTAATTCTCATAATCATGGCACGGCATCACCCTTCGTACATTAACTCTCACAATATCGGCACGGTATCACCCTTCGTACATTAACACTCACAATATCGGCACGGCATCACCTTTCGTGCATTAATAATCACCCACAATATCATACACGGCATCACCCTTCGTGCTTTACACTCTTCCTTACCCAAACAATAAAAACAATACGTCCCGATAAGGGTATCAACAACAGAAACAATAGCATCCCGGCAAGGGAATCAGCTATAACCAATCTCGTTCTAACAGTCACTTCACAAAATAAATCTCAACTTGAGCCAATACTTAACAATGGTCAATTACCAAGAAATTATCATAAGTCATGTTCAATAGTGATAATCATCAATTTAAGCATGAACAATACATAATAAGAGTCACAACAATTATGGTATAAGACTCACGGGCATGCTTGACACCAACGTATAGATATTTGTCACTACACCTATACGTCGTATTCAACACTAACACGTAGCAAATAAGACCACAACACCTATTCCCTCAAGCTAAGGTTAGACCAAACACTTACCTCAATTCTACGGACAAAATCAAGCCTCAATTACCGCTTTACCTCTCGGTTCCACTTCCAATCCGCTTGTATCTAGTCATAATTTACTTAATAATATCAATAAATGCTAAATAAACCAATTCTAATGCATGAATATAGATTTCCCAATATTTTTCCCAAAAAGTCAAAAATTGACCCCGAGCCCGCTTGGTAAAAACTCGAAGTTCGAACCAAAACTCGACTACCCATTCACCCACGAACCCAAATATGCAATTGATTTTGAAATTCGATCTCAATTTGAGGTCCAAATCCCCAAATTTTGAAATCCCCAATTTCTACCCAAGAATACCCAATCTCCCATGAAAAATCGTAGATTTTGAGATGAAATAGATTGAAGAAAAAGAGTTAAGATTCATTTACCTATGATTTGGAGAAGAACTTGCTCTAGAAAATTCGCCCTTAGAAGTTTAGGTTTTGAAATTTTAAAGAATGAAGTGAAAATCCCGTCCAAAAGATGTTTTGATCAGGTGCAGATGTTGCAATTGCCTCGCAAAAAATGCGAGACAGGCTTCGCAATTGTGAACCTGTTGCATGTCTGCTCCTCTCGCAATTGCGAGCATTTGGTCGCAATTGTGATGGCTGGTCCCTCCCTGATGACTTCGCAATTGCGAAGGGAGGTTCGCAAATGCGAACAAGGCAGGCCTGGGCTTCTTTGCAATTGCGATAAAGCCCTCACAATTGCCAAGCTTGTTAGGCTCGCAATTCCGAAGCCTGACCTCGTAATTACGAGATGAGAGCCTGCAACAAGAATACCAGCTGCAACAGAAATGTTCTAAGTCCAAACTCACTTTGTGGCCTATCCAAAACTCACTCGAGCCCTCGGGAATCCAACCCAAACATGCACACAATTATAAAAATATTATACGGATTTACTCGTGCTATCAAATCGCCAAAATAACATCTTAAACAATGAATTTAACACCAAAATACATAAAATTCTTAAGAACACTGAAATTTTTATTTTCTCAACTAAGGGTCCGATTTATACTAAATCTCTTCCGTTTTTCACCAAATTTCACAAATATGACTTAAATACTATATCAAACCTGTACCGGGCTCCGAAATCAAAATACGGGCCCGATACCAAGGAGTTTAACCATTATTCAATTTCTAAGAATCCTTATATTTTTCAGCAAATAATTTTCTTTAAAAAAAATTTTCTCGGGCTAAGGACTTCGGAATTCGATTCCGGGCGTACGTCCAAGTCCCATATTTTACTATGGATCCCACGGGACTGTCAAATCACGGGTCTGGGTCTGTTTACCAAAAATGTTGACCGAAGTCAACTTTAATCAATTTTAAAGGCCAAATTTAATATGTTTTTAAAATTTCACATAAAAACTTTTCGGAAATGCGTCCGGACTGCGCACACAAATCGAGGAGAAAGAAAATGAGGTTTTCAAGGCCTAGGAACCCGGATTCGGATTCTAAAATATAAGATGACCCTTTGGGTCTTCATAGTTAGTGTGTCACTTGTGTTTGCCTCTTTGTGAGATTATTTTCTCGATATTTGTACTCTTAATTATAGTGGATTGCTCATCTCCGCCCGTGAACGTAGGTCAATTGATCGAACCATGTTAAATATTTGTGTCTCTTTTGGTAGATTTCTCTTTTGTTGTCTGATTTAACGTCATTGAATGTTTATTTTGCTAGCTCCTACATGACACCTGTTATTTCGATCCTAACAAGTGGTATCGGAGTGAGGTTCAAAACGGGTTCATCTTGGCGGGTTTCGTTCTAGCAGCAACCTATTTAACGGTAATCATGTTTTTTGCGTGAGAAATTTGACCGGAGTGCTACTCATATTGAGACAAATTTTGCGGTAGAGATTTGGAGATGCGACCTGTTGAAAGTTATTTGAAGAAAGTGAATAAGTTTATTTTGTCAAAAAATTCGGACCTAAAAGAAAAGTTATTAGGTGTTTGTCCTGACTTCACGTTAAAAGTGTCATTGGACCCTTCTCTGAACCAAAGCATTCGACTGAAGTTTTCTTCGCGAAAGTGACAATAACTACCTGTTTTTTATGCGCTTCTCGTTACTTTATTTGCATCTTTTATCTTTCTTCTTCTATAATATGTACACCTTTTTGCCAAATCAGTAGTCAATAAACTCTTATTTTTATATTCCCTCTAACATTTTATATAATTGTACTATGATATGACTTGTTTTTTAAATCTTATCAAACTTCTAAGGTACACTTCCTTGTTTATCAAATTTTTTGAAGTATACTATTGACTAAAATATAGAAAGACTTCATTTATGATCATATTCAACCTTATTCAAGCCTATGGCATTTTATATAGGCCGAGGCTCCATGCTTTATGTTTGTTACTATTACTCTTTCTAAATTACTAATATTAGAATTCGTGCGATACGCGAATAATATTAAAAAAATATTAATCATATTATTTTAATAAAATTTCAACTGTTATTTTGTATCTTTAATGCAATGTAACCAAAAATAAAATAATAAAATTAAAGAAAACTAATTATATAGCTTTAATTAACTTTTCTATCTATTATTTTAATTTATTACATTATCAGCTATTTTGTATTATTACATAGATATAAAAGCTTTTATTAATGGGTTAGTATCCTTGTCCATTACTCCATTTTATATATCGATATACATTTTTATTTCTCTTACTTTTTTATTTTTTTTGTTTCTTATATTGTTAACAGTTTTTCGAATATTTAATATATATAAATAATAATTTTGTATTTCCTACTTTATTTTATTTTTAAAAATTTTGTGCCCTATTTTGTATATTTTTTATACTATGATGTTTTGATTAGTTTTCCTCATTTACTTTTTTATCTAATGTTAATATTTTTTATTTTGTATTACGTCTACTAACGATATTTTTTTCTATTTTATTTTAATTATTGAAAACTTTCTACATGAGAAATTTCTTTCTATTTTTAACATTTCACTATGTTTTTCAGGGGACTTTTATTATTGACTTTACTTAATGAGATTCGAGATATGTAACATTATTTATTGTATATCATTGCTCTTCACAAATCAAAAATAATTCATCATCTCGAACTAAAATAAGTATTATTCTTTCAACCTTTTAAACCATGTTAGTTCGTTGTTGCATTATGCAATAATTAGTCTAACTCTTAAATTTAATTTATTTTCACACTCTTATTTTATAGCTAGGAATTTATTGATTCAGTAAAATTCAATCGGTTGAGAAGGCAAAAAATGGTAAAAAGAAGAATAAAATTAAGTTTAGCTATGACAGAACAACACAAAATAATTTTTGTTTAAAAGTAATTTGATCTTTATTTTTCTAAATGTTCAATAATTTTGTAACTGTTAAATTACTACTATTTAAATAAAGAAAAGTAGTAAAAAATCTGAATAATTGTATTCCTGGCATACCATACAAATAACATCTTCTATTATTTACAAAAGCAAAAAAAGAAGTGTATAAAAAGGTTTGAAAATAAGCAAATGTGAATTAAGTCATAGTAAAGACAAAGTACAATTCAATTCGACATTATTTCTAGACATATATACCATTTCAAATCATGTTCTTTCAATGCGTACACTAATGAGAAAATAACTCAGGAGATAATCGATACCATCTTATATTACAAAGAAGCTTTTCGCGATCCTTGGTGCTCTATTTTAAAGAACAATACATCAAATGGATTCAATCAACAACAAACAACAATAACAACCCAGTGTGGTCCCACAAGTGGGGTCTGGGGAGGGTAGGATGTACGCAGCCTTACCCCTACCCTGGAAGGGTAGAGAGACTGTTTTCGATAGACCCTCAGCTACAGAAGGTGAGAGAAGCCCTGGTAGCAAGTAATAGCAAAACCATAATTAGAAAACTAAATTGGGGATAGCAACAGATAATATGAAAGGGGTACTGATAACAAGTAGCAGCAATATAACATATTCAGAAAACTAATTCCAAGGAAGCGGACGAGAATATGAACGAAGTACTGCGAGCAAACTACGAGATTACCAATGGAAAGTAACAACGAAACGAGACATGTGAATATAGAAAACTAAGGAAAAAAAGGGTACCGAACTAGCGCTAATACTATCGAGCTAGAGAAGATAAAGGGAAATGGACGACTACCTACTAACCTTCTACCCTAATCTTCAACCTCCACACCCTTCTATCTAGAGTCATGTCTTCGGTTAGCTCAAGTAGCGCCATGTCCCGCCTGATCACCTCTCCCCAAGACTTATTTGGCCTACCTCTACCCCTCCTCACACCTCCTATGGCCAACCCCTCACATCTCCTGACAGGGGCATCTGCACTTCTCCTCTTAACATGCCCGAACCACCTCAACCTTGCTTCACGCATCTTTGCCTCCACAGGGGCCACTCCAACCTTGTCTCGAATAACTTCATTCCTAATTCTATCCAACCTAGTATGACCACACATCCATCTCAACATCCTCATTTCCGCTACCCTCATCTGCTGGACATGAGAGGTTTTGACTGGCCAACACTCTGCCCCATACAACATAGTCGGTCTAACAACTACCTTGTAGAACTTACCCTTAAGTCTCAATAGCACATTCTTATCACACAAGACACCGGAAGCGAGCCTCCACTTCATCCACCCTGCTCCGATACGGTGTGTGACATCCTCATTTATCTCCCCGTCATTCTGGATTATAGATCCTAGATACTTGAAACTCTCTCTCCTGGCAATAACTTGCGTATCGAGTTTCACATCCATGTCCGCCTCCTGGGTAACACCGCTGAACTTGCACTCCAAGTGTTCTATCTTGGTCCTGCTCAACTTGAAACCCTTAGACTCCAGTGTATGTCTTCAGACCTCTAGCCTCTTGTTAATGCCACCTCGCGTCTCATCAATCAGGACTATGTCATCCGCAAATAGAAAGCACCTAGGCACCTCCCCCTGAATGTGACGTGTCAAAGAATCCAACGCTAGGGAAAACAAAAACGGGCCAAAGGCTGATCCCTGATGCAACCCCATCTCAATCGAAAAGTAATCCGAGTCTCCACCTACTGTCCTAGCCCGTGTCTTAGCTCCATCATACATGTCCTGAATCACTCTAATACACGCTACAGGCACTCCTCTAGCCTCCATAAAACCTCTCTAGGGACTTTGTCATAGGCTTTCTCCAGGTCAATGAACACCATGTGCAAATCCTTTTTCACCGCCCTAAACTGATCCACCAATCTCCTCACAATATGAATGGCCTCAGTGGTCGACCGTCCCGGCATGAAACCAAATTGGTTCTCAGAAATGGACACACACCTCCTCAACCTCCCTTCAATCACCTCTCCCACACTTTCATCGTATGGCTTAACAACTTGATACCCTTATAGTTGTTGCAGTTTTGGACATCCCCCTTATTCTTGTACAGCGGGATCATCGTACTCTACCTCCATTCTTCGGGCATTTTCTTCGTCCTAAAAATGATGTTAAATAACCCAGCAAGCCATTCCAAGCCCTTCTTACCCACACTCTTCCAGAATTCCACCGGGATCTCGTCCGGCCCCGTCGCTCTACCCCTACTCATCCTGCGCATAGCCCCTATAACCTCCCCCACTCGTATACATCTACACTACCCAAAATCTCGCTACCACTCGGAGTGCTCCAACTCCCCCAGCACAATGCCCCTATCTCCCTCTTCATTCAAGAGCCTATGAAAGTAAGACTGCCATCTCTGCCTAATTTGTGCCCCCTCCAATAAAACTCTTCCCTCCTCATCTTTTATGCATCTCATTTGGTCCAGATCCCGGGCCTTCCGCTCTCTCATCTTCGCTAGTCTGTACAACTTCCTGTCCCCGCCTTTATCCCCAATTTCTTCGTATAGACAACTAAACGCAGCAAGCCATAGTAACCGCCAACTTTGCCTCCTTCCTAGCCTTCTTATACCCCTCCCTGTTAGCACTCTTCTGCCCCTCGTTGATACTCTCTACTAGCTTCAAATATGTCGCTTTCTTGGCTTCCACTTTCCTCTGAACTTCTTCGTTCCACCACCAGTCCCCTTTATGGCCACCAGAAAAACCCTTTGAGACCCCTAGAACCTCTCTCGCCGCCTCTCTAATGCAATTTGCTGTCATAGACCACATACAACTCGTATCCCCGCTACTCCTCCAGGCCCTCATAGCCAGCAACTTCTCCCCCAACTCCTGGGCCTTGTCCTTAGTCAATGCACCCCACCTGACCCTAGGTATACCAGGCATAGCCCTCTTCTTCCTCGTCCACCTAATCTTTAAGTCCATAATCAAAAGCATATGTTGGGTCGTAAGATTCTCACTCGGGATGACCTTGCAATCCGTACATAAACCTCTATCACATTTTTGGAGAAGTAGGTAATCAATCTGGGTCTTGGCCACCGCACTCCAAAAAGTTATCAGGTGCTCCGCCTTTTTCGAGTAATACGAGTTAGCGATCACCAGCTCAAAAGCTTTGGCGTACTCCAACAGTGAAGTACCTCCACCATTTCTATCTCCAAAACCGAAGCCACCATGCACATCATCATATCGACGACCTCCCTCCCAATGTAGCCGTTAAAATCACCCCCTATAATGAGCTTTTCGGTGGACGGTATACCCCGCGCCAACCCATCCAAATCTTCCCAGAAGTGTCTTTTAACCTTCTCGCCCAAACTCACCTGAGGTGCGTAAGCACTAACTACGTTCAGCGTATACCCTCCCACGACTATCTTAATGGCCATCAACCTGTCATTCACCCTCTTAACCTCAACCACTAGCTCTCTTAGATCCTTATCAACTAAAATGCCTACCTCGTTCTTCCCTCTCACCCTCCCTGAATACCACAACTTAAAACTATCCACCTCCCGAGCCCTGTTCCCCACCCATCTAGTCTCCTGGAGACAAGCTATGTTAATCTTCCTCTTATGGAGTATCCTTGCTAACTCTATAGACTTCCCCGTTAGAGTCCATATGTTCCATGACCCCACTCTCAACCTAGAAGGTGCATTACCCCCCCCCCTGCCACCCTTACTCCCTACCCCCCGCTCCGCTCGCTCCCCCCGAGGATATGCCCTCACTCTATCATAACTCGGCACGGCCACTAGACCAGCACAAAGCTACAAAAGGGTAGACTAGAAAGGAATAAACTCAACGAAAACCTACCAGTACACAAGGTGCTAATAAGGGATCAAATGGATCCAATCAATTGAGATAATTACCATCCAAAGATCACGGGTTCTCTAAAATTTAACAGTTGTAGTTATTACTATTTATTTGTAGATATTCTAAAGAGTATTTTCTATGTTCTTTAACCAAACAGGAAGTTTGTTGAAATCAAAATAGTCAAAATAAATGGTAGATGATATTATAAAATATTTGATTGAAAATTTAAATACAATAATTATCTGTAATTACATATAGCGCTTACACATTATCCAATTATGAACAACGCAGAATGCCTTCATTTTATATCAACTTGATGAACTTTATAATATTCAAATTCAGCAAAAAATCATACTAATTACTTTTAAGAAATGATGATATACTTCTGGAAAATGAAAGAATTAAACATTAAGAACAATATCATATCATGGTTATAGAATTTTTTCAAAGCTTCATAAATAAGAAAGAAAAGGAGAATTCACCGTACTACCACTGCTTCAATGGGAAAAATAATACATTAGAGATTGCACAACTTTTAGATGGATCGGACTTGCTTTCTCTTTCCCAGAAAGAATCATATATACATGAGTTTAAGCTCATACTCCCTAAATTCTCTCCTAAGAATATTCTAATAATATCATATTCCTATAATATATCATATAGTATCACATCTCTAACAAATATAGATATACAATATATAAATACTACATTTACACATTTACATATCATGATTCATAAAATAAAATCCAACAACAATGAAGCACGGAGAAAAATCAATAAGATCTACAATTTTTTTTTAATAGTATCATAATGCTTCTTTCAATCAAACTTGATTTTTGAATCTCAATTCAAAAAAATATTATCTTTCAATTCAAGATTTAAGATTTCAATTCAAAAACTTTTATCCTTCAATTTAAATTTTTTTTATCTCAATTTAAATATGTTTTAATCTAAATTCAATATTTTTATTGTAATGTTTATTAACTTTTACTTTAACTTTTTTTTATCACACCACTTGACGTGGTTGATTACCCTGTTATTCTTAATTAATTATCTGAGTGATTTATTTAACTCTATTTTTCGTTAAGGATAATAGTCTAAAAGATATGCAAGAGATATAGCAGTTTAGGAGTCTTTTCATTTCAATAAATTTAAACCTCATCATATAAAGTCTGCATTAACAAATATTTGGAATTCAATAATTTAATTACATCAATGTTTCTAAAAAAAATATTTTTAGCTCTAAAGTAAAATTTATAATAAATATTTTTTCAATAGTAAGGGATCGTTGGATATGAACTATCGATTTTGTAAGATACAAAATATTTATTTAAATATTTTTTTTCTTAAAAAAGAATACCTATCATAACTGAATTATAGACAAAATTTAATTAAAGATACATATAATAATGTATATTGTTCACAAATAAGGTTAG